>NC_086098.1:19459475-19766737 GCF_963921235.1 Mobula hypostoma
CACAAAGAAGGGCATTTGTTCTGTACTGTCAATGCTGTCTGGCTCTTTGGAAGAATAATAATGCTTTGTATCATTGCCTTGCTTTATTACCCCATCACTTGAAAATTCCTTATCACCTAAATATCTTTATGGCATCACTGTGCACCTCTGGTCATACTTTTGATATTAATAATACAAATTTGTATCTGCTTTCTGGACTTTTTGTCAATGGTTTTTAATGTCACATTTCTGATCAATGATCCACTTGCCATTTGAAAACTTCTGTTCCTCAGTTAACAAAACTCTTCATTGTCTCAATTCTGGTCAGCTTTCTCCATAATTCTTTTGAGCACTTGGAAGTACATTAGGTGAGAGGCATGAGCGTTCTTGAAATACTAAGGTTAGAAAAAAATGAGTTATCATCTTTTTCCTTCTCTAACAAACAAGGTGCTGGAGAAACCTAGCAGGTCAGAAGGGAAATGGACAATTGACATTGCAGCTCAAGAGGCTACATCTGTACACAAAAGGTAAATAGCAGAGAGTCAATAGAAAGGAGTGAAGGGATGGGGTGGAGTAAGAGCCATCAAATGGTACCTTGATCCAGGTAAGCAGGGGTGTTAGGCAGAGGGAACATTTAAAGATTCAAAGTCCCTTTATTATCTAAATATGTGTGGAGTATACAACTCTGAGACTTGTCTTCCTGCTGGCAGCTACAAAACAAAGAAACACCATGGAACCCATTCAAAGAAAACAACAAACATCCAACGCACATAAAATTGACAAAGCAACATAAATAGCAACATCACCCCTCCATCTGTTTGACACCCCTCCACACCTGAATCCATATATCACCTGCCAGCTTTTGCTCCAGCCTTTCCCTTTACCTTCTGAGATTCGTTCTCTCCTCTTTTTATCTTTCGATCCAGGAATAGGGTCACCACGCTAGCATGACCCTGTTACAGCTTGGAGTGTTGGAGTTCAATTCCGGTATCCTCCGGAAGCAAGTATGTATGTTCCCTCCTGTGCAGGGTGGGTTTCCCTTTGGGTGCTCCGGTTTCCTCTCACTGTCCGAAGATGTACCAGTTGGTAGGTTAAACTGTCCCGCGATTAGGCTAGGGTTAAACCGGTGGGTTGGTCCGTGGTGCGGCCAGAAGGACTGGTAGGGCCTACTCCATGCTGTATCATTAAACAAAATATAAAATACCTGAAACATCAACTGCCCATCTCCCTCTACAGATGCTGACTGAAATCCATATACACATCTACTGCTCTTCCTTCATCAATGTGTTTAGTCACATCCTCAAAAAATTCTGTCAGGCTCATAAGGCACAACCTGCCCTTGACAAAGCCATGCTGACTATTCCTAATTATATTATACCTCTCCAAATGTTCATAAACCCTGCCTCTCAGGATCTTCTCCATCAACTTAACAACCACTGAAGTAAGACTCACTGGTCTATAATTTCCTGAGCTATCTCTACTCCCTTTCTTGAATAAGGGAACAACATCCGCAATCCTCCAGTCCTCCGGAACCTCTCCCGTCCCCATTGATGATGCAAAGATCATCGCCAGAGGCTCGGCAATCTCCTCCCTCGCCTCCCACAGTAGCCTGGGGTACATCTCATCCGGTCCCGGAGACTTATCCAACTTGATGCTTTCCAAAAGCTCCAGCACATCCTCTTTCTTAATATCTACATGCTCAAGCTTTTCAGCTTGCTGCAAGTCATCACTACAATCACCAAGATCCTTTTCCATAGTGAATACTGAAGTAAAGCATTCATAAAGTACCTCTGCTATTTCCCCGTTCCATACACACTTCTCTACTGACACACTCGATAGGTACTATTCTTTGATGTTGCATTAGGGAGAGTGAGGACATCATCAATCAGAGTTACAGGGAAGTAGTCAAACCTAAGTTGCACGAGGCAGGTAGCTGGGTGATTGTCAGGAGAAGGAATGGGATGGTGAATAGGCAGTTAGTGCAGAGCACCCTGTGGCCATTCCCCACAATAATGAGCATAGCATTTTGGATACTGTCGTGGGATGACCTCCCAGGAGAATGTCACAGAGACTGTATCACTGGCACTGAGCATGGGTCCGTGGTGCAGAAGGGAAAGAGGGAGAAGAGGGAGAAGAGGGGAGCAGTAGTGATAGGGGACTCAATAGTCAGGAGAACAAACGAGAGTCTCTAGATGTGAATAGAACACCCTGATGACGTGTTGCCTCCCAGGTGCCAGGGTCAGAGATTTCACTAATCGTGTCTGCAGCATTTTGGAGGGGGAGAGGGTGCAGCCAGATGTCTTGGTACATATAGGTACCAATGACATAGGAACGAAAAGCAATGAGGTCCTGAAGAGAAAATTTATAGAGACCTGGGCAGAAAGCTAAAAAGCAGGACCTCTAGGGTATTAATTTCTGAATTGCTACCTGTGTCGTGTGCCAGTGAGGGGAGAAAAAGGATGATATGACAGATAGACACTCTGATCACTGACTCCTAAGGGTTCCTTTACCTTAAGCTCCCTAATCACCTCCAGTTCATTACATAACACCTAGTCCAGTATTGCTGATCCCCTAGAAAGCTCAACGACAGGCTGCTCTAAAAAGCAAGTTTGTAGGCATTCAACAAGTTCACTATCTTGAGATCCATTACCAACCTGATTTTCTTTGGAGAGAAGGAGGATGAGAGGAGACGTGATAGAGGTGTACAAGATATTAAGAGGAATAGATAGAGTGGATAGCCAGCACCTCTTCCCCAGGGCACCACTGCTCAATACAAGAGGACATGGCTTTAAGGTAAGGGGTGGGAAGTTCAAGGGGGATATTAGAAGAAGGTTTTTTACTCAGAGAGTGGTTGGTGCATGGAATGCATTGCCTGAGTCAGTGGTGGAGGCAGATACACTAGTGAAGTTTAAGAGACTACTAGATAGGTATATGGAGGAATTTAAGGTGGGGGGTTATATGGGAGGCAGGGTTTGAGGGTCGGCACAACATTGTGGGCCGAAGGGCCTGTAATGTGCTGTACTATTCTATGTTCTATGTTCTTTTTTATTTGCTATTGTATTCTGCGGTCCACACCCCAGCTACTGTTTGGAGGCCTGTATAAAACTGCCATCAGGGTCCTTTTACCCTTGCAGTTTCTTAACTCAACCCACAATTACTCAAGATCTTCTGATCCTATATCACATCTCTCTACTGATTTGATGCCATTCTAACAGTTCAAGGAGCTGCAGCTGGATGCACTTCATGCAGATGTATTTCCTCGGAAGACTCTGGATCTCCCAGGACTCCAACATTCGACATGAGGAACACACAACAGTCATTTAAAATACACTAAATACCATTAACACAGTAAGAAGAAAGGGAAACTTAAGAGAAACTTCCCCAGACTACCTACCTAGAGTCCAGTCTCTTCTCAAAGAAACCCATGGAACTACAAAGAAGGTTGCAGTATGGTTACCAAAATGGCTCATTGACAGAAAGTAGAGAGCTTTGCTGAATGAAGCTAATGGTTTGTGCTGATGCTTGTTGTGCAATTTGACTCAATTACACTGAAGTTCAAGTTCAAAGAAAATTTATTATCAAAGCATGTATATGTTAAAATAAACTACCTTGAGATTCATCTTCTTGTAGGCATTTATGATAAAAATAGAATAGAATTTTATGAAAAACTCTACACAAACTCTACATTAACAAACACTAATGGCAAAAGAAGGTAAACTTTGCAACTAAAAATAATATTGAGAATATGAGTTGTAAAAAGTCATTGAAAGTGAGACTGTAGACTGTAGAATCAGTTCGGAGTAGTGGTGAATGATATTATCACACCAGTTCAGGAACCTAACATTTTTAGGGTAATAACTGTTCCTGAACATAGTGGTGTGAAGCCTAAAGACTTCGGTACCTATTGCCCAATGGTAATTGTGAGAAGAGGGTGTGGCCTAGCTTGCAGGGGGGTGGGGTGGTTAGATGATGGATGCTGCTTTCTTGTGACAATACTCCATGTAAATATATTCAATGGTGCCTGTGATAAACTGGGTTGTATCCACCATTTTCTGTAGCCTTTTCCATTCCTAATCATTGGTTGTTCCATACCAGGCCATAATGCAAAACTAGAATACTCTCCACTGCTTATGTATGCATTATGTACACCTGTTCATGAGAAGCTATATTTTAAAGTTCGCAAATTATATAAAACTGCAAACTAAAGGAGAATCTAAATGTGCATTTCGGGGAAGAACAGACACTCATGTACCTTGAGCTCGAAACCTTTGAAACCCTGATACATTTAATCATGAAAGGTGTTTTTATTTTAAGGATATATTATCCTCCCTAGATTCTCCAATATAAATATGTAACATGCTGTAAGGTTTCACTGCTAATGTAATGGTTTCTCTGTAATATTCCACTGCTGAGGCAATGGTTTCTCTGTAGCAGCAATGTTTGGGTTATGACTAGAGATAACGGGCATGCTAGCCAATGAGCAGGGTGTTGTTCTTTCTTGTGTGTCTGGGAGCCAGGAATACGTGGTCTTTTGCTGGGGAGAGATGAGGAGAGAAGACGCGAATGGAGAGAGTTAGTAGACCTCGGACAGAGTGGATATGGAGCGAGGGTCCGAAGGTCAGCGACAATCGGAGGAGGTCGGTGATGGACGATCGGACTTATCAGTGAGCTCCAACATTGTGCATTAGACTGTTTCAAGAGAATAGGCCCTTTTTCTTTTTTTTGTTTTCTTTACTAACCATATAGTCAAATTAAGAATTATAAAGCTCAATCGTTTAATCACATATTGTGTACTGCTTGTTATTTCATAGTACTGATTTGTAAAAGGGGACACATCGCGCAGCATCCACTCAAACAAGATTTCTTAAGTTTGGCCAGGCTGAGGGGATATCATCCCCTATATTAAGCCACTAGCCAAAGCGAGAGCTACAAATACAAGTGTCCAAACAACAGGAATTCTGCAGATGCTGGAAATTCAAGCAACACACATCAAAGTTGCTGGTGAACGCAGCAGGCCAGGCAGCATCTATAGGAAGAGGCGCAGTCGACGTTTCAGGCCGAGACCTGAAATACAGGTGTCCCCTGCTTTTCGAACGTTCGCTTTTCGAAACCTCACTGTTACGAAAGACCTACATTAGTACCCTGTTTTCGCTTTCAGAAGGTGTTTTCACTGTTACGAAAAAAAAATCAGCGCGCGATAAAAGGCAGCATGCCCCAAGCAGCCGCTCACCCTTGGATTTGGAACTGCTTTGCTTTAACACGTGCCTGTGAGCAGCCGTTTGCAAGATGAGTTCTATGGTATCGGAAAACCCTGAAAGAGCTCGTAAGGGTGTTACACTTAGTGTAAAATTAGACATAATTAAGCGTTTTGATTGTGGTGAACGAAGTAAGGACAACGTGAGTTTGGCTTGTGGAAGCTGACGAACATGATTTTGAAGAGGTTTTGGCATCCCATCACCAAGAACTGACAGATGAAGAGCTGATGCAATTGGAAGAAAAAAGGATAACAATTGAAATTGAATGAGAATTGATAAAGTACGACTTTAATTTTGGAAGGGTACGTCGGTTTAGGGGATATTTGTAGGATGGTTTGAGTCCTTATTAAAGAACTGTGTGATAGAAAAATGCGCGAGGCTCAGCAGTCAAGCAAGCCTTCAACATCAGCCACAGCAGACGACGGACCTCAACCTTTGACATCGAGGCGGGCAGAGATAGAAGAAGATGAGCTGTCTGCTCTAATGGAAACAGGCAACGAGATGACACCCCAGTATCCCACCACCCCAACCCCCAGGCCACCAACAGATACCAGGTAGCCGGGAGGCACACAGCACATCTTTAAGAAAAAAGCCGAAATAAACATGCTAATTAATTAGGTGCCGCCGACACGTAATTGTCGGCCCAGATCGGAGATGACGCAATCGGAAATTGGCACTGATCTGGGCCGACAATTACAGGCGGCACCTAATTAATTAGCATGTTTGTTTCGGCTTTTTTCTTAAAGATGTGCTGTGTACCTCCCGGCTACCGCTGGACCCCTGCGTTCTTCGTGGCAATGTATCACTCAGTGGCCTGGAGGTTGGGGGCCACTGCACCACCCCAACCTGCAACGACTCAGTCTAATACACCATCATCAGCGTGCTCGCTGTCTTCCCGATTCCCGTAAGTGATACTACACTGTACATACATTATTTCTACTTTATATAGGCTGTGTATTTTTACGTGTTATTTGGTATGATTTGGCAGCTTCATAGCTTAAAGGTTACTAGAGAGAGTGTTCTTGTCAACAGCGCTTGCGTGAGATTTTTGCTACGGGGAACAGTTCAGTAATGATTGTGGAAAAGTATTTCTACTTTATATAAGCTGTATATTTATCATATCATTCCTGCTTTAACTATATGTTACTGTTATTTTAGGTTTTATGTGTTATTTGGCATGATTTGGTAGGTTATTTTTGGGTCTGGGAACGCTCACAAAATTTTCCCATATAAATAAGTGGTAATTGCTCCTTCGCTTTACGATATTTCGGCTTACGAACCGTTTCACAGGAACACTCTACCTTCGGATGGCGGTGAAAACCTGTAACTTTCTATTTACTTTAATATAATGGTCAAGATACTCCATATATTAATGGAATAAAGCCCTAGAGTGTAACATCCTTTTTTTAGCCTCTGGCTTTCAGATATGATTAGAGTAAATCTAAGCTGACTCCTTCCAAGACCTATCTATGTTTCCTAAGGTATGAAGTTCTCAACTAAACACAGTGCTCCAAGTATGGTTGAACAAATAATTTTTATCATAGCAGCATAGTTTCTGCACTAGTCCTTTGAGGATGAAGTCAAATGTGTCCCTCCTTCTTTCTTTTCTCCTATGGTCCACTCTCCTCTCCTATGAGAGTCCTTTCCCACCCATCTGGCAGACCTCAGCACCATCAATGCATGGGTTAGTAGGTTAATTGATCACTTGGGTGTAATTGGGCAGGTCATGACCGCTGGGAAGCAAGAGCCATTACCGTGCTGTTTCTGTAAATGAAATAAAAATAAATTGTGATGAGAGCAAGAGCTACTTTTAACTCCAAGGGCACTCTTCATGATGTTACATAGCCCTACAATTATGTTAAATGGGATATACTCAGAATTGAGAAGGCAGTGAATAATGGAAATGCAGGCACCATCTGCAAACTCACATTTTTACATATCCTTCACTCCACCATTATATCAAGCCAGGGGATGATTCCTGATTCACTGGATGCTGTGGAAAGGCAAGCTAAGAGTAGCATTATGCAGATCCAATAATAAATTGCCAGCTATATGAGTTGAAACAGAGGACAATGTGTGTACTGAACAGCAAATCATGGGGAAGTCGAGGGAACACACACCAATCCTCATTGAGGAATCACCAGCGGAAAAGGGGAGCAGTTTCAAGTTCCTTGGTGTGAACATCTGTGAGGATCTATCCTGGCCCCAACATATTGATGTAATTACAAAGAAGGCATGACAGCAACTATACTCCATAGGAGATTCAGGAGACTTCACTCTTGGACATTTCTACCGATGTACAGCATTCTAACTGGCATCACCATCTGGCATGGAGAGGGGCTACTGCACAGAATCGGAACAAGTGGCATGAAGTTCAAACTCAGCCAGCTCCATTATGGGCACCAGCTTCCCCAGCATCAAGGACATCTTCAAAGGGTGATGACTTGAAAAGGCAGCATCCACCACTAAGGTCCCCATCACCAGGACATGCCCTCTTCACATTGCTATCACCAAGATGGTGGTACAGGAGCCTGAAGATACTTCCAATACTTGAGGAACAGCTTCTTCCCCATCACTATCAGATTTCTGAATGGACAATAAACCAATATACATTACCTCACTACTTCTTACTATTTTTTCTTCTCTTGCTCTCTTTCTTGCACTACTGATGACATACATATCCTCAGAGTGAAGGGAAAAATGTACAAACTCCTTACAGGCAGTGATGGGAATGAATGCTAGTGGACAATTAAATGGGAGGAGGAGGAGGAGGTGGAGGAGGCTCCAAAGGTAGCCTCACCCTCATGATGGTGGGTCTCAGCATGTGAATTCTGAAAAATAGAAGGATCAAAATGTTTTCAACCATTTGTAATCCAAAGTAATAGTACAGTTTCCTTCTGTGATCTCCATAATCATGGAAGCCAATCGTTCGCCAATTCAATTAATTGTACAACATATCAAGAAATAGATGAAAGCACTTAATACAGCAAAAGCAAAATCCCAGCTAAAGTAATGACAATCAATGCTCCAGAGATAGTTGTTGTAATGTATGCATCTATTTCTTTTAGAGCAATGACCCCTCCCCACCTCAGCAATACGTATTGATCTGTTGTCTGTGCATGTAAAGGAAAGTGTGAGTAACAGTGAAAGTGTCACAGACAAGTTCACATAGAGAGATTGTGCAAGGCAGACAAAAAGCCCAACCAAGTGAGAAGTCTCAAACACAAAAATAAGCAAATGTATAAAGTTACCGAATGTAAAACAGAATCAGACAACATAGAGTCTGACAAAGGTGAACTGTCATGCATAGAATTGCATAGTATAACTGAAGCACATCACAAAATCATCTGGATCACAACAGATGTGTCTGGTGTAAAATTGAAAATGGACCTGGATACAGGAACAGCTTTGTCCATAATTCTAGATGCTGACCACAATAAACTATTTTCTCAAATATGATTAAAGAAGCCTCAGTGATGCTAAAGACTTACATAGGCAAAAAGAGTCTCCTCAAAAGTGCCCTCTCAACAGTAGTGAACAATGCGCAGTAATTGTCAGCAATGCCCAGATCCAGGAAAATATATTAAAAGCACCAACAAGAAAGTAGCTTCCAGGTAAAAGTCTCCAAGACTGAGAGCGAAATTCAGCCCACTTGGAAGTGATTCTATAATCTTGACTCCATAACAAAAGAAGAAGAACAGTGACAATGGAACCACAGAATCAGCCATGTTTCAAAGTAAGTTTATTATCAGAGTAATAACATCACCATAGTCAACACTGAGACTGATTTTCTTGCAGGCACATTCAGTAAATCCATAACAGAATTTTTAACCATAACAGAATCAATGAAAGGCAGCCCAATAAGGGTGTTCAACCAGAGTGTAGAAGGCAACACATTGTGCAAATACAAAGGAAGAAATAATAATAACAAGAAGCAATAAATATCAATGACAAGATGAAGAATCCTTGAAAGTGAGTCCATTGGTTGTGGGAATATTTCAATGATGGGACAAGTAACGTTGAATGAAGTTATCATCATTGGTTTAAGAGCCTTTTGGCTGAATAACAGAAACTGTTACAGAAACTAGTGGTGTGAGTCCTGAGGATCCTGTACCGTTTTCCTGACGACAGCATTGAGAAGATGCTTGTCTTGTGTTATAGGGGTCCCTGATGATGGATGTCGCTTTCCTGCGATAGCGTTTCATATAGATGTGCTCAATGGTGGGGACGGCTTCACCTGTGTTGGACTGGGCTGTATCCACTACCTTTACTATGTTTAGTTCTAAAAATGATAGGCTCAAGGAATCCCTTAGCAATCATACACAATAGGAAAGGACATTGTTTTGCTTCTCTCCACTTTATATCCATCAGTGTTCAAATTCAAAGCAATTTCAAAATTTGAAGCTTTCCTGAAGATGCAAATTTTAACTTTTACACTTTTGCCCACAAGTGATTAAAGAATATAAATGAAGTTAAATACGGACTGCAAGTTGCAGTTAATTAATGATTTAATATTAAGCTTAATTCTATGAATTCCAATTCACTTTGTCAAGATAGGTGTGCACAATACACTAAAGATGACAACCATGAAATTAATAGCCATCAACTGTTTGCATTATAATTAAAATATATTTTTGTATGTACCATTTCACTTCACATTTGAAATATAGTTCCACTGAGAAAATTATTTGTCAAATTATCCAAGGGACTAAAATCAAGTACTTTATCTCATTGGATAAATCAGATTAAAGTATCATCTTGCACAAGATTGTAGTCCTTGTGCTTCTGAGTTACATATAAATTCGTTTACCAATCCAGGGTATGAGCATACAATGACAATGGAATTCCAGGGGAATTCTACCATGTTTGAAGTAACATCTTATGATTTGTCTATCTTAAATTTCATGGTTAAGAGAGGTATACAAGATCACGACTGGTTTAAAAAAGATATTATGACTGGATTCCTTTTTTTGGTTTTTGCACCATTCTCTGTAAACTCTGTTGTGCACAGAAATCCCAGGAGATCAGCAGTTTCGAAGATACCTAAATCCCCTCATCTGACATGAACAATCATTCCACATCATAAATATTCCAATCATATTTCTTCCCCATTCTGATGTTTGGTCTGAACAACAACTGAACTTCTTGACCATATCTGCATGCTTTTCGGTAGCTTTAATGCCACATGTTTGGCTGATTATATGTTTGCATTAATGAGTAGGTGTAAAGGTGTACCTAATAAAGCGACCGCTGAAAGCATAATTGGGAGGCTAGAATAGTTGGTGGTGGGGTGCAAACCTAAATTTTTAAAGACACAGGAAAGACAATAGATTTCTTTTACATTCTGAATGATAATGATTTTGAACGCTGCTGTAGGGGTGGTTTGCAATGAAGAAATGGGTAGGCATTTGAAAATGACTTTGGAGAAAGAATGACAGAATTTGACTGATGGGATTACTCAATTTGGAGAGAGTATAGAATCTGTGGCCTCCTTCCACGCTTTTTAAATTCAATCCTTGACTGTTCAGGTGGAAGAAAAGATTACTCTGAACTGGTTGGTGGAGTAAAAGGGCATTTGCCAGCTGTTCTAGTCATCATCACTTCCTCAGCTATCAAAAGCAAATTCAAATTGTCAGTTATTCATTCAGCAGCTGTTCAGATGATCATCTTGCTGCGTGCACAATCCAAATGCTATTTTTTCAACAAATGAACATACTTTGAAAGCACATATTAAATTTGAAGTCCTTTGAGATGTCCTGAGTATTTCACAGCAACAGGTCACTGCACATCAGTCAATATAAAAATCTGGTGCAGGCAGTGAAAGGAAAAATTACATTACGATAATGAGATATGTAGCCATTTTTATGCGACCGAGAAAGCAATTTCATAAACTTGCTTGCATTTTCTGAGTTGAAAAGATTATCTTTATCTCTCACATGTACATCAAAACAAACAGTGAAATGTGTCGTTTGCATCAATGACCACAGTCCAAGGATGTGCTGGGGGTGGCCTGTCAGTGCCGTCATGCCCACATAGCATGCCCACAACTTGCTAACCTGGACATCCTTCGAATGTGGGAGGAAAGTAGAGCACCTAGAGGAAACCCACACGGTCACAGTGTGAATGTACAAACTCCTTACAGACAATGGCAGGAAATGGACCCCAATCACTCGTGCTGAAATACAGCATGCTCGCTGCTATGCTATCGTGCCCCTCCCCCACAGATGTTTTGCAAAATTGTTCACTATTTCTTCAAAGAATACATCATTAACAACTGCAATTTGTTGCCTCTCCCTAATTGCTCCCTGACATGCCGGCAATTAGAGCGAATTAGATGCTTGGGGCTAGAGTTACACACAGACGAGATTGGATAAGGAAAGCAAATTTCTTTATTAAACTGAAAGGTTTTAAATCACAATCCAGTAGCATGATGATCACCAGTCACAAAACTAAGTAGCTTTTTAATTCACATTCCAACCCATGCTTCTGTGCTCTTTCCAAAAAAAATGCAAACTTTACATATTATTCTGTACATAAGCCTCAATATTTACTAGATTTTCATGACCTGACACCTGGCAACTTAATCAAATCATGGTCACTTGCACAACATGTATTTCATACAAGCTCTACTTCATTCAAGAAAGACTGGGTCTCATTTGGCCTTTCTTTGTTACTTCATTCTATGCTCCCCAAAAGCTTGCATACTAATCTATTTCTGACAGCTCCTTCTCTCTATGACCTTGTTTCTTCCAAATCTGTGCCAGACTAAAAAATTTCTAATAAAGGATATAGTTAAACTAAAATTGTGACACGCTAATAGCTAAAGACATAAATAATACCTTCTGTGACAGTGGTGACTGATTCATTCCTTCTGCAGTTCCTAGCATCTCCCCTGGTTCCAGACTTTCCTGATTAATTATAGTCTGATTAATTATTCTCTTCCCACCCCAATATTTTACCTTTGTCTTCATCCTTTATTAGGGAGAGAGGGAGATAGCTGAATTATCGGGTGAATGATTTAGCTTTTGTTGTACTGCAGGTCATGGTCTTTCTTGGGGACTTTACTGTTGCATGCTTGGTGGGTGGAGAGTGCTGATGCTTTTTGCTGAAGTGAGTGCATGGGAGAGGGGCATGGGGAGCTTTGGGGTCCTAAGGTTTTTACTGTTACTCATTCTTTGGGGCACCCTTCTGTCTTGTGGATGTCTGTGAAGAATAAGAATTTCAGGTCATACATTGTATACATTCTCTGATATTAAATGGAACTATTGAACATATTTCTTCTTCCCCTGAAGAAATGGATTAGCTTTCATCAATCCCAAGATTGTAGTAAACTCTACCTGCTCCACATTCCCAATGTGCTCACATGAGCCCAGTCTTGCGTTACCTACAACACTCTCCAGTCAAAGACAAAAGCAAAGTCCACACATTTTTTTTATGGATTACCCAAGCTATTATCTTCAAGTGTAAAAGTCTGCTTGTAACTTTGGTATTCCCTTAGACCTAGAGTTGAACTCACAATCCTGTCCTCCCTCCCACACAGACTTACATCATTTCAATCGATGACTATCGTGATCACTAGTCCTTCCCACTTATCTTTCAATTTTGGCTCCTCCATTTATTTTCGAATTAAGGTCATTCTCTATGAACTTCAATTAATTTAAAACTTTACCATCCCATGTGCTGCTCAGTATTAAGTCTGACAAATATGGAAAATTTTAATTCAACTATTATTAAATCTTAATTAGCTGTGAAACAACTTTTTATTTTATTACTCCTTGCAAAATTCAATACGATGATTAAACACATTTTTTGAAAGAATGCTTTCATAAACCTTATTAATGGCTGCTTTGTACGTAATGCAAAATTTGTAGAAAAAAATTAGCAACAATAGAAGGTAACTATGTAAAGAGAATAGGACAATCTAAGTTAGACAGACAATATTTCAATCTTTTAATATTTACAGCCTTGCAAATTGAGATATATATATATATATATAGACTCTACTTGAAATTTATTTTTATTTAATCTCGATGCTCAAATCACTATTGAGGTGAAATCAGTGAGCAACACAAAGAATTAGTGTAAAGATATTTTTATTCCACCTTTTGATTAAAATAATGATTTGGTGCTTTTTGACAACTTGAAGTTGATTTACAACAGTAACACTTGAAGTTAGATAAAATAATAACATTGATAAAAGGTAAATTTACTGCTCTAGAAGAGCAGAAAGTCTGTGTGGTACAGACTTCCTGATTCCTAAGGCTGTGAAAAGGATAATGGCATTCTAGGTCTATCTTGAGATGTACAAAATGTAAACATCAACAAGTCATGACCAGTCAATTTACAACCTAAATAAAGCTTCAGTTAGTGCACGATTGATAAGTAGTACAAGATTACATGCTTTTAAATTACACTGAAATTTAAGTCTGCTTTTAAATACATCCTATTCCATGAATAATCTTCAGTAGTTATCCCAAGGAAGTGGTAATGAGCCGCCATCCTCAACTTTTAAGATCAACTCTTCATTTAGTAGACTGGGAACTCCCACAACCAAGGAGGAATCATGATATATCTTCAAGTCAGCATGGTTTACAACTTGGTGGAGAATTTCACATGATGGTATAACCATTTCCGTTAGCCTATTAGGGGATAGATGTTGCTGGTCTGGAAGATATTGTAGTCAAAACATTGTTAAGGTAGGACATTTATTAGATCATATGCATGGCAGCTTGGAGTTTTGGTAGCGATGCCAATTACACAGGCGGCTTTGTCTTAGATTATGTTAAGCTCATGCTCAACATCATCTCAGCACTGATTTTCTTTTTCTTGTGCTATGTAGAAGATAAGGGCATTACCTGTAGGATACCCAAATGCCCTTGCTTGGTGCGCACAGTTTCAGCAGTACCTCCCCACCCCAATAGCTGTTGATGCAGGTTTCAGCAGCAGAAATGCCATTTCACATCCTGGAGAGATGGACACATTCCCTTTGTTAGGAATGCTAATGGGATCAAGAAGATGAAATAAACCAAAACCACAGTAGATCAAGCAACATCCATAGAGAGAAAACTGAGGTTATGTTTCATTTCACAGATCTTTCACTATAAAATGACTATTCTGATGAAAGTCTATTGACCTGAAATATTAACCATGCCTTTCATTTCATTGACGTTACTTAACCTGTTGAGTATTTCCAGTTCTCCCTGTTTTATTTCAAACTACTATAATGTGCAATATTTCACTTTTGGTTTATTAGAAAGAACCAAGATTGCCCATTGTGCAAAAGCACACATCATTGAAGAATGGCCTACTTGACAACACAGCTTTAAGTGAGATTACATGAAATATGAAACAATGTGTAGAGAGAAACAAATCTAACTGCTTGAAGTATTTGAGATATTAAGAGAGAAGGCATAGACACAAAATGTATTTTTAAGCTTAAATGAAAAGCCTGAGATTTCAAATTTCTGAAGATGTGGAAGTCATTCTAGAGTAAAGGGGGAATTGTATGGGAAAATTAAAAATGGATAAATAAATAAAAGGAATTGGAGCAGAATTATGGTAAGGTTACAGTGAGGATAATCTGTGCAAGAATAATTCTGTTCTCCTGGCCATACCTCACAGCCCTGCCTACACTCCACTCCTACCCCAGAAGTGCAATAGAACTCTGAAACACCAGAGATTCTACAGATGCTAGAAGTCTTGAGCAACACACACAAAATGCTGGAGGATCTCAGCAAGTCAGGTCGCATCCATGGAGAGTTTTGTATATTTAATATCTAAGTAATTCTTGAGTAACCTTGGTTGATTAAGCCTTCCTGTTTGTTTACATAATTAAGGATTATATGTAAAAATACATTAATTGCATACATCATCACACTACCACATGATACATGCACACATGACATGCCTTGCTTGAAGTAAACTCGAAGTTAGACCCACATTTCAGAGTCCCAGGTCTTCCTTTGAATTAGTTTACTGTTTTGAAGTTACAAGACATAACAGAGGGAAACAAACAGTGAAGGTTTCGAGCTAAGACCTGAGACCTTTGCTGCCTGACTTGGTGAGTACCTCTGACATTTTGTCTGTATTGCTTTATGCAGCTCTTCCCCACTTATTCCTCATGTCATTTTTAGTATTTTTGCTAATCATCTTCATTCTACTCTATGTGTTCTGCTTCATATGAATGGACAGTACTAGGTTCTTCAAGATTCTAGATATCTTTGAACAACCTCTGTTCTGTTCCAAGGAGAACAATCTCGGTTACGCCAGTCTATCCATGTAACTGAATTCTCTTATTTCCATAATCATTCTAGCACGCGTCTTCTGCACCATCTCTGCAGACCTCACATGATTCCTAACTGGTGCAGTAAACAAGACAAAACATTCTAGTACTGGACAAACAAATGAAGATTTACCATAAAATCAAGGACATATCTATTTTTGGGCAAAACGCACAAAATGCTGGAGGAACTCAGCAGATCAGGCATCATCTATGGAAATGAATAAACAGTCGACATTTCAGGCCGAGATCTTTCATTTCCAGCATCTACAGATTTTCTCATGTATATATATTTCTTGCACTACTTTCTGAACTTGTCATTCTATTTTCAATAATGTTTGCATTGTCAAGAGCTACCTCTGGTCCCATAGCTCTTTTAGTACTGCATACTACAGTTTGTATTTCCTTTCATTAATTTGTGGAACTGAAGAAATACCCCATATTTCTGTGTTAAAATGCAGCTCCTATCTGGCCAACAGTCTCCCTGCATTTCAGTGCTATGAACAGATTTGGAAATTTAATTACAAGTCATTTGAAGAAAAGCAGTTAACCTAATACTTATCCATAACACTACTAGACAGTTGTCTCTATTCTAAACCACCGCCATTTACTGATACAGTACTCACTATTTCTGGTTGTTTTGCTAAATGTTGGTACCTGCCCTTTTTATTTCAAGGTTTTAAGCCTGGTAATAGGTTTGCTGGTTTCTCCCCACGTTATGACAGAGTTTCACTCCTGTGAACTGTCCATAACCTAAGCAGTTTGTAAGTTATACAGGCAGCCATGAACCAAGTTCCCATTTGTTAGAAAATCCCTGCAGCCTTGCAGCAATCAGCCAATCCGTCTCACCAGTCCTACAAACATTTGTTCAAATGCAGAGATTATACATATGGCATAAACTTGTAAATTGTGGTGGACCATTACATGATCTCCCATCACACATTCTTCTTGAATAAAGTCTATATACATCACGTACACAGAGCCACAACCATGAAATACTTGCACCGAATAAAATGATGAACTTGGCAAAATGATTGCTTAGTTATTTTGGGACTGCAGCAGGATTCAAAAAGAAAGCATCTTCTGAAGGGGCGGTGAAAGAAGAGAAAGCAATTTAATATTCTCAGTTCACAGCTTTTCCAAACTCTTTATCTCAACGTACTAAGAGCATTCTTGAAATTAATTAAACAAGCATCACACCAAAACTAGAAATAAGGGTTGTCAGGCATTAATTCTGGACATAAATGCATTTAGGTTGAATGCTATACAGAGGAAATAAATTGCCTCAGCCGACTGCAGTGATACAAAATGATTTTCTCTGTACTATAGACTTCACTTGATTTGCTGAAAGAAGTGCATCACTGTTCAATGATAAGATTTATTACTTCAACTTTATTCAATCTACCTATCATCTGAAATCCAAATCGGATTTTGTTATAAAGTAACAAGTGCACAGAAAATTCCCAGCAAAATACCAGATGACTCCACATGCACACCCAGATCACATGCTAAAACCGTGGCTTCTGCCCTAATACTAACCATTCTCAGTGCAGCTGCTACTTTAACATACAGGATAAAGAGATATGAGGCCACAGCTGGGAGTCAGCCCAGGAGAGAATCCAGATTTTGGCCTGGGTGTGCGACTGGAGTATGAAATGTGTCAGGAATACCATAAGATATAGGAGCAGAGTTAGGCCATCAAGCCCTTTCAGACAATCAATCATGGCTGATTTATTATACCTTTCAACCCCATTCTTCTGCCCTGTCTTGGTAACCTTTGACACCCTAACTAATCAAAAACCTATCAACCTTTAAATATACGTAATGACTTGGCCTTCATAACAATCCGTGGCAATAATTCCACAGATTCACTAGCCTCTGGTTAAAGAAATTCTGCCTCATCTCCATTCTAAAGGGACATTCTACTGTTCTGAGAACCAGCTGGACCATTGGACATAAAATCTTGGGAAGCCATGTGCATAGAAATGCACATCTAATTTTACATGAGTGTAAAGATCAAACACAATGACATCCTATAAGGGTCCTGATTCCAGCTCCATTCAAACATCAAGTCCAATAAAACTCTAATAATCTGATATGCAAATATTTGTCCTGGTAGCCCAACATCTCACACAATCATTAGCTCAAGTATTGGGTAGGACTTGAGTCCACAACTGAAGTGGGCTCCAGGCGTACTCTGGGACAGGATCCAGATGTTGGGTGGATTGTAAAGCTGGATCTGCGGTTGAGACTGGAAGACCAGTTCAAGTCATGACTTCTTCCAAGTTCCTTGCCTCCTTCAGCTCCCTGCTGTAAAATTCAGTTTACAACTATGTTACCTTCCAAATTCATGTGGAAAAAGTGATCTAATGCCAGAATTCCCTCTCAAACCATCATTGAAGCCATACTTTTAGCCAGTTGACTATTATGGATGGGACCGGAACCAGAATTCCAAATCAGCACACTTTATTTTCAGATTTGTCATGGGAGGAGATGACCAGGTTGTCAGAGGAAACAGATTCAAGCACGTGCCCAAAGACTTCATGAAGGACTGCAGCATCTACACTGACTCTTAGGAACCTCCAGCCCTGCGGTTATGCAAAGTGGAGTGGAAGCACGCACACAAGAGATCCTGCAGATGCTGTGTATGTTAAGCCACACACACAGATGCTGAAGGTACTCAAGCAAGTCAGGCAGCATCAAGGAACCATTTCATTAGACTGAGTAAAACAGAGGTTGATGATTACAGCAAGATCTCTTCAAAGGTATATACTATTATAATTGCTGAAATTGATCCTTTTTATATCAAACCATATCAGCACCACATGCCTGCTTACGACCTCCTGCAAGACCCTGCAATCTCTACGACATATTTTTATGCAGTTCACTCACTTGAAGATCATCATCTGTTACCCTTTCTTTATCTTCCAACTCAGAGAAGCTCAGAAATTGATAAAGGCCACAATGGCCAATCTTGCATTTAACTAAGGTTAATTTGGCCAGAAATATGGAGATGACTGATTTGACATTGATAAGATTCACATCATTTCCTTGCAAATGAAGATTGAATTCATTAAACTTTTCAATTAATTCTGACAAATAAGCAATGTCATGCCTAATATTCTTGAAATGATTACTGAATAAAGCATTCAAGTCTTCAAAGAACTTTATTGCAGTTTCAAAAAGTGCTTAAAATGTCTCAGTTTCCTTTTGAGAACTATCTGACCTCTGTGTGCAACAGCAAGCAATCAAACTCTTCATTATTCTCAAAATAAAGCTCTCAAAACAGTCAACATTTGAGAGTATGGACCTGATTTTATTTGCCACAGTGATGACAGTATTTAATGATTTGAGCAGCCGATCACTTCAATTTTTTGCAACAAGATGCTGTCTGTGAATTACACAGTGAATGGTAAATATGTTAGTTACAGTTTTTTTTCTGGGAAGTAATAACCTCATGGTGGCATCCTGTCATTGATGTCACCCCATCTGTTCCACAAGCAACAATGTTGGAGGGCGGAATGTCCCTTTCTTTGAAAAGTTGCTGACAACCCGTAATATTGACTCCCCACCGCCCCCCATTCCCGTATCTCTTTCTAGTCCTCTTGCAACTAACAACTCTCTTCTTTTATGAAGCAAACATAGCCAAGATGCCAGGCAAAGTTGAATGATCCAACTGCAGAGCAAATTCGATTGTCTTAAGTATGTTGCACAATGTGCCTTCAACATTTTCAGACACTTCATCCATTCATCTTTGAAAAGAGTTATTGATAAGTGAAATTGGTTTAAGTACTTGGTTATAATTAAAACTAATTACTCAGAAACTTTCTTACTGCTGCAGAATCAGTTCTCCAATTGTATGGGGCTTTCCAGGTTTAGCAATGGAATGCACAAAGCATGCAGACCATCACTGTTTTGTTGTGAAATGCACAAAGCATGTAGACCATCGCCGTTGTGAAATGCACGAAGCATGCAGACCATCACTGTTTTCTTGTGAAATGCTGGCAAGCATGTTTTGAAGTTTTTTCTATTTCTGAAAGGATTAACAAAGTGACTGAAATTCATTAAAGTTCTTGTTTGCCTGGATGTTTTCATTGCCACATTTGAAAAAAAAAATTGTCTCACAACAGAAACATTGGCTGTTGAGTGCTTGGTGCTGGTATAGAAAACATAGAAACATAGAAAATAGGTGCAGGAGTAGGCCATTCGGCCCTTCGAGCCTGCACCGCCATTTATTATGATCATGGCTGATCATCCAACTCAGAACCCTGCACCAGCCTTCCCTCCATACCCTCTGATCCCCGTAGCCACAAGGGCCATATCTAACTCTCTCTTAAATATAGCCAATGAACTGGCCTCAACTGTTTCCTGTGGCAGAGAATTCCACAGATTCACCACTCTCTGTGTGAAGAAGTTTTTCCTAATCTCAGTCCTAAAAGGCTTCCCTTCTATCCTCAAACTGTGGCCCCTCGTTCTGGACTTCCCCAACTTCGGGAACAATCTTCCTGCATCTAGCCTGTCCAATCCCTTTAGGATTTTATACGTTTCAATCAGATCCCCCCTCAATCTTCTAAATTCCAATGAGTACAAGCCTAGTTCATCCAGTCTTTCTTCATATGAAAGGCCTGCCATCCCAGGAATCAATCTGGTGAACCTTCTCTGTACTCCCTCTACGGCAAGGATGTCTTTCCTCAGATTAGGGGACCAAAACTGCACACAATACTCCAGGTGTGGTCTCACCAAGGCCTTGTACAACTGCAGTAGTACGTCCCTGCTCCTGTACTCGAATCCTCTCGCTATAAATGCCAGCATACCATTCGCCTTTTTCACCGCCTGCTGTACCTGCATGCCCACTTTCAATGACTGGTGTATAATGACACCCAGGTCTCGTTGCACCTCCCCTTTTCCTAATCGGCCACCATTCAGATAATAATGTTTTCCTATTTTTCCCACCAAAGTGGATAACTTCACATTTATCCACATTAAATTGCATCTGCCATGAATTTGCCCACTCACCCAACCTATCCAAGTCACGCTGCATCCTCTTAGCATCCTCCTCACAGCTAACACTGCCACCCAGCTTCGTGTCATCCGCAAACTTGGAGATGCTGCATTTAATTCCCTCATCCAAGTCACCAATATATATTGTAAACAACTGGGGTCCCAGCACTGAGCCTTGCGGTACCCCACTAGTCACTGCCTGCCATTCTGAAAAGGTTCCATTTATTCCCACTCTTTGCTTCCTGTCTGCTTACCAATTCTCTATCCACATCAATACCTTACCCCCAATACCGTGTGCTTTAAGTTTGCACACTAATCTCCTGTGTGGGACCTTGTCAAAAGCCTTTTGAAAATCCAAATATACCACATCCACTGGTTCTCCCCTATCCACTCTACTGGTTACATCCTCAAAAAATTCTATGAGATTCGTCAGACATGATTTTCCTTTCACAAATCCATGCTGACTTTGTCCGATGATTTCACCGCTTTCCAAATGTGCTGTTAGCACATCTTTGATAACTGACTCCAGCAGTTTCCCCACCACCGACGTTAGGCTAACCGGTCTATAATTCCCCGGTTTCTCTCTCCCTCCTTTTTTAAAAAGTGGGGTTACATTAGCCACCCTCCAATCCTCAGGAATTAGTCCAGAATCTAACGAGTTTTGAAAAATTATCACTAATGCATCCACTATTTCTTGGGCTACTTCCTTAAGCACTCTGGGATGCAGACCATCTGGCCCTGGGGATTTATCTGCCTTTAATCCCTTCAATTTACCTAACACCACTTCCCTACTAACATGTATTTCACTCAGTTCCTCCATCTCACTGGACCCTCTGTCCCCTACTATTTCTGGAAGATTATTTATGTCCTCCTTAGTGAAGACAGAACCAAAGTAATTATTCAATTGGTCTGCCATGTCCTTGCTCCCCATAATCAATTCACCTGTTTCTGTCTGTAGGGGACCTACATTTGTCTTTACCAGTCTTTTCCTTTTTACATATCTATAAAAGCTTTACAGTCAGTTTTTATGTTCCCTGCCAGTTTTCTCTCATAATCTTTTCTCCCCTTCCTAATTAAGCCCTTTGTCCTCCTCTGCTGAACTCTGAATTTCTCCCAGTCCTCAGGTGAGCCACTTTTTCTGGCTAATTTGTATGCTTCTTCTTTGGAATTGATACTATCCCTAATTTCTCTTGTCAGCCACGGGTGCACTACCTTCCTTGATTTATTCTTTTGCCAAACTGGGATGAACAATTGTTGTATTGTTGTAGGAATTCATATTTCAGATACTCCGCACTATACTGTCTACACTTCTCTTGCTTCTGCCATTTTCATTATGAATTAATGACCGCAGTCAATTGTCTATTACTGTATTTAAGTCCAACCTCAAGCGCTGGAATCAATAAAGGGGAAAGTTATGATGTCAACATAGCTCAGGCAAAACCTGACTTTGTCCGAAAGTGCACAAAACTTTTGGGCCATGGGCTAGAGAAATGCAGTCAAGACGATCCAAAAGGGCGGATTCTCAAGTTTACCCCACTGAATGCCATACACTAATTTATATGAATTACCTCACTGCATGATTAGCATATAGAAATCATACTAGCTAACACTGTGCTACAGTAGAGAACGGCAATAATGTATGGCCTGGACCCAGAAATAACACTGTTTCTTCAGTCCAGATTTCTCACAATATGTAAGTACAGAAGTCTCACATTACTCTTCAATGACTATAGCACACTTCAAGCGAAGTCTAAGAGAATGGTGGGTTAGCAAGAGATGAGGTGATTACGTGATTATTGCAATCAATTGTAAGACATTGATTGATGATCAAATGCTTATAAGTAATTCATTTCTTAAATTAAGCCTGTAATCCTTCAGTTGCCTCCGTTGCTAGGCAGCATCCTCACCCCTATATCTTTATTGCTCCCTCAGAAACTGCCACCACCCCTACGGGTGGAGGTGGGGTTGATAGCTTCCACTTTGGGAACCACTAAATCGGATATATGCTGGGCACATTCCAATGTACATAGGGTTTTCCACCCACCAAAAGACTTGTATTTCTTTATAAGTCCATTCTCAAATGCCAATATTATTATTTGAAATAGCTGGATCCACAATTATGAATAATCTTGATAATAATGGTACTTGCATTTCTGTCCTTAAAACAGCATAGGTGGATTGGGTGACATCAATGTAAGAGATCCAGTACTAAGTACAAACAGCAGCTTTAGTCTAGATTTCCATTTCATCTTACTTTTGTGTTGTTCAAAGAGAGTAACAGTAATCAATAACAGATTACTTTGGTCACAAATTTATTTCATGAGAAGTAACACAAGCACAAGCTAATACTTTTATTATCAAGAGGGCTCTTGTTAAGAAAATTACACTCTCATTTGTAATGCATAAAAATGCAATTTGTCAAAGACTAAACAATCTATTGAAAAGAGTCTAATCTAAATCAAGTACTCTTTGGTAAAATAGAAAAAGATAATTAATGAGATTGAAATAACTTTTGATATCTGTCCAATCAGTAGATCAAAAATTCCAATCACCAAAACCATTGATCAGAAGATTGGGATAAATACATGGAAATAAATCCCATGTTAGCTCCTGCATAGAGTTATGTTTAACAGTGCTATGATATTAATTAGGTTTTCATCTGTAATATCAGAAATATAGCAGTTTTGAAAGTTTACCCCACCTCAGTAGAAGACCCAGACAGATTCTTGTCTAAGAGCTCAAAGTCATCTGACGTGCTGTTTGAGAGGTTACAGCCCATCTCCTTTTCAGTACCTACATCAAACCATATACTATCAGGTCAGCCATTCACCTTCAACAGAAATATTCTGAATATCTCACGCAAATGATAAAACCATGGATGTTTGAAATAACAAACATTGAAAATGCTGGAAATTCTGAGCAGGTCAAACATGGTGACTTACAGATCGATATCCTCTTATTATTTGAAGCAAAGTACAAAGGCATCAGATTTGAAGCGACTGCAAAAAAAAGGCAGGGGCTGGTGGGGAACAGGTGAAATTGAATGGGCACATTCCGAGGTGAATGGTTAGAGAGAAGCTGGTGCAAAGCTAAAGTGGGCAGGCAGAATTAAAAGATGAAATGCCATTCCTTAACTTTTGATATGACTTCTTTAGAACATTACAGGAGACTGTAATTCAAATAATGAGAGGCCAGCACCAGGCAAGCTAAATTCCATAAAACAATCCCCTAGTCTTTAAAGTTCAAGGGATATTAACTAAATTAAATTTTATTCATTATCAAATATTATTTACAAGAGTAAACCGTGCAATGCCTTTTAATGCTTAAATTCAAAGACAACGCATTAAGTCGTGTTCAATTGTGTATTTCTGAAAAACCAACTGCTTTGTTGCCGCTCTTGTGACCACCATCACCAGCACCCCCCCGCCCCCCACCAAAGATGGTACACTATGAAAATAATCGAGAGGCTTCCTCAGCCAAAGCCAGCCCCCTCCCTGTTCTTCCAGTAACAGAAGAAACCTTTGCTATGGTCTTTCCCCACCAAGCCCTTGCAGTGGCTGCAACATGTATCCTCCAGCACATACTCCGGCAGCCTGGAATGTGCCTGTTGGCAGCATTCCATCCTGGGCAAAATTCGTAAGGAAATAGAAAGTGTGTACATCAGCAGAGTGGACAGTCAGCACCCTTTTCACCCCCCAGGGCGGCAATGGCTAATATCAAAGGACATCCTTTCAAGGTGAGTGGTGGAAGATTTAAGAGAGATGCCAGAGGTATATTTTTATTAAAACAGAGTGGTGCGGGTCTGGAACTGGCCGAGGGTGTAGCTGAGGCTAATATATTAGAGATATTTAGGACATGCTTAGATAGCCAGATGGATGAAAGAAAAAGGACTGTTAATGATCTAAGTAGGAATGAAGCACTAGAATGATGGTGGAGGAGGTTAAAAGATCAACATCATGAACGGTACTGTTCTATGTTCCAAGAAATCGCTACTTCACTGAATTAAGTATTTTCACCCTTACGTAACTGGAAGTGAAAAGGTGAAGTGGCACTTCCCACACTGGTTTCTGATGAGCGATTAACTGTGGATCAAGATGCAAACTGCCTTTCAGATTTCTGAGTTATCAGCGAGTGCTGACATTTTGCTACTACAAACTGTAGATTAAGCAGCTTTTCCTTAATGATGCTGGGCGGGATCAATTCAGCTCCAGAAGTCTGAAACTACTGCCAAAGGAATCTTTAATCCTTCAGCACAGATATTGTTGTTCAGCTGCACAGAGAATCTGGGCAAGTAACACCTGCATGAAGTGCCAGGAAATGTGAAAACAAAAAGGAATGTTGTACTGGTCTAGTTGCATCTACAGGCATCTTAACCTTCTAATTATGTCACTGCAATCATAACAAAGGAATAACACATTTTAATCAAAACTTAACTTAATAAGTATATTTTAACAAGCCAAGCACACAGGCATAATTAGCTAGAATCTCCTTATTCACAGTTTTTAGTGATGCCATCTGGCCTACCCAATGTACACCGTTTACATAATGGCTCAGTACAAGGCAAACTGTCTAAGTAATAGGGACATTTTATAAATTACAGCAAATACTTACACTATTAAATTAGAGATCGGGTTAGTGATTTACTTTTCCCATAATAGGCTATCATATTGTTGCATTAAACACATTTAAAAACCTGCTTGGTTTTTAAATCAAGGTTAGGAATAAAAACATAGTACGCAATAGAAAAGTTCTTGTGGTGACAAATTAACTGTTCTTCAGATTAATCACTCTGCCTGGAGGTCTGAGCAAATTGCTGAACTTTACCATACAAAAGTCAAGTCAACTTGCACAAATGTTCCCTGTTCTTCACTCAAAACATCGTTATTTAATACTTTGTCTTCACTAATTCAAATTATTTTCTCCAAAGACCAACTTGGGGCAAAACAAATATCCAATTTGATCAGAGGAACTTCCAAAATCACTATTCCCTAATAACACTGATGATTTCCTTAAGTCAATAAAGTATACAGTTGAGACTGTTAAGCAGTCCACAATTATTCTATTTTCTGTTTTATACATTTCCTGTGCAGGAAAGAAATGGCAAATGGATCAATTAAAGTTAAACAGCTGTGGATCAGCAGACACACTGGAGCATTTTGCATCGAGTTGAACAACTGCTGTGGAGCACCAAACCACCAGAAGAGAGTCAGATTTATTTTTACAGCAGGCAATGTTGTTTTGGGGTCAGGCAAAATGCTGTCTTTCTTTATTTTTCTTGAGAAGCATTTTGCACGATGATTTAGTGCTCACTTTGCTATTTCCACCCTCAAGCAGTTTAAAATTGTACAGCAAGATAAAGCAATGAAAGAAGCAAAAGTCGTTTAACAGGACTGAGTGTGGAAAGCGAAGATTATTTAAAGGGGAAGCAGATCAGTCATAAACGTGGGGTCTTGAGGAATGATCTAACCTAAAATGTCAACTATTTATTTTGTGATCGTGAACACGGCGCAGCACATCACACAAACCAATCTTCCGTCCTTGGACTCACTTTACACCGCACGCTGTCGGAGCAGTGCTGCCAAGATAATCAAGGACACGACCCACCCAGCCAACACATTTTTCATCCTTCTTCCCTCTGGGAGAAGGCTCAGGAGCTTGAAGACTCGTACGGCCAGATTTGGGAACAGCTTCTTTCCAACTGTGATAAGACTGCTGTATGGATCCTGACCCAGATCTGGGCCATACCCTCCAAATATCCGGACCTGCCACTCGGTTTTTTTGCACTACCTTACTTTCCATTTTTCTATTTTCTATTTATGATTTATAATTTAAATTTTTAATATTTACTATCGATTTGTAATCCAGAGAGCGGGAAGCGCAGAATTAAATATCGCTGTGATGATTGTACGTTCTAGTATCAATTGTTTGGTGACAATAAAGTATAAAGTATTTATTTCCTGCCATAGATGTTGCGTGACCTGCTGTGTTCTTCCGGCATTTTGTGTGTGTTCCTCAATGTTCCCAGCATCTGCAGAATCTCTTGTGTCTTCAGTCCCAAACATTGTTGGCCTGCCGGCATCCTTCCATGCTGTCACATCTTAAGGTTGGTGCACTAATTATCCCATCATTTGGGTGCTGTCGGTTTATGTCACAGCAGAGGGACAGGCCCTTGCCGACCATCAACGCAGTAATTTGACATCTATCCCATATTATATTTCCCCACCTCATTGTCAAAAATTCCCTTTAGATTTTACCACTCAGCTACACAGATGGAAAGACCAACAACGGCCAATTCACCTACCAGTCAGCACGTCTTTGGAATTTCTTGCCAACCCGTGCTGCAAGGCCACTGAGGCAAGAAATAGAAAGGTGGCGCAGCTGAATGGCCAAGGTGCTAGTGCAAAAGGAAGGGGTTTAGGTGCATAGCGCATTACACCGAGGGTCGTAAAAACCACTGAAAGGATCACCGGTTCCCCCCGCCCCTCACAATTGTGACATTTACCAGAAGTATTGTAGACGAAGGGTCCGAAGCATTGCTGAGGATCCCTACCACCCATCCCTCAATCAACCCATGGCCAGCAGGAAGGAGGGGTACAGGAGCATCAGGACGAGGACTGCCAGCTTGTGTAGCAGCTTCCTCCCTTAGACTGTGGGACTAATGAATACCCTGCCACCACCAAGGTCTGGTCACTAGGAGTTTACTGTGCTGCACACCACATGCTTTCTTGGATTATACTTTTATTAACTTATTTATGG
Organism: Mobula hypostoma; assembly: GCF_963921235.1. Lineage (NCBI taxonomy): Eukaryota > Metazoa > Chordata > Chondrichthyes > Myliobatiformes > Myliobatidae > Mobula > Mobula hypostoma. Next base: position 19,486,746 of record NC_086098.1, read on the forward strand.
TAATATTTAGTTATATGTGCTATGTGTGATATACGTATTGTAGGTGCACCGTGGACTTGGAGGAACATAGACTTGTTTGGTTGTATATGTACAGTCAGATGACAATAAACTTGAACTTAAACTTGAGCATCTCCATCATCATGGAGGCAGTGGTTATCCATCAGTACAAGGACTGGGCAAAAGGCAGAGATGGAGGGGAAGGTTGACATTAGGTCAACCAGCCCTAAAATGAAAGACTTCCTGGGCCAGGTTAATGAAGATGGTTGGTTGGACTGATGGGTTGGTGTATTCAATGTCCCATGTACATTTATTATCAAAGTATCTACACTATAAACAACCTTGAGATTTGTCTCCTTACAGGCAGCCACAAAACAAAGAAACCCAAAAGAACCCATTAAAATAAAGATGGCCATCAAACACATAGTTAGCAGGGGTAAAAACAAATCATGCAAACAATAAAAATAAGCAAGTAACATTCAGAACTGAAGTCCATGAATGTGAGTTCACAGCCAAAAGCCAGTCACACCTATTTCAAAGCAAGGAGTACAGCAGGTAAGGTAGGTAAATTCAGAGCCTGGATGGTGCACAGAACCCTATTGTCATGGCCATTAAAGACATGTGACTTGGAGAATGACAGGATTGTCAGCTCAGAGTTCTAGGTTTTAGATGTTTCTGACATGTAAATCTGGAAGGGCGTTGCACTATTGATAAGAGCTGCACTTAGAGGGGACATTCTGGAGGGCTCCTCCAATAGAGCAATAGAATGGAGGAATAATATAGGATTACACTTAAGTCTCCCAATAGCCCACAGGAGATAGACAAACCAATATGTAGTTACAATATGGAAAGATGAAAAAGCAACAGAGTTGCAGTGAGTGATTTATATTTCCCTAGTATCAACTGGGACTTCCATAGTGCCAGAGGCTTCGGTAGGGTTGGATTTACTTGATGGTTTCTTGAAATAGCTTATAGATAGTTCAACCAGGGAAGAGGCCAAACTGGATCTTGTACTGGAAAGAGTCTTGCCACTTAATTGTTGTTTCAGTAGAAAACCATTTTAGGAAGAATTATCATATGAGCAAGGATAATATTGCATCTCTGGTTGGGGGGGAAGCAATTCATAACAGTCTTAGGCATGAGCTGGGGAGAGTAGATTAGAAGCAACTGTTGTTAGATAAATCCACATCTGACCTGTGAAAATCATTTAAACGTCAGCTGATCAGAACTTAGGACCAACAAGAAGACCAGCAAGGTTCAGGAACTTTGGATGACAAGGGATGTTGTAAATTTAGTCAAACTGAAAAGGCAAGTATAGGTAACATTTAGGTCATTTAAGTTGGACAGGGCCCCTGAGGGATTCGTTGAAACTTGGATTGTAATGTCTATCAGAAGTTGTCATTTTCCTCTACAAGCTTCGGGATTTTTGTGACAAATATAAGCAAAGCAGTATTTTGAAGCAGTCAAGAATGCCCTCTGATCTTTCAACTTGTTCACGTGTTATCTGTCTCATAGCTGCCTGCAAGGCCTCCTTGTACTTTGATAGATATTGCACAATTCATCATGACTTCTGCAACACATTTATTATCAATCTACTATGCCAGCTTTTCCACTAGTGAAGGGAAATCTCACTGTGCACTAAGACAATCAGGAAAATAAGTACTTTCATAAACCTGTCTTCAAGCCAGTACTTGTACACTTGAGCATCTAGAAATGTTCGGCAGTTATGAGGAGGGGGATGGAGCAGGAGAGATGCTGCTTTGAAAGCAGTTCATGTACAACACTGGTCTGGAATGTAGGACTTGCTCCGGCATGAAGGGTACTGCTGGCCTGGGGCTTTGACAAGCTGCAAACAGCAAGGGAATTGTACTTTAACATAAAATAACACTGCCGGTGATAGCACTGAAAGGAAGGATTTTCACAGTGATGAGCTACAGTCGATCAGCAGAAACCTCAAATTCACACCACATATCTCATAATCCAATAATTATTCATCATTCAATAAAATTCATAATTTTATCTCATAAAAACCAAAAGAAGCTCTATAGCCTAAAAGCAATCTCAGCAGAAAAACATTCTGGAATTGCAACAGGCCAAAATGAGCTCCAGTCGATGAATAACCAAACACTGCCCTGGGCTTTGTCTCAGGTGGTGAAGTTTATTTCCATTACTGACAACCGCCCCAGTGAATACTGTCAAGTTCTGGTCAATTCCAGCCATGCGTGTGTTCATAGAGAATGAGTTCCAAAGCTGGACAAGAGAATATGAAATCCCAGAGCCACTGTGGTCACCAGGACAGTGAGCTGCTTACTGTTTACCTGTTCTACATGCATTTTGAATTACATTTTATAAACTTATTTTTGGTATTACTTTGTTTTATGTGCTGTGCGTGATACAAGTTGTGTGTGTGAAATGGGGAATGTTGTTTCATTTGGTTGTATGTGTATTGTATATATACATACACACACATATCTATCTATAATACACACACACACACACACACACACACACACACAGTTAGATGACAATAAACCTGAACTTGAAATTAGTGAAATAGCTGTGAGCAATGTGATAACATTTTGACATGCAAAACATTTAACTTCAGCCACCAACATTCACATTCAGATCTGAATACGGACTGTAGATTAAATTTAAAATGCACCACTGGACAATGGGTTCTGAAGAACCACGAACTACAATTAATTGGAAAATCAGACAATGCTGATATTACATTCATTTGGAGGTCTGTAATGTGGGTGCAAAGAAGGAGGTGTGAAAGTTATATGTTATTCAAAGCAAGCATTGTAGATACATTGTAAATAATAGAATTGTCCTTTGATCTGTAGCACATAGGATGTCATGTAATGTTGGGTGAGCAGGCTTCTTCCACCAAAAGAATCTCAATGTGATTCCTACTGTGTCTCATTTCATCGAATAAAGGGACTACTTCATATCTACCAGCTGCATCTCTCCAGTAACTTCGTTCACATAACAACAAGCAATCTGAGCAAGCTTATATCTGCTACCAGTGAAGCTTTCACTGACTTGTGCCATTATGGGGAACGAAACCACCACTCTTTTATGACATTTCACTATATTAATGGTTTCAAATGCTTTCAACGTGTTTTATATTACATTAATTTTATCCGTCATAGTTCAAATAATTAAACTATTTCTGAATGTCAGAAATGTTCAGAATATTCAAAGATTTTGAGAGTTGGCAAAGCCAAGGGTGTGGACTGAGCAGCTAACAATCCTTTTTTACAGCTAATTATTGGGTGAAATGTGAACAAATCCAACATCCTCATGTAATGCCAGTTAGACTTTGTAAGTTTTATTACAACACAAGATCCAGCTATGACAAACAAGAGTCAGGATTTTTTTTGCAAGTTGTGACACTGATAGGATCACAAAAGGTACTGTACCTTTAAATCCTTTCCACAATTAGCGGCAAGTGCAGCTCCTTGCCTTTGTCCACAAATCCCAAGCCCTTAATTTTCTCTAATGAATAGAGTTAACTTTGCTTTGCTGGACTGAATCTCAGCACCAAGACATAACCAGAAATTCTGTTTGGCTGGTGGGTGAGGAATTTGTGCTTGCATCCATGGAATAAAGAGTAAAACATGCAAAATTCTGGAGGAACTGAGCAAATCTGGCAACATCCATGGAGAGGAATAAACAGTTGACGTTTCAAGCTGAGACGTTTGATCAGAACTAGAAAGGAAGGGGGAGAAACCCAGAATAAGGAGATAGGGAGGGGAAGGAGTACAAGATATAAGGTGATAGGTAAAGACAGGTAAGGGGAAAACATCAACTGTTTATTCCTTTCCATAAATGCTGCCTGACCTGCTGAGTTCCTCCAGCATTTCCAGCATCTGCAGCATCTTGTGTTTATGTATCCATGGGATAGAAGCTGCTGAACAAACAAACTGTAATATTCTTCGGATAAGCGGCCTGGCATCATTCATTGCCCATATATCCGGAAAGGAAGCATGGTTCAAAATCAGCAGAACATCCATGAACATATACCCAACAAAAGCAAGCAGTTTAAACAAGGAGAGTAAAACAATGAGTATATGATTGTACATGACTTATCTCTGCAGTTTAAATCAAACTAACATTTTAATCCAATGACACACGAGTTTAAAAAAAACCATGATGGCTGGAAAACTGCGCACAGTTCTAAAAAGCTTAATTTATCTGAAGAATGTAAACACCAGGTGAGTTCTTGCCAGCTGAAAAGAATTAGAGTCCCAATTCCAAGAACTCTGCATTACTGCTGACATTTACTATTTCAACAACTGTCACAGGTGGCAAGAGGAACATGATCCATTTTTCAAGATTACCGTAAATTAATGTCAAACATGCTAAAAAAAGATCAACCATTTGCACAACCAATTGGGAAAGGAAGTCCTGTGTACAATCTCTCATTCTGAAGTACACTGATTACATGTTGAATATTTTTTTCATAGCAGACCCCAGGCAACAGACAGATCATTAAAGTCACTTAGAATTTAGAAGGAAACTGACAGCGCAAATCTCTGGATGTATAAACAGAGAAGCTAGCTCTGTTTTGAAGGAAATAATCACACAAGGCCACTGATACATAAAGCTAAACTATGTTCAAATTTTCATTTCTGCCTCCCTGTGAAGTAGCAGAAGCGATGTTATAGATTGTAAATGTACTTCAACAAACAATGGCATGGAAAACAAATTAAAACCATTTCGATTGTATTTTTCTATTGTATAAATTACTCTCTGCAGTGAAGAACTGGATGCAAAGGATGACAGAGGGAGGTTATAAATCCTTAAATCAACTCATGTTATTGGACCACATAATTCCGGCAATAAATGCCAATAGTAGACATAACCAAATGCTTCAACTTACCCATCAACATTGAACTGGGAAAAGGAAAGATCCATTTAAAAAGGATCAGTGTGGTCAAAGGCTCTGCTTTCATGCTCCATCTCACTACTCCATAAAATCAAATGGGCAAGAGGTGTACAGCAGTAACTCTTTTCAATTCCGCTGCGAGTCCAGTCCAGCTACAACAAAGAGAGCAACTACAGCCTGACATGGAATTTCATTATAAACCTTGTTCACTCTGCACATCTATTTTCCTTCCTTCCAATGCAGATTATTTTGTAAAATAGTTCTGAATACCAGGTTTGTTTCTCATGTATCTGTTACTTCCATTTGGATTGACAAATGGAATTGAAATAATCTTGCTTTTAAAACATTATGATGCATTACACACTGACAGATTTTCTATAAGTATATTAGCAAATCTTCTCTCCTCTTGTAAAACTGATTTTATGCCCTTAGTTTTTGTGACTTCTCCATTTGATGAAAATGAAACATTTATTTCACACTATCCCTTACATTGTTTGAAACTTCCACTGATTCCTTCGCCACAGATACTGTCTAACGTATTATTTCTGACATTTTGGTTTTATTTATGGGCCACCAATTATGTACTGCATCCTTAAGAGAATGTTTTTAAAACCTTCATTTTACCTAATTCACCACTTCTTATTTTACTTTGTGGGAAACAAATACTTCATATTTTTCTTCAAATAACAGCTTTAACAGCAAAAGAAGCCTTATTCTAAATCTATGCATAATTTGTTTCTTTAAAAATGGTTTCCAGTTGTGGACATCACTGGCATGTTAGCTTTTATTGTCTATATCTAATTTCATCATCTGATCTGAGGAGGCACTGGTGAGAAAAGCAAATTACTGCTGGAGAAATCCAGCAGATCAGGCAACACTTGTGGAAGGAAATAACAGACGTTATTTGGAATATCAATGCAAAGATGTGATCCTCAAGACTTTACAAGGCATTGGTCAGACCACACTTGAACAATTGTGAGCAGATTTGGGCCCCCTATCTAAGAAAAGATGAACTGGCATTGGAGAGGTTCCAGAGGAGGTTCACAGTAATGACCCTGGGAACGAAAACGATAACATACGAGGATCATTTGATCAGGCCGGAGTTTAGAAGAATGTCCTCCCTGTGACCGTGTGCGTTTCCTCTGCGTGCTCTAGTTTCTTCCTACAGTCCAAAGATATACTGATCAGTAGGTTAGTAGATGGAGGCACATGATAAAATAGGCCACAGTCAGCATGGTTTTCTCAAGGGAAAATCTTGCCTGACAAATCTGTTGGAATTCTTTGAAGAAATAACAAGCAGGATATACAAAGGTGAATCTCTTGATGTTGCGTACTTGGATTTTCAGAAGGCCTTTGACAAGATACCACACATGAGGCTGCTTAACAACCCTCAAGCCCATGGTATTACAGGAAAGATTCTAGAAAGGACAAAGCAGTGGCAGGTTGGCAAGAGCCAAAGAGTGGCAATAAAGGGAGCGTTTTGTGCTGCCGGTGACTAGTGGTGTTCCACAGGGACCATTTCTTTTTACCTTTTATATCAATGATTTGGATGATGGAATTGATGGCTTTGTTGCAAAGTTTGCAGACAATATGAAGACAGGTGGAGCGGCAGATAGTTTTAAGGATGTAGAGAGGCTACAGAAGGACTTGAATTAGGAAACGGGCAAAGAAATGGTAGATGGAATACAGTGTTGGGAAGTGTACGGTCATGCACTTTGTGAGAAGAAATGAAATGGTTGACTATTTTCTAAATGGAGAGAAAACAGAAAAGACTGAGGTGCAAAGGGACTTGGGAGTCCTTGTGCAGGATTCCCTAAAGGTTAATTAGCAGGTTGAGTCTTCGGTGAGGAAAGCAAATGCAATGTTAGCATTCATTTCCAGAGGAATAGAATACAAAAGCAAGGATGTAATGTTGAATCTTTATAAAGCTCTGGTGAGACTTACTTGGAGTATTGTGAGCAGGTTTGGGCCCCTTATTTTGGAAAGGATGTGCTGAATCTTGAGAGGGTTCAAAGGAGGTTCACGAAAATGATTCCAGGATTGAATGGCTTGTCATATGAAGAGCAACTGATGGTCCTGGTCCTGTATTCACTAGAATTCAGAAGAATGAGGGGTGACCTCAATGAAACCTATTGAACGGTGAAAAACCCTAATAGAGTGGATGTGGAAAGGTTTTCTTTGGTGCGAGAGCCTAATAACAATGGACACAGCCTCAGAATAGAGATGCATGAATTAAGAACAGGAATGAGGAGGAATTTCTTTAGCCAGAGAGTGGAGAATCTGTGGAATTCTTTGCCACAGACAGCCGTAGGCATAGGGTATTCTTGAAGCAGAGATTGATAAGTTCTTGATTAGTTAGGGCAATGAAGTTCATGGGGAGAAACCAGGAGAATGGGATTGACAGGAATAATAAATCATCCATGTTGGAGGGAGGAGCAGACATGATAGGTCAAATGGCATAATTCTGCTCCTGTCTTATGGTCTATTTTATTTAGAGATACAATTCCAAATAGGCCTTTCCAGCCCTTTGAGCAGCGCTGACAGCAACCCACCATTTTAACCCTAGCCTAAACACAGGACAATTTACAGTAACCAATTAACATACTAACCAGTATGTCTTTGGACTGTGGGAGGAAACCCGCACGGTCACAGGGAAGACATCGAAACTTCTTACAGATGAAGTCGGAACTGAACTTCAAACACCAGTGCCCCGAGCTGCAGTAGCATTCCACTAATCTCTTATTTGCGGCCGAGGCCCAACTTCAGGTCTGTGATAAAGCCGTGACAGGGAGTGGTGAGGGAGGGGCTGGTGGGAAAAGGATTGAACCAAGTGAGGAGGAAGATAGTGGGCAGATAGATTTAGATGCAAGGGGGAATGAAAGTGTGCGGCATGGGTGGGAACATCAATGAGAAAGAAAGGAGCACAGTAAGGTGGGTTACATGAATCTGAAAAAAAAATCAATGTTCTTATCATTGGGTTGTAGGTGAAATATGAGGTGCAGTTCTTCTGGTTTGAGTTTGATCTCACTCTGGCTGCGGAGTAGGCCAAGGACTGGCAGGTCAGTTTGGGAACAAGGACTTGAATTGCCGTAGACATGGGAGGTCAGGATGGCCATTTTGGACAGAACTGTGGAGTTACATCTCGACAAAGTAATCAGGGCAGCAGATTTCCTTCTCAAAACAACATCAGTGAACCAGAAATGTTTATATGATAATTCATAGGTTTTAGAATTACGAAACAGTTTTAAAATTCTATGTTTTATTTAATATTCAAGTTAAAAATTTCCCTCCTTCTACTGTGGGATTCAAACACAGTGCTGGATCAATGGTCCAGTAATTTAACCATTATATCACCATACTCTCTAATCTTATTGCTATATATACACGGGAAAAACAACCACATTAACCAAAACTAAGATTGTTATTATGGCCTTGGGTATAAATATGCTGCAGAGAAAAATTGGACTCAAGAACCTACGACCATAATTTCATGCACACATTTTAACCAAATGCATGAGTTAACCTCCAATCTTGCCCCGACTCCCAACATCACCAAATATTTACAACTTGCTCTCAGGGGCTCAGATAAATTTTCATAAACAGATATTACCACTGTATGTTACAGATATTCTGCACTCAAACTGCAGTAACAATGGGAATTTTTCAAGTGACAATTACCTGAAGGGAGCAACCCTATTAATGCGTGCTTACTTTTCACCTTAGGTTGTCGGAGGAAAAGTTAGTGTCATGGGTATTATACTTGTCACTCAAGTTATACACAGCTTCCAGCCAACACGACAATTTATCATGCCACCTTTGAACACCTGTATCTGTATGATTTAAAATGTATCACACATCCATTTACTCAGAAATTTCAAAAGCAGATTTATGAGATGAACCCTTGTGAGAATAAAGGTTAAATTATCTTCTCCTGTTTCCCTTTCTGTTTATGAATCAATCTCAAATATGAATAAAGTCATCAAGTTAAACACTAAAAATAGAAATTGTTCATTAAAATGACAAGAATTTGAAACTTATTTTTAGTGCTCCTTGTCAGCACACAGCAGGAGCACAAAAAGTTGGGAATGAATTGTGTGGCTGGCTATAAATTGGAGATTATTTAAAATCCCATGAAGAAGACCTTCTTAATATATCTAACCCACTTAATCCTGTAAGTAGAGATACTGTTTTCTGAAAATGAACACTTCTTTTAAAAATTTTGTGCAGAGCATGAAAAATTTACTTGTATGCAGTATAGGAAATGCATTGTGGTATAAGTGCCAAAGTTTTCTGCAAAACTTGTTGTTGTAAACTTGTACTGTTGTTGTCACAGTCAGGCTATTCCTAAAGTTACCAATAGGCCACAAACCTGAATCTTAAATGTTTCACATGAAGCCTATGCAAAGGATAATCTCCTTTTGTTTGTAAGCCTAGGGGAGTTAAGTAATGAATACATTTTTAAGCATCAGTCTTGCTGAATTTTGATACACTCCATGTGACCAACCTGACTAATGTAACCTCAGTGGTTGTTGTTGATAGAAATTGAAGGAAGCAGGATGACAACAGATAGGTTTTTGGCAAATATTTTGCATGATTCAGGTCTATGTGGAATCTTTCACAAAGGAAATGGTATCAGTGCACTCAGAAAACAATAACAGGATTGGACAGTCGACATAGAATTATGAAAGGCAAGCCATGATAAACAGGATTATCGGACACGATAAAGTGGACTGATAAATAGAATTAAATGCGTATGATGTGTTTGGACTTTCAGGGCATTCAACTGAAGGGGGATATGAAAGATTTTTAAACAATACAATTTAGATACAATAGTGTCTTTTAAAAGATTCTTAGATAGGCACATGGAGCTTAGAGAAACAGAGGGCTATGCAGTAGGGAAGGTCTGAGCAGTTTCTAGAGTAGGTTACAAGGATGGCACGACATTGTGAGCCAAAGGAACTGTAATGTGCTGTAGATTTTCTATGTTCTATGTTCTATTAGAGCCCATGGGATCAAATGTAATATTTCTCCATGTGTTGAAGAAGCCAAGCAGAGCAGTATTGGAGCTGAACACAATAGAGGGTATATGGACAGGCTAAAGAAATTAGCAAGAACATGGTAGCTGTAGTGTAATGTGGGAAAAATAAAGGGACAATTTGTTTCAATTCTCATTAATTTCATACTGTACAGGATACAAGTCAGCTTGCTTAATCACTGGATTATCATCACCCACCTTGTCAGCTCTACCCATAGACACCATTGCAGAAAGCCTTTGGCCTGGATGGCCAGCTGGGTCCTTAAATCTTGCACAAGTCAGCTTGCAGGGATATTTACAGACATTTTTGTCCTCTCCCTGCTTCAGTCTGAGGTTAACACCTGCTTTAAGAAGACCACTATCACCCCAGTAGCTAAGGAAAATAAGGCTTCATACCTTAGCGACTACCACTGGTGTCTATGACATCCACCATCATGAAGTGATTTGAGAAGCTGGTCAAATCTAGCCTCCCAGACAACATCCATCCACCATGACTGTCTATCACTGACACAGATGTATGTTGGATGCCACCTCCCTGACTCTACATTCACCTCTAGAGGATCTGGATAATAAAGTGATCTCTCTCAGACTACTATTTATTGTTTACAACTCTGCCTTTAGTACCATAATTCCAAGCGAACTCATCTTCAAATTCCTAGGCATGGCACTCAACACCTCTCCTTACAACTGAACCCTTGACTTGCTGACCAATAATCAATAAGGACAGGCAGCAATACCACCATCATGTTTATCCTCAACAGTGGAGAAAGAAGCATTTTTAAGATCAGGTTTAGTATCACCAGTGTACGGGGTTTTTTGTATGTTAAATTTAAAATGGCTTCTTTGTTATGTTATACTTGGGAATGCTTCTTTGTTATGTTAAATGCTGTGAAAGTCTCTAGCTAGACATTTGCTTGGGTTAATACAGAAAGCAGGTGCTATTAACCAATGGGCGTTCATGTTATCATTTTTTCGGATGGTAATGCTGTCTCATATGACTGGGAACGGGGTTTTTGACGGGGAGTCGGAGGAGAGACGGGGAGTCGGAGAAGAGACGGGGAGGACGGTGGAGAGACGGGGAGTCGGGGGAGAGATGGGGAGGACGGAGGAGAGACAGGGAGTCAGAGGAGAGACAGGGAGTCAAGGGAGAGACGGGGAGTCGGAGGAGAGACGGGGAGGATGACAGGGAGTCAGAGGAGAGACGGGGAGTCGGGGGAGAGACGGGTAGTCGGGGGAGAACGGAGGAGAGACTGGGAGGACGGAGGGGAGACGGGGAGTCGGGGGAGAGACGGGGAGTCGGAAGAGAGACGGGGAGGACGACGGGGAATCGGAGGAGAGACGGGGAGTCAGAGGAGAGACGGGGAGGACGGAGGAGAGACGGGGAGTCGGAGGAGAGACGGGGGGTCGGAGGAGAGACGGGGGGGTCGGAGGAGAGACGGGGGGGTCGGGAGACGGGGGGTCGGAGGAGAGACAGGGAGGATGGTGGATGGGGTTTTTGGGGGGAGTCGGAGGAGAGACGAGGAGGACGGTGGACGGGGTTTTTGGCGGGGAGTCGGAGGAGGGACGGGGAGGACGGCGGACGTGCGGAGAGGCTCCAGTCGATCACTTCGGATGGTCCCGAGCCGGGAGTCGACAGGATCCGGGTGGTCGTCAGGAATTTGTTGAGCTCCAACAGTTGTGCACGAAGAACCTGGACTTTGATAAGTCTGGCGCCTTCTTTTCCCATTACTTCCTTTTCTGTATGGAACCTATATTAATTTCATAGACTTAGTAATATCTGTAAAGTGTACTTGGTAAAACGTACTGTGTGCGCTGGCTGATGATTGATGTTCAGGATTGATTTGGGTGGCAGGGGTACAGCAACCGACTCAGCGAGAAGTGTCCAGGCCGGTGCCGGGCAGGATTTCCCCTAGACATATACGAGCCAATACACCTGAGCGTTACACCAGCATACGTCATGAAATTTGCTGTTATGTGGCAGCAGTACATTGCAATATATAATAATAAAAACTGAGCTCTGACTAGCGACTAATCCAGATAGCAGAAGATTGAGAGGAGAGGATTTTAATCAGGTCCACTGACGAAGGAGAAGAAGGCAGCGTCGGATCACAACAGTGTCAATTGAGCTCTGACCATTGACCAATCGGCGTTTGAGATTGATTAGCAAGAGCAAGTGAAAGGAAAGCAAGGGCAAGTGAAATGACCATTGTCACACAGGCCATTGTCAGAGAGGACAAATTTAGAGTGGTGATCTTCAAGCTTAGAGTAGACAGTGGTGACCTAAGGCTTCAATCAGAGAAAGCAAAAAAAAAAGCTGCAGGAAACATTTTTTTCCCTTCCCTTCTTTATGTCTGCTCAGCTACGACAGTAGAGGTGCCAGGCAGGATAGCTGAATGCTCCTCTTGCAGGATGTGGGAAGGCAAGGGGACCTCCAGTGTCCCTAATGACTACAACTATGAGAAGTGCATCTAGCTGCAGCTTCTAACAATCATGGTTAAGGAGTTGGAGCTGGAACTGGATGAACTCCAGATATTTTGGGAGGATGAAGGAGTGTTAGTTAAAACATACAGAGAGGTAATTACACCCCAGGTGCAGGATAAAGGAAACTGGGTGACAGTCGGGAAGGGAAAAGGGATTAAACAGCTAATGCAGAATACCCCTGCGGCCATCCTCCTCAACAACAGGTATACCACTTTGGATACTTTGGGGTGGGGGGCGGTGTAGGATAACCTAACAGAGGAAAGTCAGAATGGTCGGGTCTCTGGCACTAAGAAAGCCTCTGTGATTTAGAATGGAAGGTGGTGGGGAAAGAGGCACGCTGTGGTGATAGGAGATTTGTTAGTTAGGGGAATGGACAGGAGGTTCTGTGGGCAAGAACGAGATTCCCGATGGCATGTTGCCCCTGGGTGCCAGGGTCCAGGACATGTCAGGTCGAATCCTCAGCATTCTGAAATAGGAGGGTGAACAGCCAGAGGTTGTGGTCCATGTAGGTACCAACCACATGGGTAGGAGGGGTGACAAGGATCTGCATGGGGAGTTCATGGAGTTAGGTGATAAATTCAAGGACAGGACCTCCAGGGTTGTGATCTGTGCCACGTGCTAGTGAGGCCAGAACTAGGAAGACTATACAGTTTACACGTGCCTAAGACATTGGTGTAGTAGGAACGGTATAACATTTTTGGATCATTGAGCTCTCTTCCAGGGAAGGGGAAGGTGGAACCTGGCAGAAGGGACAGTTAGTGGAGAGGTTGCGGAGGCAGGCATTAGTAAAACCTCAGACAAAGTCAGGAATCAAAAGGTTGAGCGTGGTGCAATTAGTGTCCGAAGCCACGTATATTTCAATGCAAGGAGTATCGCAGGAAAGGTGGATGAGCTCGGGGATCAATAATGACATTGTAGCCATTACAGAGCACTGGTTGCAAGAGCGACTGGGCTGGCAGCTCAATATTCTGGGGTTCCGTTGTTCTAGATGTGACAGAATGGGAGGGATTAAAGGAAGAGGGGTGTCTTATCAGTCAGGGAAAATGTTATGGTAGTGCTCTGTCAGGACAGACTGGAAAACTCAGCTAGTGAGGCATTACTGGCGGGACTGAGAAATAAGAAATGTAGGATCACGTTAATGTGGCTATATTACAGACCACCCAACAGTCCTAGGGATTTAGAGGAACGAATTTGTAAAGAGATCGCAGATTGTTGCAAGAAACACAAGGCTAATTTTAACTTTCCACAAAGTGACTGAGAATTCCGTACTGTCAAAGGACTACATGGGCTAGAGTGTCTCAAACATGTCCAGGACAGTTTCCTTCATCAGTACATAGTGGTCCCATTGGGGGAGTGTGCAATACTGGATCTGCTATTAGGGAATGAGACGGGGCAGGTGATAGAAGTATGTGTAGGGGAACACTTTGCATCCAGTGACCACAATGTCATTAGTTTGAAAGTAAATATTCAAAAAGATAGATCTGGTCCACAGGTTGTGATTCTAAATTGGAGAAAGGCAAATTTTGATGGTTTCAGAACAAAGATTTTATATGCCTGTCATAATAAAAGGTAAAGATATCAAATCAAGGTAAAGATACCTTGGTTTTCAAGAAATATTGAGTGACTGCTCAAGAGAAAAAAGGAGATGCATAACAGGTATAGGTAGGTAGGAACAATTTTTTTCTAATTCATTGAATAATGGAAGATGAAATTTAATGCAGACAAGTGCAAGTTTTTGCACTGCAGTAGAACCAACCAGGGTAGGTCTCACACAATGCACATTAGGGCACTGAGGAGTGTAGTAGAACAATGTGAACTGGGAATACAGGTCCATAGTTCATTGAAAGTGGAATCATAGGTAGACAGGTTCATAAAGAAAGCTTTTGGTACATTGGCCTTCGTAAGTCAATGTACTGAGTACAGGGGATGGGATGTTACGTTGAAGTTGTATAAAACATTAGTGAGGCCTAATTTGGAGTATTGTGTGCAGTTCTGGTCATTTACCTACAGGAAATATGTAAACAAGGTTGAAAGAGAAAACTTACAAGGATGTTGCCAGGTCTGGAGGACCCAAGGGTTAAGGAAAGATTGAATAGGTTAGGACTGTATTGTTTAGAATGGAGAAGATTGAGAGGAGTTTGATGGAGCTATACAAAATTATGATGAGTACAGATAGGGTAAATACAAGCAGGCTTTATCCATTGAGGTTCGGTAGGACTACAACCAGAGGTCATGTGTTAAGGGTGAAAGGTGAGAAGTTTAAGGGGAACATGAGGGAAAACTTCTTCTCTCAGAGGTTTGTGAGAGTGTGGAATGAGCTGCCAGCAAAAGAGGTGCATGCGAACTCGATTTCAACATGTAAGAGAAGTTTGGATTGGTACATGGATGGTCCTGTCGCAGGTTGATGAGAGTAGGCAATCTAAATGGTTTCAGCATGACTAGGTGGGTTGAAGGGCCCTGTTGTGTACTTCTCTATAAATGCAAATTACAGTAAATATATATCTATTAAAATATTAAGTTAAATAAATAGTGGAAAAAGAGGGAAAAAAAAGTGACTTAGTATACATGGGTTCACTGTCCATTCAAAAATCTGATGGCAGACAGGAAGAAGCTATTCCTTAATCACTCAGTATGTGCCTTCAACCTCCTGTACCTCCTCCCTGATGGTTGCAATGAGAAGAGGGCATGCCCTGGGTGATGTGAGTCTTTAATAATTGTTACGTGACCACGGTTTTGTTTACCTTGAGTGTCACTTTAAAACGCCTGGATGAGGCGGGACTATGATGTCAGTATAACAAGCTGTGACAGACCGCTGGGACTTGCAGAGAAGAAGAAAGAGAGAAAGAAAGAGTGGAAGTTTCAGACCATAAGCTGTTGTCAGTAGTTTGCTGTAAAGAATGGGTGAAGTCTGATACTTTCCCATGCCCCGCGGAGCATCAAGAAAGCTCGCCTCTGTCCCAGGATAATGACGGACTTTTACCGCTGTACTATTGAGAGCATACTCACCAACTGCATCTCAGTGTGGTATGGCAATTGTCCCATATCAGACCGCAAATCACTCCAGCGTATGGTGAAAACTGCCCAGTGGATTATCGGCACTCAATTGCCCACCATTGAGAACATCTACCATAAACGCTGCCTGGGCAGGGCGAAAAGCATTATCAGGGATGCAAACAACAGGAATTCTGCAGATGCTGGAAATTCAAGCAACACACATAAAAGTTGCTGGTGAACGCAGCAGGCCAGGCAGCATCTCTAGGAAGAGGTGCAGTCGACGTTTCAGGCCGAGACCCTTCGTCAGGACTAACTGAAGGAAGAGTGAGTAAGGGATTTGAAAGTTGGAGGGGGAGGGGGAGATCCAAAATGATAGGAGAAGACAGGAGGGGGAGGGATGGAGCCAAGAGCTGGACAGGTTATTGGCAAAAGGGATACGAGAGGGTCATGGGACAGGACGTCTGGGAAGAAAGACGGGGTGGGGGGGACCCAGAGGATGGGCAAGGGATATATTCGGAGGGACAGAGGGAGAAAAAGGAGAGTGAGAGAAAGAATGTGAGTATATAAATAAGTAACAGATGGGGTACGAGGGGGAGGTGGGGCATCAGCGGAAGTTAGAGAAGTCGATGTTCATGCCATCAGGTTGGAGGCTACCCAGACGGAATATAAGGTGTTGTTCCTCCAACCTGAGTGTGGCTTCATCTTTACAGTAGAGGAGGCCGTGGATAGACATGTCAGAATGGGAATGGGATGTGGAATTAAAATGTGTGGCCACTGGGAGATCCTGCTTTCTCTAGCGGACAGAGCGTAGGTGTTCAGCAAAGCGGTCTCCCAGTCTGCGTCGGGTCTCGCCAATATATAGAAGGCCACATCAGGAGCACCGGACGCAGTATATCACTCCAGCCGACTCACAGGTGAAGAGTTGCCTCACCTGGAAGGACTGTTTGGGGCCCTGAATGGTGGTAAGGGAGGAAGTGTAAGGGCATGTGTAGCACTTGTTCCGCCTACACGGATAAGTGCCAGGAGGGAGATCAGTGGGGAGGGATGGGGGGGACGAATGGACAAGGGAGTTGTGTAGGGAGCGATCCCTGCTGAATGCAGAGAGAGGGGGTGAGGGAAAGATGTGCTTAGTGGTGGGATCCCGTTGGAGGTGGCGGAAGTTACGGAGAATAATATATTGGACCCGGAGGCTGGTGGGGTGGTAGGTGAGGACCAGGGGAACCCTATTCCTAGTGGGGTGGCGGGAGGATGGAGTGAGAGCAGATGTACGTGAAATGGGGGAGATGCGTTTAAGAGCAGAGTTGATAGTGGAGGAAGGGAAGCCCCTTTCTTTAAAAAAGGAAGACATCTCCCTCATCCTAGAATGAAAAGTCTCATCCTGAGAGCAGATGCGGCGGAGACAGAGGAATTGCGAGAAGGGGATGGCATTTTTGCAAGAGACAGGATGAGAAGAGGAATAGTCCAGATAGCTGTGAGAGTCAGGTGGCTTATAGTAGATATCTGTGGATAAACTGTCTCCAGAGACAGAGACAAAAAGATCTAGAAAGGGGAGGGAGGTGTCGGAAATGGACCAGGTAAACTTGAGGGCAGGGTGAAAGTTGGAGGCAAAGTTAATAAAGTCAATGAGCTCTGCATGCGTGCAGGAAGCAGTGCCAATGCAGTCGTCGATGTAGCGAAGGAAAAGTGGGGGACAGATACCAGAATAGGCACGGAACATAGATAGTTCCACAAAGCCAACAAAAAGGCAGGCATAGCTAGGACCCATACGGGTGCCCATAGCTACACCTTTAGAGGAGCCAAAGGAGAAATTATTAAGAGTAAGGACTAATTCCGCTAGACGGAGCAGAGTGGTGGTAGAGGGGAACTGATTAGGTCTGGATCAGGGATGCATCTCACCCTAACCATGGACCTTTTACTCTCCTCCCATCCGTTAGGCACTACAGGAGCCTCCACTCCCGTACCAGCAGGCACAGGAAGAGCTTCTTCCCTGAGGCTGTGACACTGCTGAACCTCTCATCACAACGCTAAGCAGTATTGCATCCGTATTGTACTGTCTCTGTACTTTTATATTTGTGTGCTGTAGCACATTTTTTTATTCGCAGTTATTTTCTAATAACACTATTCTTTGCACTTCTCGTCAGATGCTAAATGCATTTCATTGGCTTTGTATCTGTACCTGGCACAATGACAGTAAAGTTGAATCTAATCTAATCTAATCTAATGCCCAAAGGATTGGGTTGACTAACAGCAGATTAATGGCACATTTTGTGACTTGTCACTTCATATGATCTATACGTGGATTTTGTTGGAGTACCCTGTGGCAAGCACTTTTGTTAACCCTTACCTGGATTTGGGTGTGCTATGTGGTAACCACTTGTGTTAAAGGAATATTCTGTGGCTGTCACCTTTGTGGATATTTCTATGTGGATTTTGGGATGACTCGACAGATAAGATCTTTAGCAACTGTTACTTCGTTCTCCCAGCATGGAATCTTTCGTAATCGCCTCCTCGCTACATTTTAATGTGGATTTACAAATCTCTTCCCCCCATTTATTCTGTGGATTACTGGACCTTTCTAGTTCGCCATCTTAAGCCTTTAAGATCTGTTCCTAAGCTTCACGAGGAAATCTGCAGATGCTGGAATTTCAAGCAACACACATAAAAATTGCTGGTGAACGCAGCAGGCCAGGCAGCATCTCTAGGAAGAGGTACAGTCGACATTTCAGGCTGAGACCCTTCGTCAGGACTAACTGAAAGAAGAGCTAGCAAGAGATTTGAAAGTGGAGGGGGGGGTGAGTTCCGAAATGATAGGAGAAGACAGGAGGGGGAGGGATAGAGCCAAGAGCTGGAAAGTTGATTGGCAAAAGGGATACGAGAGGATCATGGGACGGACGGGAGGCCTAGGGAGATAGAAAGGGGGAGGGGGGAAGCCCAGAGGATGGGCAAGGAGTAGTTCCTCCAACCTGAGTGTGGCTTCATCTTTACAGTAGAGGAGGCTGTGGATAGACATGTCAGAATGGGAATGGGATGTGGAATTAAAATGTGTGGCCACTGGGAGATCCTGCTTTCTCGGGCGGACAGAGCGTAGATGTTGAGCAAAGCGGTCTCCCAGTCTGCGTCGGGTCTCGCCAATATATAGAAGGCCACATCGGGAGCACCAGACGCAGTATATCACCCCAGCCGACTCACAGGTGAAGTGTCGCCTCATCTGGAAGGACTGTCTGGGGCCCTGAATGGTGGTAAGGGAGGAAGTGTAAGGGCATGTGTAGCACTTGTTCCGCTTACAAGGATAAGTGCCGGGAGGGAGATCGGTGGGAAGGGATGGGGGGGACGAATGGACAAGGGAGTCGCATAGGGAGCGAACCCTGCAGAAAGCAGGGAAAGACGTGCTTAGTGGTGGGATCCCGTTGGAGGTGGCGGAAGTTACGGAGAATTATACGTTGAACCCGGAGGCTGGTGGGGTGGTAGGTGAGGACAAGGCTTATCAGTTTGGGAGCCACGCACATATAACACTGCTAACTTCTGTTTATTTTATTTAATTTGAGTAGATACTAATAAATATAGTGGTTTTAACATTAAAGCCTGACTCAATTTGAGATCTGTTGCTGCTGGTACGTAACATAATGGATATCGCTTTTTGAGGTATCACTCCTTGAAAACCTACTGGATACTCCAGAGGGTAGTTCCATGACGGAAGTGATTAAGCTTACAACTCTCTCCAGCTTATTTTCACCCTGTGCATTAGCCACCACACCCCCACCCCGCCCACCCCTCACACCAACTGGTGATGTAGCCAGTTAGAACACTCTCCGCAGTACATCTGTAGAAATTTGCAAGCGTCTTTGGTAACATCCCAAATCTCCTCCAACTCCTAATCAACGTGCCTTCTTTGTCACTGCAACACTACATTGGATCTACGATAGATCTTCAGAGATGTGACACCCAGAAACTACTGTTCCCTTAATGACGACTGGTGTGTCTGCCTTTACACACCAATATGAGGTGATGTATCATTTCCTTAGTCTACCAAGGTGTGTTATATTAGATTGCAATAACGAGAGACCTCAAGTTTAAAAATTGAGATCTGGGATTGTTCATTGTCATTCATTACTACAAGTGTAAAGGAGAATGAAATGACTGTTGCTCCAGACTGAATGAGACCTATTCAAAAATTGGCATTTTAGAATATACACAAAACACTGAAGAGAAAGAGATATAGACTTTCAAAATTGCTCCTCAAGAGTGCCTGAGAATCCAACAGTTTATATAAACATAATCCAAGTCAGAAAGCCGGGTTTACACCAGAGCAGTAAACTGGAAATCATTTCCATGTCCTTTGACTGAACAGATTTTTGGTGCATCATTGATCTTCACATCACTCGCAATACTGAAGAGGTCAAATCACATTAGCACCACTTCCTTCACGTTTTTTTTGACCATACATCTCTACTTCCTACGGCTAGAATGTTTTTACTGAAGAGGAAATAATAGAAAACATGTCCATCGTAAAGGTTACTTGAAGTACCTATAAAAAGTATTCACCCTCTTGTAAGATTTCTTGCTTTACAACATTGAATCACGGTGGATTTAAATTGTTTTTTTTTGGCACTGATCAACAGAGAAGTATTTTTTCATGTCAAAGTGAAAACAGATCTCTACAAAATGTTCTAAATTAATTACAACTATAAAACACAAAATAATAAACTGCAGAAGTATCCACCCCCCCCCCTTTAATATGACACACCAAATCATCACTGGTGTAGCCAATGGTTTTAGAAGTCACATAATTAGTTAAATAGAGAACTCTATGTGCAGTCAAATACTCCGCAGATACTGGGGTCAAAGCAACACTCACAACACGCTGGAGGAACTCAGCAGGTCCGGCGGCATCTGTGGAAATGTTGACTCATCGTTTCCATGGAGTTCCTCCAGCGTGTTGTGAGTGCTGTTTCAATTGATTGTAGTATAGATACTCCAGCTGGTGAGTCAGTATCCTGGCAAAAACTACACCGTCAAGACAAAAGAACACACCAAGCAACTCTGTGTAAAGGTTATTGAAAAGCACAAGTCAGGAGATGGGTACAAGAAAATTTTCCAAGTCACTGACTATCCCTTGAAGTACAATTAAGTCAATCATCAAGAAATGGAAAGAATATGGCACAGCTGTAAATCTTCTTACAGCAGGCTGTCCTCAAAAAAACGAGTGACCGTGCAAGGAAGAGACAAGTGAGGGGGGCTACTAAGAGACTGTGACAACTCTGGAGGAGTTACACCTTTCAGTGGTTGACACAAAATAGTCTGCAGATGCTGGGGTCAAAGCAACACTCACAACACGCTGGAGGAACTCAGAAGGTCAGGCAGCATTCGTGGAAACGATCAGTCGACGATTCGGGCCAGAACCTTTCGTCAGGACTGAAGAGGGAAGGGACAGAGGCCCTATAAAGAAGGTGGGGGGAGGGTGGGAAGGAGAAGGCTGGTAGGTCCAATTGAAAAATCAGTAATTTGAAAGACAAAGGGGTGGGGGAAGGGAAGCAGGGAGGGGATAGGCATGAAAGGTGAAGGAATAGGGGAAAACACAATGGGTAGTAGAAGGAGGTGGAACCATGAGGGAGGTGACAGGCAGCTGGGGGGAGGGGGCAGAGTAAAATAGGGATAGAGGAAGGGAGGGGGAAGGAATTACCAGAAGTTGGAGAATTCTACGTTCATACCAAGGAGAGACTGCACATGCAACTCTTGCCTGGGTGCTTCACCAGTTGCAGCTTTATAGGAGAGTGGCAAAGAGAAAGTCACTGCTGAACAAAGCTCGCATGAAATTTTGGCTAGGGTTTGCTGGAAGAAATGTGGGAGACTCTGAACTCAGCTGGAAGGTTCTATGATCTGATGAAATGTCAATGATTTGGACTATGGTATTAAAGGATTTGTGGCTAAATTTGCCGACTATACAAAGATAGATGCAGGAGCAGATAGTGTTGAGCAAACAGAGATCTTGCAGAGACTTAAATAGTTTAGGGGAATGGGCAAAGAAGTGGCAAATGAAATACGATGTTGAAAATTGTATGATCATGCACTTTGGTGGAAGTAATAAAAGGGCAGACTATTATTTAGATGGGGAGAGAATTCAAAATGCAGAGACACAAAGGGACTTGAGAGTCCTTGTGCAAGATACCCTAAAGGTTAAACTCCAGGCTGAGTCAGTTGTGAAGAAGATGAATGTAATGTTGGCATTCATTTCTAGAGGTATAGAATATAAGAGCAGAGATGTGATATTAAGGCTTTATAAGGCACTCATGAGACCACACTTGTGTGCAGTTTTGGGCTCCTTATTTTAGAATGGATATACTGACATTGGAGAGGGTTCAGAGAAGATTGACGAGAATGATTTCAGGAATGAAAGTGTTACCGTATGAGGAACGTCTGGCAGCTCTTGGGCTGTATTCCCAGGAGTTCAGGAGAATGGGGGAGGGGGAATCACACAGAAATATTCCAAATGTTAAAAGGCCTGAACAGATTAGATATGGCAAAGTTATTTCTCATGGTAGGGGATTCTAGGACAAGAGGGCATGAGTTCAGGATTGCAGGTCGTCCACTTAGATCTGAGATGTGGAGAAATTACTTTAGTCAGAGGGTGGTAAATCTGTGGAATTTGTTGCCATGATCAGCTGTGAAGGCCAAGTCATTGGGTGTAATTAAGGCAGAGATAGATAGGTTCTTGATTAGCCAGGGCATCAAAGGGTACAGGGTGAAAGCAGGGGAGTGGGGATGACTGGAAGACTTGGATCAGCCCGTGATTGAATGGCAAAGCAGATTCAATGGGCTGAATGGCAAAGCAGATTCCATGAGCCGAATGGCCTACTTCTGCTCCTATACCTTCTGGTTTTATGGAAAACAAAATTGAACTTTTTGGTCATCAGACTATACACAATGTTTGGTGCAAGTCAAACACTGCACATCATCAAAAACATACCATCCCCACTGTGAAGTATGGTGGTGGCTACATCATACTGTGGAGATGCTTCCCTTCCACAGGCCCTGGAAGGCTTGTGACTAGAAGAGGAAGAAACCAGAGTTTCTGAGCCAGACCTCATTATGGGATCGGAGGTAGTGAGCGTCAGTAACGTTATATTCCTTGGTTTTATCATTTCAGAAGATCTGTCTGGTAACAAGCACATATGTGCCATTACAAAGAAGGCACAGTGGTACCTCTACTTCCTTTGAAATTTGCACTGAATCTGCATACCTTCTCAAACTGTGACAAACCTCTATAGATGCACAGCGGAGAGTGGTTGCATTATGCTGTGATATGGGAACACCAATGACCAAGTATGGAAAAGCCTACACAAAGTGATGAATACAGCCCAGGCTATCAGAGGAAAAACCCTCCCCACCATTGAGTACATCTACAGGGAGCATTGCCACAAAAAAAGCAGCTTCTATCATTAAGGACTTCCACCATCCAGGCAAAGATCTCTTCTCACAGCTGCAATTAAGAAGGAGGTACAAGAGCCCTAGCTCCCTTACCAGTAAGTTCAGGAACAGCTATTACCCTTCAGCTATCAGTCTCCTGAAGCAGCATACATAACTTCACTGATCTCAACAAAGAACTGATCTCTGAATGCAATCTTTGGACCCACTTTCAAGGACTCAGCAATTGATTTTCTCAGTATTATTTATTTATTAACTATTACAATTTGCATTTTTTGTATTGCACAGTTTATCTTCTTTTGCACATTGTCAGTCTTTGTGGCTTTTGTATTGATTCTAATGTAATTCAAGTCAAGTTTATTGTCATTTAACTATAGATGTATACCGGCAAACAAGACATTTCTCTTGATTTGTTGTAATTCTTTGTTCTACTGTGAATGTCTACGAGAAAATGAATCTCAGGGTAGTAAACGGTGACATATAGGAACTCTGATGTTAAGTTTACTTTGAATTTTGACTTCGAGAATATTAAATTCTAACAATCTACAAAATACAGCTCAATATATAGACTGCAACAATATTATGTTCAACTGCAGACTGCAGTCCAATGCTAACAGGCACTTGAAATCTTGTGGCTGTAGTTGCAGGGAATTGTCTTCAAAAATGTCAAACGCTTAGGCTGGTGCTCTAATACCAGAACCCCTTTACAAAACATCCTTACCCATCAATGCTTGGTTCATCTCTGCTGAATGGGATTTTTCAAAATAATTGACCATCACAACATACTGACTTCTCTCAGCCACCTAATTACCCCACTTACATTTATTTCGAAACTGTCAAAATTCAGACCTTAATGGATCAAACTGCTAGAGACAATGTGTGGTTGTTAACACAAATGACACATTTCACTGTACGCTTCAATGTACGTGAGATAAATACTGTAAATAAATCTGAATCATAAAATTTCTTCAAGACAGAAATTTTAAAATGATACTGCTTGAAAAAGAGAACTTTTGAAAAAGGTGGCATCCGTCAATAAAGACCCGCCTTCATCCAGGTTATGCCTTGTTCACATTGCTACTATCAGGGAGGTGGTACAGGAGCCTGAAGGCACACACTCAATGATTCAGGAATAGCTTCTTCCCGTCTGCTATCCGATTTCTGAATGGACATTGAACCAATGAACACCACCTCACCACATTTTTATTTCTATTTTTGCACTACTTATTTAATTTAACTACTTTATATACGTATACTGCAATTCACGGTTTTTTATCCCCGCATGTATTATTTATTGCATTGTAGCGCTGACAAATATCGGGAAATATGCTGGTGTTAATAAACCTAATTCTGATGTGCTTTAGCTGCCAAAACTACAAGGTTGGCTCCCAATCATTATGTAAATATTTTCATTACATGTACACAATAATCTTGGGGCAGTAAGATCCTGTGTGTACATTGCATTGTAACCATATGTGTTAGCAAAACTCTACAACAGATAAAGAAGAAAAAGATGGCTTCTCCCTTACCTATAGTTATTGGATGATTCTAAATTTAATTCCATTTCTGTTCAATACTCTGATCTACTGCAGGACATCATTAAGATGATTGGGGAGACAAGTCAGCCAGTAGGAGTTAGGGCTGCTTAGCTTTCTTGATATTTTAGATTCTTTCTTTGGGGCTCAGGAACAGCACATTTTTCTAAGGGAGAGTTAGATTTATTGACCTTGTTTTCTTTGCTTTATGATGTCTCCAGTGAAGGTAAATAGTTCCCTTAATAGTTCCATTCAGTCATAGACTGAAATCTATGGCACATAGAAGAATTTTTTTTAAAGTCTCAAATGATATTGCAGAAGAGAAACTGCTTTCCGTTTTGCCTTCATCCATAAGCACAAGATGATAGAAGTCTTGCTGGCTCTATTGAAACGAGGAGACAGGAAATCTAACAGCTCTGTGTTCATCCTGAAACACTGATTCTGCTTCACTTTTCACAGATGCTGCCTGAGTAAGTTTCCAGGTATTTCAAAATTCCAAAGTCTGCAGTAATATTTATTTATTTGTAGCACGGAATAGGGCCGTCCAGCTCTTTGAGCCAGCCCACCAATCAATCACCCAATTTAACCCTAGCCTAATCATGGGACAATTTAAAATGATCTGCCAACCTACAACCTACCAACCATTATGTCATTGGACTGTGGGAGGAAACTGGAGCACCCGGACGAAACCCATGCAGTCACGGGAAAAGCTTGCAAACTCCTTACAGGCAGCGGTGGGAATAGAATCACTTCTATGGTCTGTGACTGAGAAATCGAGCACTGATACAATATTCTAAATTTGAAGCATTGGTTGAACCAATGCAACTCCTTCAAGCACTACAAATTTAACAGCTGGAATAAGCATGCAGATGCAGCTGCTGTGGACTATGGTTCATATTTGACACAGCTTGTTTAATACAGAGTACAGTACAAGTTTGGAGCAGATATTGTAAGACAACATGGTTTGGAGTTCAAGAGATATAGACTCAAAGGGTTCCACTCATGAGAAGAAACTGAACTTCAAGAAGTCATTTCATATTGCACAGGCTATTGAAACAGTGATCAGGTAAACACTGGATTGGCAACATCAGTTAAGTACCAGAGCTGGAGCTGAGAACTATCCTAGGAATGAAAAGGTTAATGTATGAGGATTTGCTAGCTAGGGGGGTCTGTAGTCACTGGAGTGTTAAAAAATAAGGGAGGTATCTCATTGAAACGTGCTGAACATTGAAAGGTCTAGATAGAATGGATGTGGAGAGGATGTTTCCTACAGTGTGGAAGTCTACGGCCAGAGGACACAACCTTAGAATAGAAGGACATCCCTTTAGAACAGGGATGATGAGCCAAAAGGTGTCGAGTCTGTGGAACTCTGTCACAGATGGCTGTGAAGGCTAAGTCATTGGGTATATTTAAAGCGAAGGTAACTAGTTTCTTGATTAGTAAGAGAATGGGGTAAAAGAAGGTAAAAGAATGGGGTTGAGAGAAAAAAAAAATCAGCCACGATCGATTGACAGATCAGACTTGGTAGGCTAAATAGCCTAATTCCGCTCCTTCTGTATATCTTATGGATTAAATGAAAGCCTTCTTGAGAGTAAATATTATAGTGTGGTAGTCCACAACACTGGCATAATGAGTACTGCTAACAAACAGTTAGTTATAATTGTGAGATTAAAGCCCATCTGTCAGTACACTGTTTCAAAATACAGCAAGTCCATGGCAAGTTCCAACAACCAAACTGTGCAAAGCCTGTTGGAAGGAACAGTAATAAGTATTAAATGCATGACTGAATTGAAAAGTGGTGGTGTCTCAAATGAATCAAGTGGACCATTCAGGAAAACTCAAATGTTTATTTCCATAGGTTAATAATATATCAAAGGATGGAAAGTGTTAATGACACCTCAGTATCAATGATGCGAGAGATGGAAACACTGTCTCTTTGGCCAGATGGTAACAGCGAAGTCTTTCTTTGTTCCTGCACTAAGGAACTAGGTGATGGATTAGACTGACAAATAGTTAAAAGTAATTCTGATCTGATAGGCTGGTACTTACGATAAAAGATTAAATCAGATGGGAGATGGGTGTTGGGTGGAGGGTGTAGACTAACAGCATGAAGAATTTGTAATGGCTGTTCTTTGCCATTACTTTGCTTACTTACATTTTCATGATCACCTGAAGGAGAATGCTACACTTAAGTTCTTCAAAGCAAGATCTTTATCTTAGTGGATAAAAGTTTCATCACCAATCCACTGAAGGATGCTACAAGGCAATTGGTAATGAATATTAATCAGGAAGCTTTAAAGTATTGCAGCTTCATTGCACTTGTGCTTGCTACAATTGTGACTGTAACAAAGTCTGATTTCTCCATTAGGATCTGTTGAGATTACAAGATATCACATAACAGATAAAGACAGATAAACAGATAACCCTTTTGCTCTGATTGGTGATTTGTTTGTCCATTTTAGAGATGAATACCTCAGGTGAACAACCACCAAACTGTGACATGCTGACTGAACTGGGAGAAGGCTCAAAGGACAACTCAATGATAAATACAGGGGATTCCGGTTAATTGAACCATCAGTTAATTGGAGCAGCCACTTATTTGTGACATCTCTGAAAGAATGAAAACTAATCGATAAAATAATCAGGATTCCCATTGTTTATTTGGGGCACTATGCTGCCTAATTGGGGCAAGAGACTGTTGCCAAACAGTTTCCAACTAGCGTCAGTCACATGTGCTTGTGCAGCCCTTTGATACAACATTCTGCTAAGAGTAAACGGTTTTTAAATAGCATCAATTGTGTGTGTTCGAGTTCAAAAAGTAGCGATTTTTGTCACTGATAGTTGGCAAGAAATAAGCAGAGAGACAATTCAGAACTGGTCTGCTAACTGTGGTCTCCAACATTCGGGCTTGGAGAGGCCAGAAATGGCCGGGGGTGAAAATGAAATGATTCCACTGCTTCAACAAGTTAGAGACTAAGAAGAATTTGAAGGTGTTGACAATAATCCCAAATGTAACAATCAAAATGAGGATTTAGAGAATGCAATCTTTGACAGTATTGTATGAAGGTAGTCCATTATCTGTATTAGATGTCTGCACTGATTTTGTTCTTTTATAATCAAAAGAACGTAACATGGATGAATTCCCCTGTCAATAAGAATTAGGAATACACAGTTTTATAGTACTGCAGTAGTATTAGTAGTATCCTATTTTGTTCTCCATTTCACATGTACATAATTTATTAATCAGTTTGTCCTTTTTTATATACTTTTTTAACTACTTCCACGAAACTTCAGCTAATCGGGACTGCTGCTTAAATGGGCCAAAATATGTCCTGATTAACCAAATGCACTGTACTAAAATTGGACTGTTCTATTTCAGCCATTTAGGATAGCATCAGCTTCATGCATTTTTAGAGGCACTAAATAATTTGGTCAAATATCAGCCCAGTGCCTTTAGTAACATGTGTCTGTGGGGGAAAAGAAACTGAATCTAGAAGGTACAATTTTATGCTTCAAAGAATCAGGAAGATGGTTGAGGAAAGGCACATGTCTTTTCGTTGCTTCAGGATTCTAAAATAAATTTTAGAAGGTTTCACTCATTTAAGGATATGCTCAGTACGAGTAATTTGACACAGTTGTAGACCTATTTGGAGCTTCCTAATCACTACTGGGGTTCCCAGCCATCTACTTACTGTTTTAGCAGATGTTCTCAGATCTGGAAATGCCAGCCAGATAGTTAAATCTCCAAGGTTGGTAATGAAGCTACTTCCCACATTAATACATCTAAATCATCAGCCCATCTCTGAGGCAAGGACGGCTGCCCACTTCTTACCTCAGAAATTAGTGGACTGCAGTTGACAGCCTAGAATTAACATACTCCTGAAGGACCTCAGTCTGGAAATCACGAATCCACCATGATTGCTGATAAAAGGTCATACAAAAAACAAGAAAGAAAGCTGACTTTTGGATTTTTACTAAATTAATATTTGGGGGGGGGAAGTATTTAACAAAATCAAACAACAATGTTCAAACTTCTGACCACCACTGAAGAGATCTCTGAATACATTTATTAAAGATGCTTTATCAATACATACACCAGTGATTTCTATTATATTAATTTGGAATTTGTCATTATCTAAGCTGCAGGAGGTTGGGAAATGACATCTACCATCAAAACTCTTTGTTAGCCCAGACGCATCGCAGAAGCACAGCCTGATTAGAAAAGCAAGCTCACCAAATGCAATGCAACATCTCAGTTCTCTTATTTCAATTACAGTGTGGGATAACTTTCAGATCTCAAATTCAAGTCAGCGGTGATGATTTTTTAAAGTTATTGTCACATGCATTTTCTTTGAAAGTGATGTCACTGGTAGACAGAGTGGTGAAGAAGGCTTTTGGAATTTTGGCCTTCATCAGTCAGAGAATCGTGCATAGAGTTTGGCCAAAGGACCTGATTCCATGCTCTTAGACTCTTATTGACATTAAGCAGACCAGTGTGACGTACTTTGTAAACTGAAAGGTCATTAAACACTCTTGAATGTGGCTGGACTTCATGCTAAAATGTTCTGGAGCTTCTGCTTTATTATTTGAACATCACTTCTCTAGGCAAAAACAGAATGAATGAAGGTACTCTATGTAATTTTGGATCTGTGAACAGAATACTTCAGGGACACAAACTAATAAAGATGCTGTAATCCCAAAAATGGTTCCTCTCCATTTGTGCCTGCCTGTTGTATTTCTCCAGTACCTTTTGTTCATAGTTTCCAATATCTGAGTATTTCTCTCTTTCTTATTATTTCTCTCTTAAATCTTATTAGTTCTCTGCCAGCAAAGTGACCTTGAAGTTCCCATTTATTTCTTTTACCTTGTTAGCCCTCATTGCTTTCTATTACTTTCCTGGGATTATTCAATAACCAAGGTCTGCTTTAACATGTCCTTTCTGAGTATCTGCCTGAATTTCTAAAGATTCCTCAATAGATACCTTTCATACTGAAACCTTAATGCACTTCTTCACCAAGAAGGATAATGCTGCTGGATTCTCAGTAAAGGGAGAGTTAGATGAAATTTTGGATGGACTAGAAATTTATAATGAGGAGGAAACTTAACCAAGTCTAGCTAAGTTTCATCCTAGGTTGCTGAGGGAAGTAATAGCAAAAACAGCAGATGTTCTGCCTATAGTATTTCAAACATCCATAGACTCAGAGGTGGAGGCTAAGGGCTGGAAAACTCCAAGTGTTAGAACATTGCTCAGTAAAAGTTGCAGGGATAAACCGCACATTAACCAGCATGGGGATAGTTCTAAAAGGAATGGAAATGGCATTGTATCAACAAGAGTGGATTGATTTGACAAAGTTAGAGTAATAGAAAACTACAGCACAGAAACAGGCCCTTTGGCCCAACAGTCCAAACTGAACTATTTAAACTGCCTAGATCCATCAACCTGCACCTGGACATGGCCCTCCATACTCTTCTGATCCATGTACCTATCCAAACTTCTCTTGAAAATAGGAATTGAAATCACATCCACCATTTGCATTGGAAGCTCGTTCTACACGCTCACCACCCTCTGAGTGAAGAAGTTTCCCCTTGTGTTCACCTTAAACATTTCACCTTTAACCCATGACCTCTAGTTGTAGTCTCACCCGAACTCGTTATAAAAAGCCTCCTTGCATTTACCCTATCTATAACCCTCATAATTTAGTATACCCCTATCAAATCTCTTTTCAAACTTCTACATTCTAAGGAATATCTCCTCTCAATCTTCTACATTCTAGTGAATAAAGTTCTAACCTTTTCAATCTTTCCCTATAACTCAGGTCCTCCAGTCCCAGTGACATCCTTCTAAATTTTCTCTGTACTCTTTCAATTTTATTTACATTTTTCCCGTAGGTAGGTAATCAAAACTATACACAATACTCCAAATTAGGCCTCCCCAATGACTTAAGCAACGGCAACATAACATCACAACGCCTGCACTCAATAATCTGATTTATAAAGTTCAGCTTTCTTTAAGACCTTATCTACCTGTTATGCCATTCTCCATGAATCATGAGCTTATATTCCCAGATTCCTTTATTCTATTGCACTCTTCAGTGTCCTACTATTCACTGTGCAATTCCTACCCGAGTTGGTCCTCCCAAAGTCCAACACCTCACACTTGTCTTCTTTAAATTCCATCAGCCATTTTTCAACCCATTTTTCCAGCTGGTCCAGATCCAGCTGCAATATTTGATAGTCTTCCTTGCCCTCCTCTACACCCCAAATTTTGGTGTAATCCACAAACTTGCTGATTCAGTTAACCACATTATCATCCTGATCATTGATACAGATGACAAACAACAAAAGACCCAGCATCGATCCCTACAGCACTGCACTAGTCAAGGCCTCCAGTCAGAGAGGCAACCATCTACTACCACTCTCGGGCTTCTCCTGCAAACCCAATGTCTAATTTAATTATAAGATGAAAAGGGAAATTTAGTTAATGAGATGCACATGGACTTTCAAAAGGCATTCATGCCACAGAATAGGCATCACTAAGGTAGTTGCCCCATGGAATAAAGGGAGCTGTAGCCATAGGGATAAATTGTGTGCCAGATAACAGGAAACAAGGGAGCAGGAAATTGCTTTTTGAGAAATGTACATTGGTGTTCCTAAAGGTTAATATGAAGAAGCACTGAATGTTTAAATATATATTAATGATCTGGAATTTCAATGTACAAAGAATAATTTCTAAATTTACAGAAGACCAAAAAACTAAAAAGTGCAGTTAACTCTGAGGACAGTAGGAGACTTCATGGAGATGTAGACATCTGCATGGAATGGGTGGACAGATGTTAGAAGCTGGAGCTATTCTTTTGGAACAGGAGGCTGCAAGGGGGTCTGATACATATTGTTTTAGACAGACTATTCCCAGTGACAACACACATAAAATGCTGGACGAACTCAGCAAATTAGCCTCCTGCCTGACCTACGGAGATCCTCCTGCAAGTATTACTCAAGATTTCCAGCTTCTACAAAATCTCCTGTGTTTATTCCTAGTGACTAAAGTGTCAAGAACTAGGGGATACAGAATAAAGGTGAATGGCAAAGGAACCACATTTAGGGTATGAGAAGATGTTTTAATGCAGTAAATGATTAGGATGTACAATTCTGTGGCAGAGAAAGTGACGGGGAGTAAATTCAATTTTGTAATTTTCAAGAGGGAGCTCAATTAGAATTCACACACTTATTAGGAGAGGCTGAGGGAGTGATGATTTGAGTTGTTCTTCAATAGACCCTGTATGCTTCTGGTAAGATAAATATCTTTCTTCCATGCAGTAACACTGCAATTCTGTCCTTCAATTTTCTTTGTACATGATCTCTGGCATTTCTAATAGTCAACAGCCCTTTCACCATTTCATGTAATCCACCCACTAGGCAGCAGCACCGGCTTACTTTAACAACAGAATCAGGCGTAGACTGTGTGTACATTGGCTATGCTTTTATCCAGCAAGCAAGAATTTCATGATTCACTAATCCCAGGCAATCTATCCTAACCCTCTCAGATTCTCCCTTATATTTCAATATATTCAGCGTATCATGTGATGCTGATGATATTTTTCTTCCTTATCTGTGACTGTTCACATTTCTGGCCTAGGAACCCAGCTCTTTCTCTAGCACTTACCCTCTTTCCAACACATGGCATCTTCTTTGCTCCTTAGTCTTTCTGTGATTCATTTATTCCAGACCTCTGGCTTCTGATCATGATAAACTTTATTTTTCATCAAAGCTGCTATTTCCTGTAAAAATTCTCAACTAGTTACATCTGAATGCACTCCTTTCTGCTTACCATCATCCTAACAAACTTGGGATGAACTCAAAACTTCCAAAACTGCTCCTTTTAATTTCAGATTTCCAATATCTACAGTTTGTAAAAATTGATTTCTTATACCCCTCTGCCATGCCTTTTCCTACAATCTATACATTTAAATAAATATTAGAACAATGGAGTATTTCACTGGGTCCTTCAATACTACCTCTGTAGTCACAGCAGCATCTCCACTTCCTGTGGAGAATGAGGCCTCCTCCCTTCCCAGATGCTAACTAATTTTTACAGAAGCAACATTGAGAGTGTCCTGACAACTACATCACCATCTGGTATGGGAATTGCAAGGCACCTGACCACAAGATCCTATAAAGGATAGCAAGAATGCTGAGAGGATCACTGGGGTCTCTCTTCCATCCAGAGATACTTATCAGGAACGCTGTGTACGCAGAGTCCTTAGCATAGTCAAAGTTCTCTCCTCTCCTTTGCAAAACCACTTTGACCCTCTAATATCAAGCATGAGGTACTGTAGCATTGGGACAATATTTATTAGGTTGAGAAACAGCTTTATTTTCCAGGCTACTGGAGGATGAGACTACTGGACTTCTTGCCACCGCCCTGGTCTCATCAAATACAAAGTGCCTGTAGCATTATACTGTTTACTTTTAACCTACGTCATAATGTTAATCTTATGGAATATATTTTATTATTTGTAATTTATTTGTGCTAATATTATTTTGTGTGTTCTGTGTGAGATATCTACTGTGTTGTGCAACCCTTGGTCTTGAGGAATGTTGTTTCGTTTAGCAGTATACGTGCATACGGTTGAATGACAACAAGCTGCAGGTTGAAAGCACAGACCAAAATTTACTGATAATTTTCATCAATACTCGCACTCTAACTCACAGAAAATGCTGGAGGATCTCAGCGGGTCAGGCCACATCTAGGGAAAGGAATGAAGAGTCAAAGGAATGAAAGGGCAAGATCCTTCAAATGTCAACTCTTTATTCCATTCTATAGATGTTGCCTGAACTGCTGAGTTCCTCCAGTACTGTGTGTATGTGTGTGTTACTCTGGACTTCCAGCATCTGCAGAATCTCTTGAGTTAATATTCTACATTGGTTTACTGATATATGGTGTCCATTATTGAAATGACACAATGAAGCCTACGACTCTCAATTTACCATATGTGGCTTAGCATCCTGCATTCATCTATTAAACTGTGGGTTCACCTGTTCTGTTAATTTTCTTATTTTTTTTTCACCCTCACTGATCTATGAAGTTGTTGATGCTATATTAATTCACTAATTTTCTGGTGGCTGCTTTGCTGTTCTATAATGCTCATTAATAATCTTTTGCCTTCGTGAATGAGTGGACAAATTTATCAGTTGGGACTTGCGTTGCTAAATAGCAACAAACTTAAGATGACTAACTTATGTTGCATGACATTATTTTTCTTGAATTTTAATCACCATGTTATTAGTCTGCCAGTACTGGAATCCATTATTTTGGGATGTGCCGTCACCAAATTCATATTGAATGTGGAATAAAACGTTAATCACGCTTCATTCCTTGGGAGTAAATGTGGGGTACTGAATTTTCTGCCTATTATACCCCATTCCATTCTCCTTTCTATTGACTTTAATGGAAAGAAAAATAGAGTGTTATGTGCAATGGAGAGCCAAAACAAACATCATTATCTACAAACCACCACTCAACTTTTTGCATGAAACACCATGGGAGATAAAGAGGTACAAACAAGAATTACAACATAGTGCAACCATCCAGGTTCATCCAGAATGACCAAAAAGCAAAATCAGGATACGAAACTAAACGGTACGATTTTAATCACAAGTCAGAACAACAGATAAATTGTAAGTACTTTTGCAGCCCTAAGCATATGCTTCATTTACCAAATTTGAATCTATAAAGACTTTTTATAGTTAGTCAAATTTTTAATTTACTATTTTAAAACAGCATGAACAAATTGCACACTGCTGACTTTGACTCAATGCTTTTTCTTCACATTGTAGCCACTGCATGAACGCAAAGCTCAAAAACAACCAGAATCATTGGTTTGTTGATCATATAAGCCAAATATTAACTCAAGATTCAAGGATCAAAAGCACATTTATTAGCAAGATATGTATGCAGTATGCACCCCGAGATTCGTCTATGCACAGACAGCCATTCGTCTTTGAAAGAGTCCAGACATATTTATACAAAATGTTGGAAGACCTCAGCAGGCCAGAGAGCATCTTTGGAAAAGAGTACAGTCGATGTTTTGGGCTGTGACCGTTCAGCCGGACTGGAGAAAAAAAAGATAAGTAGTAGCTTTTAAAGGTCGAGGGGAGGGGAGGGAGAAACACAAGGTGATAGGTGAAACTGGGAGGACAAAGGATGAAGTAAAGAGCTGGGAAGTTGATTGGTGAAAGTGATGCAGGGCTGGAGAAGGGGGAATCTGATAGGAGAGGACAGAAGGTCATGGAAGAAAAAAGGGGAGGAGAACAAGAGGGAGGTGATGGTCAGGCAAAGAGATAAGGTGAGAGAGGGAAGAGGGGATGGGGAATGGAGGGGGAGGGGGCATTACCGGAAGTTCGAGAAATAGATGTTCATGCCAATAGGTTGGAGGATACACACACTGAATATAAGGTGTTGTTCCTCCAACCTGAGTGTGGCCTCATTGTGACAGTAGAGGAGGCCATGGATGGACATATTGGAATGGGAAATTGAAGTGGAATTAAAATGGGTAAATTGGGCTTCTTCTGGCTGACATCTTTCCCTCCACCCACTTTCCACAGGGATTGCTCCCTACACAACTCTCTTGTCCATTCGTCCCTCCCCATTAATCCCCCTCCTGGCACTTAACCTTGCAAGTGGAACAAGTGCTACACCTGCCCCTACATCTCTTCTTTCACTACCATTCAGGGCCCCAAACAGTCCTTCCAGGTGAGGAAACACTTCACCTCTGAGT
This sequence comes from Mobula hypostoma, assembly GCF_963921235.1. NCBI lineage: Eukaryota > Metazoa > Chordata > Chondrichthyes > Myliobatiformes > Myliobatidae > Mobula > Mobula hypostoma. The sequence goes on from NC_086098.1 coordinate 19,521,882, forward strand.
CTGTTGGGTTCATCTACTGTATCCGGTGCGGCCTTCTGTAAACATCTTGTTAAATCCACACGCTGGATGTTTTTTTGTTTTTGGCACCATGCTTTGTAAACTCCAGAGTCTGTTGTGCATAAAAATCCCAGGAGATCAGCAGTTTCAGAGATATTCAAATCACCCTGCACGGCACCTAATTAATTAGCTTGTTTATTTCGGCTATTTTCTTAAAGATGTGCTGGATGTGCTCTAGCTAGCACTGCACCACTGGAGATCACTTCACTGAGCACCTACACTCCATCCACCAGAAGAAGCGGGACAAAGGAACCAGATTGCATTGAAATGAATAATTAAATAAGTGAGAAAAGAGAGTTTAATGAAGAGTGGCGTCAAGCAGGAGCTACGATTTTATGTAGCATAAGGTTTGTTATCTCTTGTCTGAGAAAATGGTGTCTCTAGAATGTGGATGATGCAATAGATGTTAATTCCTTTAATTCCTTTAAGCAAGAAACAGACTTGTTTCAGGCTGAGAAAGATTAGCCTGAGCAAAAGGTTGGTACTTCATTGAACTATGAGATACAGTGATCTCCTAGACTGATTTCAGTTGCCGAAAGAAGCTCTACGATTCTACTTTCCACACTCAACCCCCATTCCACCCCCCCCACCCCATCTTCAAATTACTTGGAATTTTAGTCTTAATTTGACTGTCACATAAAAATCACGTAATTTTGGTCAGGTGGTGGTAAGGTTATGAAAATGCAGTAAGATATTCAAATTCAGTACGAGGATTCAATGAACATGTTGGTTCTGTTTCCGGTCATCATTGTTGGTAATGTTTTTCTAACATGGTGTAAGGTCAATGAATACTCCTTAACTTGGTAAATGAAGAACGAATTACTTTTTGTGGTTCAACAAATTTGGTCATTAAAGCAGGACAGTACCACATTTGCTGCTACAATCCTCAGGAAGCCTTAGGAACCAAGTTCAGGAACAGTTATTACCCTACAACCGACAGGCTCTAGAAACCAATGTGGATGACTTGATTCACCGCTACTCAGAACTGATCCTATGACCCACAGACTCATTTTTAAGGACTCTTTACAACAGGTTCTTACTATTATTTATACTTGCACTATTTGTCTTCTTTTGCACATTAGCTGTTTGTCAGTCATTGTAAAATTCTCATGTAAATACCTGCAATAAAATGAATCGCAAGGTAGCATATGGTAACATATATGCACATTAATGATAAATTAATCTCGAACTTTGATGATACTCATTTCTCAGGCCTCACATCTTTTTTTAAGTGGCCTTTTTAGGCAGTTGGATGTATAACCTTGTGAACCTGTCACCATTTAATCGAGGCAGAGACTGTACAAATTTATTTGATGTTCATTGATTTTGACTGGATTTTAATTAAATTAAAGTCCAGTCTGATATTTAGCACTACACCTGGTGTATAAATAAAATTCAAGTCATACAAGGTTAAATGTGCCAGCTTCAGATTACAGGTGTTAAAACATGGTTTTGGTATTTGCAGCTGCTTATCTCTGCTCTCATCATCAGCAGAAATTTTAGGCTCTTATCTAAATATCCTCATATACACACCCTAAGGGAAGGAAAAGTCCAGCTCACTGACAAAGTTATTTAATCATCGCGTGACCTCTATCCCAGCAAGCCTCACTTCTCCATCCAGCAATCCTTTGGGAAAGGCAAAATAGTTGTATTTGTGAAAAACTCTTGATTTCCTCTCGGATGCTGAATCAGTGTTCGCCTTGCTTCTTTATGCAAGGTATTAACAGAAGCCCATTTCTGGCAAACTTTGTATACACCTCACCTAACTCATTTATGAAACTACAGAAAACTAATACCACAAGGCTGCTAACCAGTGTTTTGCTCACAATCACTGGTTCTTTCTGAACAATTAGTCCTGAACAGTCAATCTCTTGTTATCAGTCTTGTTTTATTCTTCTGAACTTTCATGATCACCTGCAAAATAAGTGAACCAAATGGAAAGGAGTTTTATTTTTTGATTTGTTTTTAATTATCTACCATTGCATCCTAATAGTACCAGAGCTTTTGTGAACCTTCAGTGCCTCACATACTGAAATCTCTTCAAAGATGAACTGTGGACAGTTGTAGCATTGTAGTGGTCAACTTATGCAGCACAGAATCATGAGGGTGGTTGTGTGGAGCAGAAAGAAAATAAAATTGGTGGACTGGGGACAAGTGATTTTCTATCACTGTAACTTTTAATAGAATATGAAGAAACATTTTGCAGTACAATTGGGGAGGATAAAATGCAAAGACAAGTATAATAACGGTTAGAAGTATGTTTGCAGAAAGATAATTTATTGCTGATAATGCCTGAAGATATATTCCTATACTTGATAAACCATAGGGCTACTTGAGGAAATATCATTGTGACATGCAGGTAGTAATGCCTCTTACCACTATTGGCACTTATCCGTGTAAGCGGAACAAGTGCTACACATGCCCTTACACTTCCTCCCTTACCACCATTCAGGGCCCCAAACAGTCCTTCCAGGTGAGGCATCACTTCACCTGTGAGTCGACTGGGGTGATATACTGCGTCCGGTGCTCCCGATGTGGCCTTTTATATATTGGTGAGACCCGACGCAGACTGGGAGACCGCTTTGCTGAACATCTACGCTCTGTCCGCCAGAGAAAGCAGGATCTCCCAGTGGCCACACATTTTAATTCCACATCCCATTCCCATTCTGACATGCCTATCCACGGCCTCCTCTACTGTAAAGATGAAGCCACACGCAGGTTGGAGGAACAACACCTTATATTACGTCTGGGTAGCCTCCAACCTGATGGCATGAACATTGACTTCTCTAACTTCCGCTAGGCCCCACCTCCCCCTCGTACCCCATCTGTTACTCATTTTTATGCACACATTCTTTCTCTCACTCTCCTTTTTCTCCCTCTGTCCCTCTGAATATACCTCTTGCCCATCCTCTGGGTCAACCCCGCCCCCCCTGTCTTTCTTCCCGGACCTCCTGTCCCATGATCCTCCCGTATCCCCTTTTGCCTATCACCTGTCCAGCTCTCGGCTCTATCCCTCCCCCTCCTGTCTTCTCCTATCATTTTGCATCTCCCCCTCCCCCTCCAGCTTTCAAATCCCTTACTCACTCTTCCTTCAGTTAGTCCTGACAAAGGGTCTCGGCCTGAAACGTCGACTGCACCTCTTCCTATAGATGCTGCCTGGCCTGCTGCGTTCACCAGCAACTTTGATGTGTGTTGCTTGAATTTCCAGCATCTGCAGAATTCCTGTTGTAAGAGTTATTTCACTTTGTTTTGTTTAAGGAAAATATTATTTTTATTGGGGTGGATGGCAAAGTGATGACACTGAATGAGATCAGTGGCTAAAGGATATCTGGGCTTATTCTGAGTTATTGTTGAAACCTGTGTCCATCTCAGTGATAAAGAATATGAACGACCACCACCTCCTATCTGCAAGTCTGTTCAATCCTGCCTCTCAAAGTTTCATATCCAAACTTTCAGAACCAAAAGTACACCCTTGTTACTTTCCAAGCAGCCAATTTTCCCAGCTGAAAATGTTTAGCTGGAATTTGGTTTATTCCAATTACTTTTACCAACATACGGTGGAAAAACTTTTGCTTACAGATCATTCCACATGCAAGTGCTTCAAGGCAGTACAAAAGGAAAGGAAAAAAAAACAGAATATAGAGTTACAGTCAGAGAGAAGCAGCAGTGCAAGTAAACACATAAAGTCCAAGTGTCATAATAAGGCAGACTGAAAGACCAGGAATTAATCATCAGCATAAAAGAGGCCTGTCAAGAGCAGAATAGAAGCTGTTCTTGAGCCTGATGGCATGTTCTCAAGCCTCTATATCTTCTACTCGATGTCTTCTCCAGTCCACCCACATAATGAATCCTAAACTGAGTTGATGAACTCGGACTGGCTTAATGGTGCCTTTCCTGCCATACACTGCAGAATATTCCATTTCTTTAGTAATAGAGATATGTAAATGTGTATATATTGTCTGAGTACTGTATTTAAGATAGATACTTCTACTTATTTTCTAATATGAATGTAACTACACTGTGGGGTGCATCATATTCTAATTCATGTGTAGCCGTAGGTTAACTTTGTTGGTAATTAAAGATGGTATGAAGAAGAAGAAGAAGAAAGCCCTTAACTCCGAGTGGAGTCATCGGGACACCGTCATAACGGCATTTTTTTTTAGCAGGCTTTCTTATTTTTACGAGGCCTAGTTGATAGCTCGCGCTCAACCCAGCACGGGTGGAAAGCATGCAAGGGAGCCAGCTGGATTCGAACTCGGGAGCCTTCGCTCCGAAGTCCGGCGCTGATGCCACTACACCACCAGCCGGCTAAAGATGGTATGTCCTAGTGTAAAAAATAGGAGCTGATCACCCAAAGTATGAGAGAAAGATCAGGGCTGCCAGGAGTTCACACAGGCCAAGTATATGTACGAAACTATCATTGTGGTTTCTGGTAGATATGTTTTTGTGAATATTGTCAGTTCTCCTTTCACTATTTTCGCTAATCTTTATAAACTTGATTTTTGACGCAACAAATAAACAGCCTTGCACTGAAGTGCTATGCGACTCCAGACATCGTTTTCTTTGGTCATAACCCAGGTATCTAACAATGATGAACATTGTTCTATTCCAGCTGGCTCCTTGCACGTTTTCCATCTGCACTGGGTTAAGCGTCGAGTTAGCACCTCAGCCTCGTAAAATAGACAAATGTTAAAGACATGGCAAGATTGCCGCCCGATGCGCCAAACAAGGCCTGGGGAAGAACTTTACCTTTTTAAACCTCACTCCATTCAAAAATTATACTTCTATGCATTTATTTCCAATATTAACCAAATGTAGGTGGTTCTTGTCTTCAATATCAATTTTAGTCCTCTGCAAATAATCATTTCTTATCCAAGTACCTTCCAGAAGATAAACTATTTTTATTAAATAGGTTAATCAGTAAATCAACAGAAAAGATGGAAAGTAGACCATTTTGTTGATAATAGGCAATTTCTAAATGCAATGGTGTGTTACATCTAATTTACATTTAGGTTGCATAATATTGGGTGCATTTATAATACTGCCATATGTCAAGCCAGAGAGAGCCGCCAGCCTGAACAATGCTCCTAGGTAGATGGAGAATTTTTTAAAGAAGTCACCACCAGCTTCCTCTTCACAAGAGTGAGCTCATTTCAAATGAACACTGAAAAATTATCTATAACTATTTTTTCTATTTTACATTTTTTTAGAGAGAATATGAACAAAGATATTGGGAAAAATAAAAATCAACAAAAATAATTATTCTGTGTAGAATATTCAGTTGTTATCAGCAAAGAAATACTCTTTCCAGAACCGATCTTACAGTTAGGTAACAAAATTTTAATTCTCACTGCTTTTTGCCAACAATCTTTCAAATGCCACAGAGATTTTTGCATTGCTGTAAGAGGGCATCAAACCTGAGCACTTGCTCAATACTTCAGGACTAACATCTGCTGTTTACACCTGCCTGTTGCCAACTTCAGACCATGTAACTAGGAGTAGAACATCAAGGACACAGGCAGTTTTATTCTTCAAAGAAAAATAGAAAATTGCAGCTCACATTCAAAACAAAATACTAAAGGTATTTTCTTTTCCAATAATCTCAACCAGAAAGAATTATCCTTTACTTCCTGATCTTAACTTGAATCAATGTATTTTATTTCTCAAACTTATTAATTTTTGGGGGATCTGCTGTTAGAAATTTCTCATCTTAAGGAATTACGACATATGTTTGCAAAAGAGGTACACAGTTCATGTGTTTGCATCTAACAGAATGAAGTAATTGTGTGCAATTAGCAATTCAAAGAGACAATTAGCAAAAAAAAACCCAAAAAGAACAACTAATTTAATTTATGAGAACACTATAGATATTCCAAAAACAGATGCTAATTACAAATCATTAAAAGACTTGAAATTAATTTAGATAGGAGATAGCATTCCAATTGCAAGCAGGCCAATCTAACTGAGCTCAATGAACATCCCATCTTTCTAACTTTCACCACTATTTTCTACTCCGAGTATTCCTGCTATTAAAAATCAAGCAGGACATGTCAGAATCCTTGTCAGATTCAAAGTCAAGTTCAATCAACAATCACGACATTCCAATCACTAACAAAAGAGAAAATCTGCAGATGCTGGAAATCCAAGCAACACACACAAAATGCTGGAGGAACTCAGCAGGCTGGGTAGCATCTATGGAAAAGAGTACAGCCGACATTTCGGCCTGAGACCCTTCAGGACAGAAACGTCGACTGTACTCTTTTCCATAGATGCTGCCTGGCCTGCTGAGTTCCTCCAGCATTGTGTGTGTGTGGTGCTTGGATCCAGATATTCCAGACATTCTCCTAAACTTCTAATTTAAGATCTAAGTCTGTTACCTAAACCAACAATATCTATCTCATAGTTGCTTGGTAGCACGCTACAAAAGCTCGCCACTAAATCAGGCAAGGTTTTATAATGTTCGACCAAACACATCTACATCAGCTTCAGTTGCCAGCACTCACATGAGCAGTTCAATACAAATATTCAGGTTAGAATTCAAATACTTTCATGAAGTTATCATGCTTAGTGGTGCTTACCTCTTCACCAGTCAGGTAGTAAGCAGAAAGGAGCCCTCCAACAAAACGGATATTCACTTCAAAAACTGAAACTTCTGCATTCTGAGAAAAGAAAGAAAAATGCTCTTAAGATGGAACAAAGTGGACCATTTCTACAAAAGTAATTGTTAACATGCAAGACAATTTCTGAGGCAGGATTTCTAAATGAATGGCATAGTACTTGAATTTCTTCATGGCTAACAAGTTTATATTATTTTAACATTAAAGTGAAATAACTTTATTTCCAGACTGAAAACTTAAACTATTCCACTCATTTCCTAAATGAAACCTCATGCACGAAACTGAAATCCAGAAAACTTTGGTTGGGACCCAAGTCTTTAAGCTCAACTGAAAATGTGTCTGGCCAAAGTACTGGTGCAGTCAAGTCATGGAGCCAGGTTTCAACGTGAGTGCACGAACCCAAATAGTGTTCGTAGTGACAAATCATTAATTTTTTAATTCTTTCTTTTAGTAGTGCAAAGGAGATACAACCACTTTTTTGGACTGCATCGAATCCAGAGTAATAATTTATTCCTTTACACTCGGCTACATGAAATGACATTAAACAATCTTTAAAGTTATTAAGGAAATCACCAATGCTACTTCTATTTTGAGCAGCATCTTGCTTAAAAGTAAAGCTTTAGAAACTGAAAAGTGTCACATATTTATCACTCTTCTAGCAGACATTGCTTGTCACCCTGATGCAAATACGTAAGTTTACTGCAAAAATTCCACTCTATGGACTCTGTCTATACTTCTTCATCAGTAAAGCCCCCACCACAATCAAAGGCCCCACCCACCCCAGATATTCCCTCTCCTCCCCTTTCCCAATGGGTAGAAAATACAAAAGCTTGAAAGCATTTACCACTAGGCTCAAGGGCTGCTTCTACCCCCTTGTTATCAGACTCTAGAACAGATACCTTGAACAATAAGATGGACTCTTCATTTCAAAATCTACCAAGCTACAATCTTACACATCATCATTTACCCATACTGCAACTTTTTCCATGGGTTTTATATTTTATTCTACCTTTTTATTGTTACCTCATTCAAGTTCAATGTACTGTGTAATGATTTGAGCTGCATAAACCAAACAAAAAACAAGCTTTTCACATCAAAGCTGCTGGTGAACGCAGCAGGCCAGGCAGCATCTCTAGGAAGAGGTACAGACGACGTTTCAGGCCGAGACCAGTATCTGCAGAATTCCTGTTGTTCGCGTTTTAAAACAAGCTTTTCACTGTATTTTGGTACATGTGACAATAACAAACCAATACCAGAATTCTCTGTATTTAGTTATTCCAAATTCAAATACCCTAAAATAAGTAAACAGGCTTTTTGCCTTCCATTATTGCCAATGTTAGATTATTAGAGAGAACTTTATTTACAATTATCTTCAGTATTTACACTGGAGTAAACATGATTAAAAGAATCACTTACAGAACACATATGTGCTTGAATCTGGATTAAAGGGATCCAGTTTTTTGAAGGCTAGTGAACTCTTTGAGAGGAGTGATGATACAGTCTCAAGAGAAATCATTTTAAGCTAAATGTTAGACATTCATTTTAACAAAAAAAGACACAAATGCATTTTCAAGTTACTTTTGTTTCAGGCAGAGATTTCCACCATGCTCACAGGCATTGAATTTGATGACAGGTACATTTGTTGAACCCCCCGCTCATCTTTCTTGTTGCATACACACACATGTTAAAACACTTCTGCAATACTGTTAAAATGGTCTGACAGGTAGTGCATACTCAGTTGCATCTTTATTTGGTACATCGGCTCATTAATGCAAATATCTAACCAGCCAATCGTGTGGAAGTAACTCAATGCATAAAAGAATGCAGACATGGCCATGAGGTTCAGGTATTGTTAGGACCAAACATCAGAATGCAGATGAAATGTTATCTAGGTGACTCTGACTGTAGAATGATTGTTGGTGTCAAACAAGGTAGTTTGAGTACCTCAGAAACTGCTGATCTCCTGAGATTTTCATGTACAACAGTCTCTAGAGTTTACATATAAAGATGCAAAAAAAAAACAACAAAAGATCCAGAGAGCAGAACTCAGTGTGCAGAAACACCTTGCTAATGAGAAAGGTCAAAGGAGAATGGCCAGACTGGCTCAAGCTGTCAAGAAGATAACAGTAACTAAAATAACCACATATTGCGACAGTGGTGTGCAGAAGAACATCTTTAAATGTACAACCAGTTGATGCTTGGAGTGGATGGGCTACAGCAGCAGAAGACTATGAACATACTCCAGGTAGCCACTTAATTAGGGATCATAGGTAGCTAATTAAGTGGCCACTAAGAGTATATGAAACACACAAAAATAATGTATAAATCACAATTTAAAACAAAAACAAATTAAATTCACAGCAGGCTTTCCCAATTTACATGAAATCACTGATTTCAGTGGTGTAAATATTAATTTTGTTCCTTTTACACGTTTTTATTCTAGGCACCATTCTCAAGCTACCAATGGGAGTATGTTTGCCACACCATGAGGATTTAAGTAACTGGATTAAAATTTCTTCTTGCTTCATGGCCGTTCTTTATCCATCCAGAAATCAGACTGCTATAAACAATGTGAACTATAGAATTGGGTCTGGACCATCAGGACAGGACTTCCTCATCCTGAGATATACTGCCACATCTATTTTTTTCAGAACCTTCTCATAGTATTAATTAATGCCCATATTACATAAAAGTGCTTATTTATATTCCTCCATTTAGATTTCTACCCCTGCCACAACACCAAACACCTTTGACCAAAGTTACTAATGAAATACAATGATTGGGACAGAAGAGCTCTGACCCTTCTTAAAATTCTCATCCAGTGTAGCCCTTGTGACAGGAACAAATGTACCATTCTGCTCGGTTTTATTTGAAATACAAATGTAACTCTGCTTTACCTCTCCGGATCCCTTTACAATCTCCAAAGTGTCAAACTGTTTATTTGACATCCACTAGGTGTTAAGAAGACACCAAGTACATCATTTTCAGCTAGTTTGAAAACTGTTTGAAACAGACTGCTTGCAATCGTGATGTCATGTTTGACACTGGGCTGAATTTCTGATTTCATATGCATTCACTTATTTTCACCTCTGGAACACTGCCAAGCACTGGCACTTTATCAGCCCATGTACGACTCAAACTCATATAATTCTTTTATTAACATTGAATGTAGCTATGCCAACGTGTACATAGCCAGCTTCCAACATTTCGCTCTCTGTAAACTGGAGGCCATTCAAAACTTCTCTGCTCAAGTCCCACCCCTCACTCACTTCTGCCCTCTCTCAAACACCGCACATGTATTTCCGGTGTCTTCCGCTGTGAAGACAGACATAAAATACTTATTCAGTTCATCTGCCATTTTTTAGTTTCCCACTAGTACTTCTTCAGCATCATTTTCCCCGCAGTCCAATGTCCATCCTTGCCTCTTTTACTCTTTACATAATCTGAAAATAACTTTTAATTACTGTTCTCTTTTATATTATTAGTTAACTTATCTTCATAAGTCATATTTTCTCCCATTATTATGTTTTTAGTTGTCTTCTATTGTTTTCTAAAAGCTCCCCAAACCCTTCATTTCCTGCTAACTTTTGCTATATTGCTTTTATGTTGGCTTTGACTTCCCTTGTTGGCCACAGATGCCTGATCCTCCCTCTTGAATGTTTCTTCTTTGGGATAAAGTTATCTGTTTTCTCCAAATTCTTCCCTGCTTATCTCCCCTTCAAATCCATTTTGGCCTCTGAAGTTATCTTTACTCAACCATAGTACTGATATATCTGATTTATGCATCTCCTTCTCAACTGTAGAATGAATTCTATCTTATTATGATTACTACCTCTTAACAGTCCTATTACCTTAAAATCCCTAATCAAATCAGATCCATTGCTGAACACCAAATCCCGAATTGTCTTTCCCTTAGTGGGCTCAATCACAAGCTACTCTAAAAAGCAATCATGTAGACGTTCTACAAATTCCTTCTCTTGGGATCCAGCACCAACTTGATTTTCCCAGTCTATCTATATATTGAAGTCCCCTATGACTACTGTAACACTGTCTTTCTTAAATACCCCTTTTTTTTAAAAATCTCCAGTAGCAGTTTGTACCCCACAGTCTGGCTACTATTTGTAGGCCTCTATAACGACTCCCATCAGGGTCCTTTTGTCCATGCAGTTTCATAACTCTACCCACAAGGATTCTACAACTTCTGGTCCTACGCCACTTCTTACCAAGGATTTGATTTCATTTTTTTTACCAACAGAGACAACCCACTCTGCTGCCTACCCACCTTTTTGGTAGGATGTACTATATATCTGTGGATGTAAATGTCCAAGCTGTCATCTTCCTTCAGCCACAGCTTTACTGATGGCCACAATCTCATAGCTGTCAATTTCTAACTGCACCATAAACTCATCCATTGTGTTTCATATAATTCATCTGCTCAAATATAACACCTTCAATCCTATATGAACCCGTTCTCTTCTCAACTTTGTCTGGATATTGCCTAAAGTTAAATTCTTATCCTTTCGTAAACTGTCTTTTTTTTCCCATTCTGGAGACTTTAATAACCTCTCCTGTGTTGTCCTTCCCTTCTTTCTCCATATTTTTTCAATTGTTGAACCTGCACCCGTAAAATAGTGGGGAGATGGAATGTAGTTTTAACGATTGGTAAAATGCGATGGGTTCAGTATCAGCTGAATCATACCTAGTTTCATACCACTCATGGAGATCAAGAGCTTGCAAATTAAATCAGTTATTCATATTGTGCTGGGGTAAGTTCAGCAAGATAATGCACCTATTACTATATGTCAACATTAGTTCCAATAAGTTGTGGCAAATAAGTATACATCAGAAGCTGCAAACTGGCTTTAGTTGCTATCTACATTCTATAATTATGATCAATCACCAAAGTTAAGCAATTATTGCATTGATACCTTTTAAACCAATCATAAATCATTGCAAGGTGCTCCACCCAATGAAATTTTAAGCTATTATATCGCGAAAGCAATTTGCACATTGTAATATAAAAGATTGTATAATGTTTCATGTCATTCCTATATACAAGTTAAAAGTGAAAAAATAATATACCTTTTAAGGATGTTATTAAGCATATAGAAACATAGAAACATAGAAAATAGGTGCAGGAGTAGGCCATTCGGCCCTTCGAGCCTGCACCGCCATTTATTATGATCATGGCTGATCATCCAACTCAGAACCCCGCCCCAGCCTTCCCTCCATACCCCTTGACCCCTGTAGCCACAAGGGCCGTATCTAACTCCTTCTTAAACATAGCCAATGAACTGGCCTCAACAGTTTGCTGTGGCAGAGAATTCCACAGATTCACCACTCTCTGTGTGAAGAAGTTTTTCCTAATCTCGGTCCTAAAAGGCTTCCCCTCTATCCTCAAACTGTGACCCCTCGTTCTGGACTTCCCCAACATCGGGAACAATCTTCCTGCATCTAGCCTGTCCAATCCCTTTAGGATCTTATACGTTTCAATCAGATCCCCCCCTCAATCTTCTAAATTCCAACGAGTACAAGCCCAGTTCATCCAGTCTTTCTTCATATGAAAGTCCTGCCATCCCAGGAATCAATCTGGTGAACCTTCTTTGTACTCCCTCTATGGCAAAGATGTCTTTCCTCAGATTAGGGGACCAAAACTGCACACAATACTCCAGGTGTGGTCTCACCAAGGCCTTGTACAACTGCAGTAGTACCTCCCTGCTCCTGTACTCGAATCCTCTTGCTATAAATGCCAGCATACCATTTGCCTTTTTCACCGCCTGCTGTACCTGCATGCCCACTTTCAATGACTGGTGTATAATGACACCCAGGTCTCGTTGCACCTCCCCTTTTCCTAATCGGCCACCATTCAGATAATAATCTGTTTTCCTATTTTTGCCACCAAAGTGGATAACTTCACATTTATCCACATTAAATTGCATCTGCCATGAGTTTGCCCACTCACCCAACCTATCCAAGTCACCCTGCATCCTCTTAGCATCCTCCTCACTGCTAACACTGCCGCCCAGCTTCGTGTCATCCGCAAACTTGGAGATGCTGCATTTAATTCCCTCATCCAAGTCATTAATATACATTGTAAACAACTGGGGTCCCAGCACTGAGCCTTGCGGTACCCCACTAGTCACCGCCTGCCATTCTGAAAAGGTCCCGTTTATTCCCACTCTTTGCTTCCTGTCTGCTAACCAATTCTCCACCCACACCAATACCTTACCTCCAATACCGTGTGCTTTAAGTTTGCACACTAATCTCCTGTGTGGGACCTTGTCAAAAGCCTTTTGAAAATCCAAATATACCACATCCACTGGTTCTCCCCTATCCACTCTACTAGTTACATCCTCAAAAAATTCTATGAGATTCGTCAGACATGATTTTCCTTTCACAAATCCATGCTGACTTTGTCCGATCATTTCTCCGCTTTCCAAATGTACTGTTATCACATCCTTGATAACTGACTCCAGCAGTTTCCCCACCACCGACGTTAGGCTAACCGGTCTATAATTCCCCGGTTTCTCTCTCCCTCCTTTTTTAAAAATTAGGGTTACATTAGCCACCCTCCAATCCTCAGGAACTAGTCCAGAATCTAACGAGTTTTGAAAAATTATCACTAATGCATCCACTATTTCTTGGGCTACTTCCTTAAGCACTCTAGGATGCAGACCATCTGGCCCTGGGGATTTATCTGCCTTCAATCCCTTCAATTTACCTAACACCACTTCCCTACTAACATGTATAGTGAGAGAATGAGAGAGAGCGCACAAGAGAGAACAAACTGCAAGGTCATATGGTGTGACTGGTTCTCAAACAATGTACTGTAATACTTCCCAAAATGTTTCAAGAACTTGGACACTTAACATGTAACAATGCAAATCTTTTGAATATCTGTCCTTTGTATTGCTCAAATTCATACAGAACACATTACAAGGTGACAATGTTGATGTCAGAGGATTGTTTGAAAATATGATTAACCCTAGCTAAACAAGTATGAAGTGAACTTGCAGTACTGACGTTAGTCAATGGAATCAAATTTAGTTAGGCTACAAAAAGCAAACAAGGATGCATAAATGAGCAAGTACCAACAAGCAATGGTGCCGGTTTTTCACCGATTAACCCAAAATGACACAATATGAGAGCATGAAAAGTACATCATTCTGACAGAGGATGGGTCAGAAGCAGAGTTGGGCACAATCAGAAAATTTCCAAAATGTGTGTAAGCCAAACTACCATTGGGGTAGTGGAAGTATAATTTGTCCATCAGTGCTGATCACCCCATCCTTGACCAAGCTGTTCCACTGTGAACACCATCTGTTTTGAGTCAACATGATGCTTTCAGATCAGGTCATGTACCTCCGCTGCACCACTCAGGTGTGTTTCTGGGGTACAGAGGCTAGTGGCTCTTGTGCCTGTTCTCTGAGCAGCAGTGAATCATCTGATTGGCCTATCAGAGTTCTTTTTGGGAACTAGTTGACTTGATCAGCATTACTAATCTGGCTATTGTTCACGATTGCACTTAATTAAAAAAGCCAAAAGATGCCTTGAACAGAAACAGGCATTAGACTTTGATTTGAATTCTAAAAATAATTGAACATCTTGATATTAGCTAAGGTGGCAGAAACAAGGTAAGACATTTAGTGAAGACATTGCTTCATTTACGAACTGATCCATGCATTGCCATTTTAATGCCTTTTTACTTTCTGCCTTAAGAGATGAGATTTGCTTATATAGAAACAAATCTGTCAAGATGAGAGGGTATAGGTCACTCAGTTCGTCCCTGCCATTCAATAGGATCATGGATCATGGCTAATCTGGTCCAGTAATCATCTTTTTTTTAATTGTAGTGTTGTTTCTGCATCACCCTCCATTTCCCAAACTTTCAAGAATTTATCTACTTCTTTGTTAAATACTCTCAATGATCTAGTTACCAATACACTGCTGGGGAGAGAGGGACGGAGGGAGAGGAGATCAGAGATTCATCATTCTCTGCAATAAGTCTCAGTTTTAAATCACATCCCCTAATCATAGAACTATACCTCCTCTTTTGAGTTCCACTCACGAATAAAAACCTGTCATGTTCCCCCACTTATATCACCAAGATCATCTGTCATTCTTTGACACTACAAAATTTAATTTAATTTAAATCTAATTCATTTAGCTGCCCCTGACAGGACAATGCTATAATCTGAGGGATTAGTTTATTGAATCTCTTTTGTGTCACCTCCAATCCCAGTATTTTCTTTCTTATATAAATAAAGTGACCAAAGTCTTTGTATCACCAATATCCTGTATCACTGAAACAATGCTTCCCTATATTCTAACTCCAGCTCTCTTATAATATAAACAAAAAATGCCATTTGCCATCCTAACTATTTGTTGCTCCTCCCTGTTCAAAGCTTGTGACAACACAAAACCTGACATTTGAACTGGTGTGTGATATTGTCAATGGAAATAGAGTCCAAGAATGAAAGGGAATTTTGGCCATCATGGGTAGTCCACAGTCAAATTTTTAGCAAAGCCCGATGTTACAAGATAATCAGACTGCATAGTTTGACAGTTCATGAGGACTGTGATCGTAATTTAGCAAAGCCACAGGAAGTAACCACAAATTGTACTTTTGAGCTAAGGTGTTGATTTAACAATCAGTGCATTGACACAGAAGTTGATACTTCCACAGGCTATTTGACAACAAGCCAAAATATGTATTCTAGAAAACTATGACTGACAGTAATCACTGTAAAACTGAAAACCTATTCCATTGAGGTTTTACAAACTTTGGGCAAAATGCACACAATGAACAGCAAATAGAGCTGCTGAACTTTCTGCATTTGTTTGAAGATAGATTAACTTGGAAGTGGATCGACATGGCTGCAGTAACTTAAGGAACATTGAATGAAAGTTTTTACCACTCTACTTCAAAGTTCCGTGAATTTCAGTTTGTTTTTTTTTCTCTGTACATTGGGTGTTTGATGGTCTTCTACTTTTAATGGGCTCTATTGGGTTTCTTTGTTTTGTAGCTGCTTGTCAGGGGATGAATCTCAAGGTTGTATGTAGTATACATACTTTAATAATAAATGTATTTGACATTAACAAATTATTGGAAAAGTAAGATAATATGATCAAAAATAGCTCCACGGACGTAACAGTATATTCACACTCCACCAAACGCACAGTCAAATGTCACTTAAAAGTAGTCCTGCATGCTCAACATGTTCACATTGAGAAGGAACTGGAGAGACTACAACAATATAGGATGCATATGAAAATGAAGTAGAGTGAGTATAACAGCCAATAACAATTGTGCTGAGGCAGACAGCACCGGAAGAATGCATGGAAACTACAAAGTCACATGAAATCAAGTGGACAATATCCACTTGACAAGTGGACAATGGTGGACAATATCCACCACCCATTTCACAAGATAAAATACCATGCAAAAGTCTGAAGCACATATGTATATAGCTAAAGGTTGCCTAAGACTTTTGCACAGTACTGTATTTGTCAATATGGAGCGGAGAGAGAGTTTGTAAACCTTGCGGGAGCAAAGAATGTTGGGAATGGTGAAGATAGAGCACCGTAGAAGGGATGTGGGACAGATGGCAGAGAAGGAGTGCCAAGGGTGGGGTGCAGAGAAGGAGTGCCAAGGGTGGGGTGCAGACACCCTCAGCCCTGAGACATCAGGCAAGGTCATTTGATTTCAAACAGTTGGTTTATTGATCATTACAGAATGTCTTCCTGGTGCTTCCCACTCTCTCCCCTCTCCCTTCCACTTTTTCCAACCATGATTCCCCTCACCCTGCACCTTTCCTACTCTCAATCCAAAATAGAGACCCATAATCCTGTTACCGTATGAGGAACATCTGGCAGCTCTTGCACTGTATTCCCTGGAGTTCAGCAGAATGAGGGGGGATTGCATAGAAACGTTCCGAATGTTAAAAGGCCTTAACTGATTAGCTGTGTCAAAGTTATTTCCCATGGTAGGGGATTTTCGGACAAGAGGGCACGACTTCAGGATTGAAGGACGTCCTTTTAGAACTGAGATGCTGAGTCAGAGGGGGTAAATCTGTGGAATTTGTTGCCATGAACAGCTGTGGAGGCAAGCCATTAGGTGTACTTAAGGTAGAGATAGATAGGTCCTTGATTAGCCAGGGCATCAAAGGGTGTGGGGTGAAAGCAGGGGAGTGGGGATGACTGGAAGAATTGGATCAGTCCATGATTGAATGGTGGAACAGACTCAATGGGCCGAATGGTCTACTTCTGCTCCTACATTTTATGGTCTTATAATCAGAATCAGATCTATCATCACACACATATCATGAATTTTTATTTGCTGCAGCAGTACAGTGCAATACATAAAATTACTACAGTACTGTGCAAAAGTCTTAGGTCTCCTAGCTATATATATATATATACACCTTAGACTTTTGCACGGTACTGTATGTTTCTAAACTTTGCAGGATTAGGAGGAAGATTGAAAATCTGTCTGAGTGGTGCCAGAACCACAACCTCTCACTTTAGAACAGCAAAATCAAGAGCTGAATATTGATGACAGAAGGAAGAAATTGCTGTCCATAAGCTTATTAGGAGATCAGAGGTGAAAAGGTTCAGTAGCTTTAAATTTCTGGGAGTTATCATATAAGAAGTTCTGTCCTGGTACCAGCACGCAAATGCCATTTGAAAGAAACCACAGCCGTGCATTTAATTTCTTATAGGTTTGTGCAAATTCTGCATGTCATCTGAAACTCTGACAAACTTCTTTCAAGAAAAGAAGTTTCTCAAAATCCAAAAAATTTGAGATGGCAAGGGACTTGGAAGTCCTTGTGCAGAACACCGTAAAGGTTAACTTGCAGGTGGTGAGGAAGGCAAATGCCATCTTAGCATTCATTTCAAGAGGTCTAGAATACAAGAGCAAGGATGTGATGCTGAGGCTTTATAAGGCACTGATGAGGTCTCACTTTGAGTACTGTGAACAGTTCTGGGCCCCTCATCTTAGAAAAGATGTGCTGGCATTGGAGAGGGTCCTGAGGAGGTTCACAAGAATGATTCCAGGAATGAAAGGGTTATCGTATGAGGAACGTTTGATGGCTCTGGGTCTGTACTTGCTGGAATTCAGAAGGATGGGGGGGGAATCTCATTGAAATCTTTCAAATGTTGGAAGGCCTAGACAGAGTAGATATAGAAAGCATGTTTCCCATGGTGGGAGAGTCTAGGACAAGAGGGCACAGCCTCAGGATAGAGGGATGCCCTTTCAAGACAGAGATGTGGAGAAATTTCTTTAGCCAAAGGGTGGTGAATTTGTGGAATTTGTTGCCACACAGGTCGCTGGGTGTATTTAAGGTAGAGATTGATAGGTTCTTGATTGGACATGGCATCAAAGGTTATGGGAAGAAGGCTAAGAACTGGGGTTGAGCAGGAGATAGAAAAAAGGTTCAGCCATGACTGAAAGACAGAGCAGACTCAATGGGCCAGATGGCTTAATTCTGTTTCTATGTCTTATGTATAGTACAGAGTGTAATGACTGGTTGCATCACAGCCAGTTATGGAAACACCAATGCCCAATAATGGAAAAGCCTACAAAAAATAGTAGTAGTAGTAGTAGTCATACTTTATTGATCCCGGGGGAAATTGGTTTTCGTTACAGTTGCACGATAAATAATAAATAGTCATAGAACCATAAATAGTTAAATAGTAATATGTAAATTATGCCAGTAAATTATGAAATAAATCCAGGACCAGCCTATCGGCTCAGGATGTCTGACCCTCCGAGGGAGAAGTTGTAAAGTTTGATGGTCACAGGCAGGAATGACTTCCTATGACGCTCAGTGTTGCATCTCGGTGGAATGAGTCTCTGGCTGAATGTACTCCTGTGCCCACCCAGTACATTATGTAGTGGATGGGAGACATTGACCAAGATGGCATGCAACTTAGACAGCATCCTCTTTTCAGACACCACCGTCAGAGAGTCCAGTTCCATCCCCACAACATCACTGGCCTTACGAATGAGTTTGTTGATTCTGTTGGTGTCTGCTACCCTCAGCCTGCTGCCCCAGCACACAACAGCAAACATGATCGCACTGGCCACCACAGACTCGTAGAACATCCTCAGCATCGTCCGGCAGATGTTAACGGACCTCAGTCTCCTCAGGAAATAGAGACGGCTCTGACCCTTCTTGTAGACAGCCTCAGTGTTCTTTGACCAGTCCAGTTTATTGTCAATTCGTATCCACAGGTATTTGTAATCCCCCACCATGTCCACAGTGACCCCCTGGATGGAAACAGGGGTCACCGGTACCTTAGCTCTCCTCAGGTCTACCAGCAGCTCCTTAGTCTTTTTCACATTAATTCTGCTCACACCATGTGACAAAGTGATGGATACAGCCTAGTTCATCACAGGTAATGCCCTTCCCACTACTGAGCACACCTACAAAGAGCGCTACCACAAGAAAGTAGCATCTATCATCAAGGATCTTCACCATTCAAGCCGTGCTTCATTCTTACTGCTACCATCAGGGAGGTGGTACAGGAGACTTAGGTCTCATATCACCAGGTCAGGGAACAGTTACTACCCTTCAACCATAATGGTCCTGAACTAGTGTGGACAACTTCACTCACTACAATACTGAACAGTTCATTGAACACAACCTATGAACTCAACTCATATTCTCAGTATTATTTATTTATTACTACTACTTGTTTCTCTTTGGATTTGCACAGTTTGTCAATCCTGTATGTCATTTTCATTGATTCTATTGTACTTCTTTGTTCAACTGTGAATGACTGCAAGAAAATAAATCTCTGGATAGTATTTGGTGACATCCACCACTTTTTGCAAACTTTGATAACAAATGCATTTTGAACTTTGATAAAAGTACTCACTAAATTGGAATTCACAGGCAATGGGCAATATCAATGAGGAAACACCTAGAATAATATTAAGTAACAAGAAATTTCATCACTTTTTAATAGACAAATTTAATCAAGTAACAGATCATAAGCCTTTACTTGTGATAATCAATGATAACTAAAATGATGGCATTATAGATTCAATGATGACAACACTTCCATTGAAATTAACTTGAGGGCTTCCAAGCAATGTTCTGATACAGCTAAGGTGAGAAAACTCTAATGTTGGAAGTTAATTGAGTTGGTGGAAGTTTTCTAGTGACAGTGTCTGAAATCACAGACAAGTCCTTGAGAGGTACAGTGTTTAAAAGTGTCCACATAGAGACATTGAAAATACTGAGATAATAATGGTGAAAGCATTCAAAAATCATTTAAATTAGTTGTCACAAGAGCAGCGGGTATATCAATTGTCAATGATGGTAACTCTGAGAGAAAACAACTTCAGACTGAATGCAAGCAGTTTTTATTGTACTGGCCTTGATTGTACAGGAAGAGCAATTTTTGATAAGCTATTGAAAATGTTGCCAGAGTTGTAAGAAATAAACATCAAGTATTCATTTAAAAACATGTCCATAGCCTACTAGATCTGATGTGAATCTTTATGAAAAAGTTCTTCTTCTTCTTCTTGTCTTACAGCAGTTGGCACCCAGCTTATGGTGCATTACCGCTTATGAAAAGGTTCAAAGTACCTTTATTACCAAAATACATATATGTTACCATACACTACTTTCAGATTCATTTTCTTGCAGGTGAAAAAATACCTGCAAAGAGCTGCATGAATTTTAAGAAAACTGTACATATACAGACAAGATTGACCACCAACCAGTATGTAAAAGATGGCAAACTGGAAATAAACAATAATAGTGAGAACATGAGGTGGAGACTCATTAAAAATGAGTCTGTAGGTGGTAAAATCCATTTGAATAGCAGTGAATGATGTTATCCACACTGGTTCAAGAGCCTCATGGTTGTAGGGTAATAATTGTTCCTGAACTTGGTGGTGTGAAACCCAAGGTTTCCATACCTCCTGCCTGATGGAAGTCGTGAGAAGAGGGAATGGCCTGTGTAATGGGGTTCCTGATAATGGATACTGCGTTCTTGTTGCAGCACTCAGTGTAAAACAACAATTTGCTGGTACTGGTCAGCAGTCACTCAGAGTAGACTGTATGCGTCATACAAGAGTTATGCACAACAGGGTTATGCACCCCAGTCTCTCGGGAGCTCCCCCCTCCTGAGTATAGATGGTACAACTCACATTGCAGAGATGCATCCTGCAAAGATGGGCTGAACACTTTGAAGCCGTCCTCAACCAACCGTCATCTATTAATGATGAGGCGATAGACAGGATTCCCCAGGTAGACATCAACAGTGCCATGGATGAACCACCAGTAGTAGCTGAAGCCACGAATGCTGTCAGTCAACTATCCAGTGGCAAAACCCCTGGGGCAGACACCATACCTGCAGAGATCTACAAAGCTGGTGGTCCTGTACTTATAGAGACGCTCACCATGTTGTTTCAGTCTTTTTGGAAGCAAGGATCCATTCCTCAGGAACTTAAAGATACATCCATCCTACACCTCTACAAGAGGAAGGGCAATCGACAAGTATGCGACAACCAGTGAGGAATCTCGCTGCTTTCCATCGCAGGAAAAACCCTTGCAAGAGTCCTGCTAAATCGTCTGGTCGCTCATCTGGAGCTGGGCCTGCTGTCAGAGTCACAGTGTGGCTTTCACAAAGGTTGTGGGACTATTGACATGATTTTTGCCGCGCGCCAACTTCAGGAGAAGCGTCAGGAGCAGAATTGCGAACTCTACACAACTTTTGCTGACCTCACGAAAGCCTTCGACACTGACTGCTGACAAGGCCTGTGGAGGATCATATCAAAGTTCGGCTGCCCTGCCAAATTCATTCAGATGGTACGCCAGTTCCATGATGGCATGATGGCCAGAGTGCTGGACGGTGGAGAATCCTCTGAGGCGTTCCCAGTCACCAATGGTGTCAAACAGGACTGTGTGCTCACACCCACACTGTTCAGCATGATGTTTTCTGCCACGCTGAATGATGTCTTCCAGGACAGTGACGCTGGAATCAGACTCAAGTACAGAGTGGATGGGACGCTCTTCAACATGAGGAGAGTTCAAGCTATTAGCAAAGTGAAGGAGACTGTTCTGAGACTTCCTCTTTACCGATGACTGTGCCCTGTATGCTGGCTCGGAGTCAGAGCTGCAAGTTAATATGGACAAATTCTCCACGGCTTGTGACAACTCTGGACTCACCATCAACATCAAAAAGACCGAAGTTATGCACCAGCCTGCCCCTCATGCACCGTACACAGAACCGAAAATCACAATCAAAGGACAGAAACTACAGGCAGTTGACTAGTTTACTTATCTTGTCCCTAGCACTGACCATTGATACAGAAGTTCACTGCAGAATAGCAAAGGCAAGTTCTGCTTTCAGTAGACTGCGCTCCACTGTATGGGAATGTCAAGAAATCAGTCCAGCAACAAAACTGAAGGTCTACAGAGCCGTGGTACTCACTACCCTCCTGTATGCCTGTGAAACGTGGACTGTGTATTGAAGGCATGCAAGACAGCTCAACCATTTCCACATGACTTGTCTTCGCAGAATATTAGGCATCAGATGGCAAGACAAAGTACCAGACACTGAAGTTCTCTCTAGAGCAAGTCTGCCATCAGTCCACACGCTGCTGATGAGAACACAGACCCGGTGGGCAGGTCAGGTCATCCGCATGCCAGACGAGCGCATACCCAAGCAGCTCCTTTTTGGGGAACTCTCTGCTGGACGATGCTCACATGGAGGGCAGAAGAAATATTACAAAGACACACTAAAGGCTCCCTGAGGTCGCTTGACACAGACACAACCTCCTGGGAAATGCTGGCACAAAACCGCCCTACCTGGCGCGGCCTCATCCACAAGGATTGTCACGCTAATGAAGTAAGGCGCATTGCTGAAACACAACATAAGTGCGAGCTGCGCAAGTCCAGAGCCACCAGCGCAACAACTGCAATGCCTACACACATCTGCCCAACATGTGCCAGGACATTCTGTGCCCAAATTGGCCTGACCAGTCATCTTCAGAAACACCGCATCCAGTCTCAAAGTGACTAATGGTGTTGAGGTCTTTATCGACGATGACGATGGACAACAACATCATCACGGTTCATCTTGAGAGCCTTGTTTCTGACAATGGCCCTCAGCTTTATTCTACTCTGACCACAAATTTTTTTGTCTATGTTTATCCTATGATCCTACTTAACAGAATTTGGTGTGTTGATTCAAAAAAAAAGTTCTCCCTCACCTGGATCCACCTGCCAGCTTGGACCCCTCCCCCACCTTCTTATTCTACTTTCCAGTTCTGATGCAGGGTCTCAGCCTGAAACAACTACCATTTATTCCACTCCATAGATGCTGTCTGACTTCCTGAGTTCCTCCAGCATTTTGTGTGTGTTGCTCATTTCTAAATGACATAATTTTCACCAATTTCATTAATTTGTTAACTGAGTCACTCAGTAAAATTACCGGTCTTTTTAATTAACCTTTCAACATGCACCACAAGTGCTGCAGTATTTCTGTCTATTAATTATAATCACAAATTATTATTTTTATAAATAGTGAAAGACGGGAGTATAATATCAATACCACAATGAGTCATGCATTAGGATACAAACGTACAAAGAAACAATGTTCAAAACTGACACGATGTAACCATATGATTGTCATTATAGCATATATTAAAATGTCAATCATATGGTTACAGTGCAGTTGCAGTTTTACAACTGGACATGTAGTCTCCTATTGACATTATCATAATGGTTACTTTAAAGTTTAGTGTGTGTTGCTCTAGGTTTGGCAACCTATTTTTTCCCACAACTTTCCTGTTATCAAAAATGGTTTTATTCTATCTGTTGTGCAAGTTGTTCCTAGGTTGATTAATATGCCAACTCTTATTAATCATGAATGCTGAAGAGTCTCTAATCAGAATGAAGAGGGCATATAAAAATTTGCATTTGGCTGGTGAACTCACAGGATGAAATTATTCAAGGTGACACTGCAGAAATACACAAGCTGAAATTTCACTTCAACAGATGGCAGAACAATGAACATCACTTGATGTACTTCCAAAATGTAAGACCTGTAATGAAGCTGATAAACTGGTTGTAATTCACAATACTATTCTGAAGTTAAGGATTATATTTTACTACTTAGTGAATAATTCAGCAATTCAGAACCAGAAAATTGGAGTGATGTAAAATCAAGCCCAATATCCTTTAGTCAAATTGCACTGCAAATTAGACAGATTACTGAACAGTTTAAATTTCTTAGAACAATTCTAAAAATTTAGTTGGACATACTTAAAAGGATTTTGAAAGACATTTTATGTGTGACAAATTCAAGTATATTGCAACAACTTTAATCCAGGAAAGCAATTCAAGACACTTCTCAGAAATGTCATTAAACAAAATTTGACGAGGACAGATAAAAAAAAACACTCAATGTATAAGTTAGGCAAAGATAGTTTAAAGGCGCTTTTTCAAAAAAGGGGAAACAGAGCCAACAAGATTTAGGAAGACATGGGTCATAGCACCTGGAGCTTGTCAGCAAATGAAGCAGATTAAATGGAGGATCTCAAGATAAATAATTTGGAAAGTAGAATAAAGGAAGAGTTGCATGTTTTTAAGACCTTAAGACACAGGAGCAGAATTAGGCCATTTGGCCCATCAAATCTGCTATGCCATTCAATCATGGCTGATCCTTTTTTTTTCACCTCCTCAGGCCCACTCCATGGCCTCCATGGTGTAACCTTAAATGCTATGGCCAGTCAAAAAGCTTATCAATCTCCACCTTAAATACACCCAACGACCTGGCCTCCACAGTTGCCTGTGGTAACAAATTCCACAAATTCTCCACCCTCTGGCTAAAGAAATTTCTCTACTTCTCTGTTTTAAATGGACACCCATCTATCCTGAGTGTCTGCCCTCTTATCCTGGACTCATTCACCATGGGAAATAATCCTTTCCACATCTAGGTCTGTCTAGCCCTTTCAATATTTGAAAGGTTTCAGTGAGATCCCCCCCCCTCCACCATCCTTCAAACTCCAGCAAGTACAGACCCAGAGCCATCAAATGTTCCTCATATGATAACCGTTTCATTCCTGAAATCATCCTGGTCAACCTCCTCTGAACCCTCTCAAATGCCAGCACATCTTTTGTTAGGTTAGGAGCCCAAATCTGTTCACAAATCTGACCTAAAATGTGATCAGAGCTTCACACAAGTCTTAAAACAAGATAAAGAGAACACAATTAAATAAGTAACACAAAAACATTATACTTGTTCATTTATTGAGAAAAATAATCCAATATTCCATGCCCTTTTTGGAAAAAGTATGTGAACCTTTGCTTTCTGTAACTGGTGTGAACCCTTGTTCAGCAATAAGTTCAACCAAACATTTTTAATAACTGATGATCAGTTTTCCACATCCGTTTGGAGGAATTTTAGACCAGTCCTACTTACAAACCTGCTTTAACTCTGGGATGTTGGTGGGCTTCCTTGTATGGATTGCTTGCTTCAGGTCCTTCCACTGTATTTCTATAGGTTTAAGGTTAGGGCCTTAACTCAGGCATTCCAAAACCTGAACTTTCTTCCTTCTATACCATTCTGTTGTTGATTTACTCGTCTTTCAGATCATCGTCTTATTGCATTATCCAACTTCTATTAAGCTTCCGGTGATAGACTGCTATCCTGACATTCTCCTGTTAAATGTCTGGATACAATTTTGAATTCATTGTTCCTTCAACAATTGCAAGCTGAACAGGCCCTGAGGCAGCAAAGCAGCCCCAAACAATGATACTCCTTCCACCATGCTTCACAGTTGGGGTGAGGTTTTGGTGTTGGTGTGCAGTGCCCTCTTTCCTCCAAACACAGCAATATTCATTTCTGCCAAAAAGTTCAACTTTTGTCTCACCTGTCCACAGAACGTTGTCCCAGAGCATTGTTGAACATCCAGGTGGTCTTTTGCAAACATGAGACATGCAGCAATTTTTTTTTTGGGGAGCAGTGGTTTCCTCGGAAATGTCCTTCCATAAACACCGTTCTTGTTCAGTGTTTTTCTTATAGTGGACACGTGAACAGAGATTTTAGCAAGTTCTACAGATTACTGCAGGTCTTTAGCTATTACCCTTGGGTTCTTTTTCACCTGCTTCAGCATTGCACGTTGTGCTCTTGCTGTAATTTTTTCAGGATGCCCACTCCTAGGGAGAGTAGCAACAGTACTGAGTTTCCTCCATTTGTAGACATTTTCTCTTACTGTGGACAGATAAACACTCAGGTCTTTAAAAATGATTTGTAGCCTTTTCCAGCTTCATGCATCTCTACAATTCTCCTTCTAATGTCCTCTGAAAGTTGTTGTGTATGGTGCACTTTAACAGATCTTTCTTGAGAAGACTAGGCTCTGTCAGTAACCAGACTTTAAGTGCCTTTTTTTATAGGACAGGACACCTCTACAACCCACAAGTCTAATCTCATGTCATTGATTGGAACACCTGACTCCAAATAGCTTTTGTAGAAAAAATTACCCCAGAGTTTCACATTTTTTCCAACAAATACATGTAATTGTTCATAAATTGTTCACAAGGGTTTAGATGGGGTGGAGTTTGTTAGGTGTGTTCAGGAAGGTTTCCTGACACAATATGTAGATAAGCCTACAAGAGGAGAGGCTGTACTTGATCTGGTATTGGGAAATGAACCTGGTCAGGTGTCAGGTCTCTCAGTGAGAGAGCATTTTGGAGATAGTGATCACAATTCTATCTCCTTTACCATAGTATCGGAGAGGGACAGGAACAGACATGTTAGGAAAGCGTTTAATTGGAGTAAGGGGAAATATGAAGCTATCAGGCAGGAACTTGGAAGCATAAATTGGGAACAGATGTTCTCAGGGAAATGTATGGCAGAAATGTGGCAAACATTCAGGGAATATTTGCATGGCATTCTGCATAGGTACGTCCCAATGAGACAGGGAAAGGATGGAAGGGTATAAGAACCGTGATGTACAAAGGCTGTTGAAAATATAGTCAAGAAGAAAAGAAAAGCTTACGAAAGGTTCAAAAAGCTAGGTAATGTGAGAGGTCTAGAAAATTATAAGACTAGCAGGAAGGAGTTTAAGAATGAAATTAGGAGAGCCAGAAGGGTCCATGAGAAGGCTTTTGTGAGCAAGATTAAAGAAAACCCCAAGGCATTCTACAAGTATGCGAAGAGCAGGAGGATAAGACATGAGAGAATAGGACCAATCAAGTGTGACAATGGAAAAGTGTGTCTGGAACCAGAGGAGATAGCAGAGCTAACTAATGAATACTTTGCTTCAGTATTCACTACGGAAAAGGATCTTGGTGATTGTAGGGATGAACTTACAGCAGATTGAAAAGCTTGAGCATATAGACAGTAAGAAAGAGGATGTGTTGGAGCTTTTGGAAAGCATCAAGTTGGAGAAGTCTCCTGGACCGGATGAGATGTACCTCAGGCTACTATGGGAGGTGAGGGAAGAGATTGCTGAGCCTCTGGCGATGATTGTTGCATCATCAATGGAGATGAGGGAGATCCTGGAGGATTGGAGGGTTGTAGATGTTGTTCCCTTATTCAAAAAAGGGAGTAGAGATAGCCCAGGAAATTATAGACCCGTGAATCTTACTTCAGTGGGTGGTAAGTTGATGGAAAAGATCCAGAGGCAGGATTTATGAACATTTGGAGAGGCATAATATGACTAGGAATTGTCAGTATGGCTTTGTGAAAGGCAAATCATGCATTAAGAGCCTAATGTATTTTTTTGAGGATGTGACTAAGCACATTGATGAAGGTAGAGTAGTAGATGTAGAGTACATGGATTTCAGCAAGGCAGTTGATAAGGTACCCCATGCAAGGCTTATTGAGAAAGTAAGGAGGCATGGGATCCAAGGGGACCTTGCTTTGTGCATCCATCCAGAATTGGCTTGCCCAGAGAAGGCAAAGAGTGGTTGTAGACGGGTCATATTCTGCACGGAAGTCGGTAACCAGTGGGATGCCTCCGGGATCTGTTCTTGGACCCCTTCTCTCCGTGATTTTTATAAATGACCTGGATGAGGAAGTGAAGGGATGAGTCAGGAAATTTGCTGATGACACAAAGATTCATGGTGTTGTGAATAGAGGTTACAGTGGGACATCAATAGGATGCAAAACTGGGCTGAGAAGTGGCAGATGAAGTTCAACCCAGATATATGTGAGGTGGTTCATTTTGCTAGGTCAAATACGATGGTAAGACTCTTGGCAGTGTTGAGGATCAGAGGGATCTTGGGGTGCGAGTCCATAGGACACTCAGGGCTGCTGTGCAGGTTGACTCTGTGGTTAAGAAGGCATACAGTGCATTGGCCTTCATCAATCATAACAGCTATTTAGACCCTGGTCATACCCCACTCGCTGCCTCCTACCAAGCTGTCAATGCTCTAACCATGCCAGTAACTTTCCTGTAATACCATGTGATCTTAACTTGGTAAGCAGCTTCATGTGTGGCTCCTTGTCAAAGGCCTCCTTTAAATCCAGATATACAATATCCATATATCTATCCCACTTGTGATCTCCTCAAAGAATTCCAACAGGTTTGTCAGGCAAGATTTTCCCTTAAGGAAACCATGCGTACATTGTCCTATCTTGTCCTGAGTCACCAAGTACTCCATAACCTCATCCTTAACAATTGACTCCAACATCCTCCCAACCATGTCTGGCTAACTGCTCTATAATTTTCTTTCTGCTGCCTTCCTCCTTTCTTAAAGTGCGGAGTGATATTTGTAATTTTCCAGTCCTCCGGAATCATGCCAGAGTCCAATGATTCTTGAAAGATCATTACTAAGGCCTCCACAATATCTACTGCTACCTCTTTCAGAACCCTAGGGTGCAGTTCATCTGGTCCAGGTGACTTATGTACCCTTAGGTCTTTCAGCTTTTTGAGCACCTTCTCCCTTGTAATAGTAACTGCACTCACTTCTCTTCCCTCACACCCTTCAACACCTGGCAAACTGCTGGTGCCTTCCACAGTGAAGACTGATACAAAATACTCATTTAGTTGATCTGCCATCTCCTTGACCCCTGTTATTATTTCTCCAGCCTCTTTTTCTAGTGGTCCTACATCCACTCTCTTTTATTTTTTATATACTTGAGAAAGCTTTTACCATCCATCTTGATATTGCTTGCCGGCTTGCTTTCACATTTCATCTTTTCCCTCATAATGATTCTTTTATTTGCTTTCTTGTAGGTTTTTAAAAGCTTCCCAATCCTCTATCTTCCCACTAATTATTGCTTTGTTGTATGCCCTCCCTTTTGCTTTTACATGAGCTTTGACTTCCCTTGTCAAAGTTTAATTGCATATTCAAATTATGAAAAAACCAAAGGGCTTCATATAAGTAACTAAACTAAGCCAAAACAAAACCAGGA
The DNA here is from genome assembly GCF_963921235.1 of Mobula hypostoma. Classification (NCBI taxonomy): domain Eukaryota; kingdom Metazoa; phylum Chordata; class Chondrichthyes; order Myliobatiformes; family Myliobatidae; genus Mobula; species Mobula hypostoma. The sequence continues at coordinate 19,550,945 of NC_086098.1, forward strand.
ATAAAAGTAACATCCTCAAAATCCAGCAGCAAGTAAATTACAGTGCTTTACTCTTCCCAGAGAGGTTTTTCTGACCTGTCCGCCCGGAACAGGGAGAACCCAGAGGGTTTGATAGCGTGGTCTGGTATCTCCTCCATCAGCCAAGTCTTCATGAAGCACAAAATGTTACATTCCTTTGTTTCCCGCTGATAGGAGATTCTGGCTCTCAGTTCACAAAGCTTGTTATCCAGGAACTGAACGTTAGCCAGGAGTATGCTAGGGAGCGGTGGTCGATTTGCACACCGTCTCAGCCTCACCAGGACGCCGCCCCTTCTCCCTCGCCTTCGGTGCTTCTTCCAAGGTAGTGGCGGTGTAAGAGATGAGTCTCCCATGGATCACGCAAGCAGGGTATCCCAGTGTAGGAAAGGCGGCACATAGTGGGTAAATGCCATCTTTCCGATTTTCAGAGGGGTCAGTCTATCGTATCTGATGTGACTATCAACTACTTGAACAGAAGGTGCTAAGAAAGTCGTAGAAGTTAGAAGTATACTGTAGATTTGAAATAGAGCACACAACACGGCCGCCGTACACGGCACCATCTTTTTAGTTTCTTCCCTTCTGCCACCTGAATGGACACTGAACCCATGAACACAACCTCACTACTTTTTTAATATTTCTGTTTTGCACGACTTATTTTAATTATCTATTAAATATACATATATATATCCTGACTGCAATTCAGTTTTTACTGCCGCCAGAAAGTTAACATATGGTGGTGATATTAAGCCTGATTCTGAAAGTGTCGTTTAATTTTATGGAGAAACAAGAGAATGCAGATGCTAAGATCTGGAGCGACAGTCTGATGGAGTAACTGAGTGGATTGAGCAGTATTGTACAGAAAGGTAGGGGGTGGGGAATCTGTTGACACTTTATGTCAAAACCCTATATCAGCATATGGCAAATCTGATGTAGGGCTTTGACCCAAAAGGGCAATACAATACATGCTTTCCCTCCACAGACTGTTCATTGATCCAGCTTAATTTTACATCTGCAAAGTAATTTTAGATATTTTAGCCTCAGTTATCACTGGAAATCTTATAAAATGTGTCAACAATTTCACATTAAGGATTTAGATGATCAGTTTGAATAAAAGATTTGAAGATTTTTAAGAAAGAAAGAAATGGAGAGAGGCAGACTTACAGATACTGAGTTACAAATGAAATGATCGCTGGAACATGGGACAGGGAGATACAACCTACATACTATGCACTTTCTTCCCCCTGATCTAACTGAGCTGACAGAATCAAGGTGGAGACTTTCCAATTGTCCAGAAGGGGAGATGGTTGGGGGACTGGAAGACGTGCTTGACGGAGAGAAATATAGTCAGTATGTATTGCATGACTACAACTCATGCTCTGAACATTATTTCTTATTTATAATTATGTGATTTTTATATTTGCACAGTCTGCTTTCTTTTGCATATGCATCACTCATGCATCTTGTTTTGTGTGCAGTTTTTCATAGATTCTGCTGTGTTTCTTTGCCTCTACTGTGAATGCCCACAAGAAAAAGACTCTCAGGGTAGTATCTGGTGACATTTATAGTACATACTTGTACTAAGGGGTAATTTTATTTTTACGTAGAGTGTGGTGAGTGCGTGGAATGGGCTGCCAGCGACGGTGGTGGAGGCAGATACGATAGGGTCTTTTGAGAGACTCCCGGACAGGCACATGGAGCTCAGAAAAAATAGAGGCTATGGGTAACCCTAGGACATTTCTAAGGTAAGGACATGTTCAGCACAGCTTTGTGGGCCAAAGAGCCTGTATTGTGCTGTAGGTTTTCTGTGTTTCTATGTTTCTATGAAACCAGGTGTTTTTTAATTCTTTGTTCTGCCATTCATAATCTGATCACTTCCCAAGGCAAAGAGGAATGCTTTGATGTTAGTTCTAAACATGGAAATAAATTTTGTGACACAAAAGTAATTAGCCTGTAAACCAGAACTCCAGAATGTATCTGACCTTAGTACTTCCTCATGGGGAGAGGATGCGTGGGCAAAAAGAAATCAGAATTTGGCTCTGATGTATTTAATTGTCTGTCCACTTCAAACGTTATTGTGTTTTGACAAAAAGTCATTTCACTGTTTTACCAGATGTGGCAAATACATGATAATTAATGTTAGTTGACTTAAACCTGTTCACGTAGGGATAAAAATTGATAGGTTGAATATTAAGTGTGATGGAATATAAAAAGCCCAGGAATAATGAAGTGTATATATGAGTGGAAAAATATCCTACTTACAGTGAGGTGATGTAAAGGGAGGAAGAGGAATTGTTGGGGGATGTGGTGAATGGAAAGCTCATGAAAATCAAGATGGGGAGACCAGCCAGGTAGTTGAGGTCAAAGTCCTGCGTAGATGATGGAGGAATCAAGTTGAGAAGACACTGGCTAACTCACGAAAGAAATGGGATCTCTGACATAGGGCGAAGATGGTGGATATTGTGCAAATCTAGCTATCTATTTACAAAATAGCAAAGAGTGTAACATTGTATCATTTCTTAATGCATGCATTACTAAATGACAATAAAAGAGGACTGTGTGTCCTCATAAACTAATCTAATCTAATCTAATTTACTTAACAAAACATGTTTCCCACTTGTCCACTGAAGAGCGGGTTACAAGGCCGTGTTTTCAGTTGACTGCTGAACCTGGAATTAGGCAGCTGATGAGCAGACGTCTCTGAATGAATTGGTGACAGGATGAGGCATCAATATGGGTCTTAGGCCTCTCCACAAATGCTGCCAGCAAATACTGTCTATCTCACAAAAGTCCACCTCCCTGCCTAGCATCAATCCTGTAAATGTCACATCTGATATAACTGGCCAACAGAACATGTTCACACTTTGCCAGTGCAGCCACTGAGTTGGTTTTGTTCTCGTCTGTATGATAAACGGAGGACTAGTGTCACATTGGGATTTAAAATTTGAAGATCTTATGCAGGTATATGCAGAATCATTAGGCACAACTTAAATGTGCTTTTATACAGTAACTGTACCAAGAGGTGGTGCAGTGGATTCAAAGGAATTCAGTTAGATACATAGAGGCAAGGTTGTGGCGGCAGACTTAGTTGTTTTTCTTTTTAGGTTTGTAGACATGGCTTTGGAGATAGAGAGGGAAGTCAGGGGTTAAGGTAGTATTTAGGGAGAGGGATTTGAAAGAGTTAGAGGCCAGCTTCCATTCCACATTTGTAGTCCAACGACTTGGATGGGTGACTAATCATCTGGAGTAGAGGCCTCTGCTCTGCTCTGCACTCCAGTGACATGGACGGGTGACAAAGGATCTCAGTGAATGTCGAATGGTCCCAGGTCGATACATCCCAGGATCAGATATCCATACAAGCAGGAGGGACGAGGAGGAACACTGCCTCATTACTTTTTTTGCGTGCCTTATGTAATTATATATTTATCAGCTGTAATTCAATTTTTATTATATATTGCAATGTTCTGCCACCGCGTAACAACAAATTTCAAGCCATACAGTATGCTGATGATATTAAACCTGATTCTGATTTGGATTTCGAAGCCTGAAGGTCTGGAAGTTGAAACCCAATTCCCAAAACCTGGAGACTGGAGGTTTCTCCTGGAGTTGGAGGACTTTCCATGTGTGTGGGATAGAGGAAAGGGACATGTTTTACTGTTATATTGTTGCTTATCGCATTCTGTTTGGCTGTGTTCTATAGTGTTCTGCCAAAAATTGTGGATGCTATGTTAGCACTGGGATTTATTTATTGATTGATTGACAGACATACAGCATGGAATAGGCACTTCCGGACCTTTGAGCCACGCCACCCAGCAATCCCCAATTTTAATCCTGGTCTATTCATGGGACAATTTACAATGACCAATTAACCTACCAACTGGTACATTTTTGAACTGTGGGAGGAAACTGGAGCACCCAAAGGAAACCCATGCGATCACAGGGAGACGGTACAAATTCCTTACAGGCAGGATCGGGAATTGAACAGGGGCACTGGCACAGTAAAGCGTTGTGCTAACCACTGCATTGCTATTCCACTCTATTATGTTGTAACACTTGTAGGCTACCCCCAGCACATCCTTGGCTACATTGGTTGGTAAGGCAAATGACACTGACTGTAGGGTGTCTGTATGAACTCCCTGTGATCACACTGTATCTCAGTAGATAATAAATTCTCACTTGACTGGAAAATCTCAGAAGGTAAAAAGTATATGAATCTGAAAGTACTTATTGTTTGTTGGAAATTCATATTTCAGCAACACCTTGAAAACTATAGACTTCTAGTTTTCAAATGAGGGAAGAAACGGACACTACTTTTAATATTTCAAGCACATTCCACCTGAATAGGAGGTACCTAATAAAGTGGCCATTGAATGTGTCAGTGTGCTAAATCTGTGCAGCAAAATCAGTTCTCCAATCATCTTGGACATCCGAGCCAATGCATCAAAACCTCACTGTCAAGTTGTGGGGTAGCTGGTCTTTAATGGCCAAGCCCACATGCAAATAATTCATACACATTTATCTTTTGTTCCCTAGAGCTGAAGTGGAAGCAGTCAACCTCGATCCCAAAGGATTGCTTAAGAAGAAGATGACATCCGCACAAATATATATATTTGACATATACAATAAATCTGAAGGCAGCAGCTTATTGGTACTTTTTGACTAATATGAATTCCTGAATCAATAATACAAAGTAACTTAATAGAACCATAGAATATTACAGCACAGAAACAGGTCTTCTGGCCCTCCTTGGCTGTGGCAAACCATTTTTCTGCAAGTCCCACTGACCTGCACCTGGACCATATCCCTCCATACACCCTTCATCCATGTACCTGTCCAAGTTTATTTTAAATGTTAAAAGTTAGCCCACATTTACCACTTCATCTGGCAGCTCATTCCATACTCCTACTACTCTGTGTGAAGAAGCACCCCTAATGTTCCCTTTAAACTTTTCCGCCTTCACCCTTAACCCATGTCCTCTGGTTTTTTTCTCCCCTAGCCTCAGTGGAAATAGCTTGCTTGCATTCACTCTATCTATACCCATCATAATTTTATATACCTCATTCTTCTATGCTCCAGGGAATAAAGTCCTAACCTATTCAACCGTTCTCTGTAACTCACTTTCTCAAGTCTCGGCAACATCCTTGTAAACGTTCTCTGCACTCTTTCAACCTTATTAATATCCTTCCTGTAATCTGGTGACCAAAACTGCACACAATACTCCAAATTCAGCCTCACCAATGCCTTATACAACCTCATCATAACATTCTAACTCTTATACTCAATACTTTCATTTATAAAGGCCAATGTACCAAAAGCTCTCTTTACGGCCCTATCTACCTGTGACACCACTTTTAGGGAATTTTGTATATATGCTCCTCAGTGCCCTACCATTTACCTTGTATGTTCTACCTTGGTTTGTCCTTCCAAAGTGCAATACCTCTCACTTGTCTGTATTAAACTCCATCTGCCATTTTTCAGCCCATTTTTCTAGCTGGTCCAAATCCCTCTGCAAGCTTTGAAAACCTTCCTCACTGTCCACTATACCTCCAATCTTTGTATCATCAGCAAATTTGCTGATCCAATTATTCAGTTTCCAACTAAAGTTAATACAAAAAACCTCTCGTCTTGTTAAACCAGGCTCTATTTTTGAATCCCATATTTCTAAATAACAAAGAAAATTCAGGTGTCTGGCATTTCTTGTGAAACCGACAATCCCTTATTGAATGCGTGCACGTAAAACGAGCATCATCTGCAGATGCATGAGCCAAAGTAAAAGTAAACTTGTTATCAAAGTTTGTTATATGTTATCATATACTTAGTTACTGCCCAATAGCCACTGGTGTTTAGGTCAGCAATGAAGGTCTTCCATCTCTGGCAGTGTTCAGAGCTTCTTTCATTGTCTCAGTAGCTTCTTCTCAGCTTCCACTACCGTCAGTCAAACAAGCCCAGGGTGGAATCTCAGGAATGCAGTTGCACTCAGATTTAGAAGGATTCTTCATCGCTGTTACATAACAATTTTGATTTACCAGTGAGTGTTGTTAGCCCTGAGTTGAACCCCTGAACCTAGAGGACCAGAGGACCACTATTACTCTGTCCTCTACCCTTTGACCTGTTTGGCATGTGTTACCCGACCAAGAGCCAAAGCATACTTGGCTAGTCCACATCAAGTATGTGTGAAACGAACTAATTTTTCATTGGGGTGGTCATCAAGATTTTGCAGACAGAGTTTTGCAGTGGTTTTTCTGAGTTGAAGAATGACCAATCGGCAAAAGGCAGTGCATTAAAAGAGCTACCTTTCAGTCAAGTCCACGTTCAAGATGTACAAAGCAGAGCTTCGAGACAGTTTTCTCTTTAGATACTACTGAGGGGGACAACCTACTGGGGGGAGCCACAGTGACCATATCACTGGTACTATGGCTCAGAAGAGCAGAGAGGTGTAGAGGATTGCAGTGTTGATAGGAGATTCCTTAGTCAGAGGAACAGAGGTGAGGTTCTATGGGCTTGATAGAGACACCCGGATATTGTGTTGCTTCCCCGTTACCAGGATCAGGGATGTCTCGGATCAGGTCCTTGGCATTCTCAAGGGCAAGGGTGAGTAGCCAGAAGCCTTGGTACATATCGGCACCAATTGACGTAGGGAGACAACGTGAGGAGATCCTTAAGAGAGATTTTAGGGACCTAGGTAGAAAGCTGAGAAACATGAACGGCAGGGTAGTAATCTCTGGATTGCTGCCCGTGCAACATGCTAGTGTGGATAAGAATAGAATGCTTTGACAGGTGAATGCGTGGCCAAGGAATTGGTGCAGGGGGAAGGGATTCTGATTTATGAATCATTGGGATATCTTCTGGGGAGGGTATGAACTGCACAAAAGGGATGGGTGACACTTGAACCCGAGGGGGTCTAATTTCCTTTTGGGAGATTAGCTAGTGTTGTTCAAGGGGGTTTAAACTAATTTGGCAGGGGGACGGGAACTGGAGTGATCATGCAGCAGATGAGGTAGTTGGTTTACAAACAGAGGCAATGTGTAGTGAGACTCCTAGCAAGGAGAGGCTATGATAGGGAAAAATTACAGTCAACAGGATGAGCTGCAAAGTGAAAGTGGACAAAATCAAAAAAGGTGAATACAGGACTAAAGTTGTTATGTTTGAATGTGGGCAGTCTATACAGAATAAGGTTGATGAACTTGTAGCACAATTAAAGATTGGGAAGTATGATGATGTAGACATCACTGAATCATGGCTGAAGGAAGAAGACAGCTGGAGCTTAATGTCCACAATGTTATAATAATCATGGGGGATTTCAATATGCAGGTAGATTGGGAAAATCAGGTTCGTGTGGGATTCTAAGAGGGGGAATTTCTAGAATGCCTACGAGATAACTTTTTAGAGCAGCTCGTGGTGGAGCCCACTAGGGTATCAGCTTTTCTCACTGGGTGTTGTGCAATGAACTGGAATTGATTAGCGAGCTTAAGGTAAAAGAACCCTGAGGTACAAGTGATCATAAAATGATTGAATTCACCCTGAAATTTGAGAAAGAAAAGCTAAAGTCAGATGCATTATTATTACAGTAGAGTAAAGGAAATTACAGAGGCATGAGAAATGAGCTGGCCAGAATTGACTGGAAAGGAACACTGGTAGGGATGATACACAGCAGCAACGGATGGAATTTCTGGAAGCAATTTGGAAAGCACAAGAAATATACATCTCAAAGAGGAAGAAGTATTCTAAAGGAAAGATGACACAACCATGGCTCACAAGGAAGTCAAAGCCAACATAAAGGCCAAAGACAGGGCATATAATAGAGCAAAGATTAGTGAGAAGTTAGGGAATTAGGAATTTTTTAAATACCATCTGAAAGCAACTAAAAAATTCATTAAGGTAAAGATGGCATATGAATGTAATCTAACCAATAACATTAAAGAGGATATCAAAAGTTTCTTCAGATACATAAAGTGTAAAAGAGAGGCAAGAGTGGATATCCGACTGCTGGGAAACAATGCTGCAGAGGTAGTAATGGGGGGGGGGATGATGAAATGGCGGATGAACTGAATAAGTCTTTTGCATCAGTCTTCACTGAGGAAGGCACTTGCAGTGTCGTGGAAGTACCATGTGTCAGGTGGCATGAAATGTGTGAAGTTGCCATAACTAGAGAGAAGGTTCTTGGGAAACTGAAAGGTCTGAAGGCAGATGAGTCACCTGGACCAGATGGCGTACACCCCAGGATTCTGAAAGAGATGGCTGAAGAGATTGTGGAGGCATTAGAAATGATCTTTCAAGAATCACTAGATTCTGGAATAGTTCCAGAAGACTGGAAATTGGCAAATGTCACTCCATTCTTTAAAAAGGGAGACAGGCAGAAGAAAGGAAATCATAGGCCACACACACAACATGCTGGAGGAACTCAGCAGGCCAGGCAGCATCTATGATAAAAAGTACAGTCAACGTTTTCAGCCGAGATCCTTCGGCAGGATTGCCCTGCTGACACCGTTCTGACAGAGGGTTGCAACCTAGAACTTTGACTCTTTTCTACAGATGCTGCCTGGCCTGCTGAGTTCCTCCAGCATTTTGCATGAGTTGCTTGGATTTCCAACATCTGCAGATTTTCTCTTGTTTGGAGTCTGACCTCAATGGTTGGGAAGATGTTGGAGTCAATTATAAAGGGTGAGGTCTCAGGGTATTTGGAAGCCCATGATAAAATAGGCCACAGTCAGCGTGATTTCCTCAATGGAAACTCTTGGCTGACAAATCTGTTAGAACTCTTTGAAGATATAACAAACAGGATAGACAAAGGAGAATCGGTTGATGTTGTGTACTTGGATATTTAGAAGTTCTTTGATAAGGTGCCACACAAGGCTGCTTAACAAGCTACGAGCCCATGGTATTACAGGTAAGATTCTAGCATGGGTAAAGCAGTGGCTGATTGGCAGAAGACAAAGAACGGGAATAAAGGGAGCCTTTTCTGGTTGGCTGCCAATGACTAATGGTGTTCCACAAGCGTCTGTGTTGAAATTGATTCTTTTTACATTATATGTCAATAATTTTGAAGATAATGGAACTGATAGCTTTGTTGCAAAGTTTGCACATGATACGGATAGGTGGAGGGGAGGTAGTTTTGAGGAAGTAGGTTACATAAGGATTAGGCAGATAAGGAGAATGGGCAAAGAAGTGGCAGGTGGAATACGGTGTTAGGAGGTGTATGGTCATGCACTTTGATAGAAGAAATGAAAGATTTGACTGTTTTCTAAATGGAGAGAAATTACAAAATTCTGAGGCACAGAGAGGGAGTACTTGTGCAGGATTCTCTAAAGGTTCATTTGCAGGTTGAGTCTGAGGTGAGAAAGGCAAATGCAATGTTAGCATTCATTTCAAAAGGACTAGAATATAAAAGCAAAGATGCAATGCTGAGACTTCATAAAGCACTGGTGAGGCCTCACTTGGATTATTGTGTGCAGTTTTGGACCCCTGATCTTGGAAAGGACGTGTTGAAACTGGAGAGTGTTCAAAGGAGATTCAGGAAAATGATTCCAGGATCAAACAGCTTGTCAAAGGAAGAGTGTTTGATGGCTCTCAACCTGTGTTCACTTAAATTTAGAAGAATGAGGGGTGACCTAATTGAAACCTATTGAATTGTGAATGGCCTTGATAGAGTGGATGTGAAAAGGATGGTTCCTGTGGAAGGAGTGTCTAAGACCAGAGGACACAGCCTCAAAATAGAGGGGTGTCTTTTTAGAATGGAGATGAGGAGGAATTTCTTCAGCCAGAGAGTGGTGAACCTGTGGAATTCTTTACCACAGGCAGCTGTGGAGGCCAAGTCACTGTGTTTATTTAAGGCAGAGGTTGATAGATTCTTGATTGGTCAGGGTATGAAGAGGTAAGGAGATTGGGACTGAGAGGAAAAGCGGATCAGCTGTGATGAAATGGCAGAGCAGACTCGATGGGTCAAATGGCCTAGTTCTGCTCCTATATCATACGGTCTTATTAAGCCCTGACTCCAGCCAGCATACCCCTCTGGGTCATTGAGGCACACAATCCTCCAAATCTTGAGAAAGTTGTGGTCCACTTGGAGGATTTTATCATATACTACCTGGAGATTTATTTTCTTGCATGCATTTCAAAGTTCAAAAGTAAATTTATTATGGAAGTACATTAATGTTACCATATAAAACACGAAGATTCAATTTCTTACAGACATACATATTTATTCCAAGAAATACAACAGAATCAAAGAAAAACTGCACCCAACAGGATAGATCATCAATCAAGCTGAGGTGAGTGAACTCATCCATGCCAGTAGAACAGCCTGAGAATTGTAGGGTAATAACTGTCCCTGAACCTGGTGGTGTGAGACCCAAGGCTCTTGGACCTCCTGTCTGATGGCAGTAGTGACAGGAGAGCTAGATGGTGGGGAGTCCTTGATGATGGCTGCTCCTATCTTGTGGCAGCACTCCAAGATCTCATGATCTCAGAGTGCTGCCACATGATCTCCCGTAAATGCTGGTGAGAATATCAATGCTTGGTATTTTCCAGAGGAAGTTAATGCTGAGGTGTATTATTGCTAAAATCACAGAAATTTCATCAACTGGTGCACACTAGACAGTGGCAAAGGATCAACCATTCCTGCCTAACGTGTTGGTTACAGACATTTTGAGACCTGGTTCAATTGTCACTCAGTGACAGCATGCTGTATTACAATGCCCTCAATATGAGATGACAGATAAAAAATTAAATAAATTTGAAGTCATTACTGCTTAGAGGTAGCTTGATTCTTTCAAATTATTTTTCTTGGGGAAAGTAAATCATTCAAAATTAGAAATTACAGTGCATTTTCTTATTAAGCTTTTCATCCTCTTAATCACACAAGGAACACAATCACTTTCATCCAACTCTCTATAGAATTAGATATGATTACCTCCTTCACTCAGCACCCAAGTCTGCCATCGTATTTTTCAAAAGCTATTATCGACGTTCATCCACTTGCTTCAGATCACATACTCTATACAAACAAACATTATCAATCTGGCAATGCAAAAGGTTTATTACAAATTCTTGATCTCAAGAGTCTTCAGTGGATAATAAAAATCATGTTACTTTCAGTTCTATTTTCCAAGTAACCATTAGCCCACATCTTTAATAGCTTTGCTCTTTGATTATGTATTGTTAATTTTGACTTTGGTCTATCTTCTTAGCAAAGGCTCCCTGCAAATTCCACATCCTGCTTTGCACTAATCTTTTTGCTCATTACTGTTTAATTATAAAATTTTAATCTCAATCCACCTAAGACCTAAACCCCCTCTCTGTTCTAGGAAACTCTAAAACAAATTCTATTTCTCCTTCTCAACTGCTTTTTGTTCTTACAACCTTTGCATTTATAGATAAAGATAAAAGATTTGTGGATTTACATAAAATGTTTCATAGCTTCAGACTACCCCAAAATGCTTTAAAGACAATTACATTATTGCTCCAAATGTAGGCATTGTTTTAATGCTTCCATACAGCAAGCTTTCTGGTGCACGAGAATTAGAAATATAATCCCTTAGAGAACATAGCAACAAAGAAAGAAATTATAAACTTCTCCAAAGGAATAAAACTGAATGGATAATTCTCACACTTTAAAACTACAGTAAATATGATTGCTCCCGTAAAAGGGCTTGGAACTCATACTGCACTATCCAATTTACCAATCACAGTGCAGTTTATATACCAACTAAGTCCTTGGCAATGACATAATGATGGCACAATGAAAGGGAAAGGAAGGATGGCAATTAGCAAAAACAGTAGCAGCCTGGGAGATACAACCAACAATCATGATCTTCTAGTTGACAGCCTTAACTGGAGGAAGCCCCCAACAGACCCAATGTTTAAAATACATACACAAAGCACTGGGGGAACTCTGTAGGTCAGGCAGCATATTAGGAGGGAAATGAACAGTTAATGTTTTGGGCCAAATTTCTTCATCAGGACTCAAAACTTAGTTTTACTTCCCTCCATAGATAGATAGGTACTTTATTGATTCCAAAGGAAATTACAGCATCACAATAGCATTACAAGTGCACAGATATAGATATTAGAAGACAAGTAGAAAGAATAAAAAATAAGTTACCACAAACAGTGGAGGGGGTCATCATTTCCACAGCTATAGGTTGACTCATTCTAGATTCAAATGGCCAAGGGTAAGAATGACCTCATATAGCGCTCTTTGGAGCAGCACAGTTGTTTTAATCTATTACTAAATGTGCTCCTCTGTTCAGCCAAGGTGGCATACAGAGGGTGAGAAACATTGTCCAGGATTGCCAGGATTTTCTGTAGGGTCTTTGTTCCACCACAGCCCCCAGTGCGTCCAGTTTGACTCCTATAACAGAGCCAGCCTTTCTAATCACGTTATTAAGCCTGCTGGTATCGTCCGTGTTGAAGCCATTACCCCAGCACACCACTGCAAAGGAGATTGTACTGGTAACAACAGACTGGTAGAACATGTGAAGGAGAGGCCTGCATATTCCAAAGGACCTCTGTCTCTTCAGGGAGTAGCGGGGACTCTGGCCGTTCTTGAATACAGCCTCTGTGTTAGTGCTCCACTCAAGTCTGTCATCCAGGTACATCCCCAGAACTTGTAGGTTCTCACCACATCCACGTTCTCACCATCAATAGTAACAGAGAGCAGTGTAGGCTTAGTCTTCCTACAGCCTATCACAAACTGCTTGGTCTTACTGATGTTAAGCTGCAGATGATTCAGCTTGCACCATTTGACAAAGCCCTCCAACCAGGGCCCTGTATTCACTCTTCTGTCCTCCCTTTACACATCCAACTTTTGCTGAGTCATCAGAAAATTTCTGCAGGTGACATGACTCAGTGTTGTAATTAAAGTCCGAGGTATACAGGGTATACAGGAAGGGAGCCAATACAGTTCCCTTTGGGGCCCCAGTACTGCTTATAGCCAGTCTGACCCACAGCTCTGAAACCACACATACTGTGGTCTGCCAGTAGTCCATTATCTAGGATACAATGGAGTTGGCCAATCTGCATTGAATGGAGCTTCTCCCCCAGCAGTGAGGGCTGTATGGTATTAAAGGCACTTGAGAAATCAAAAAACATGATCCTCACTGTGCTGCTCTGCTAAACCAAATGGGAGTAGGCTCTGTTCTGCAGATAGATGACAGCCTCGTCGACTCCAATGTGCTCCTGGTAGGCAAACTATAGGGAATCGTGGGCTGATCTGAACAGGGGATCGGAGGTAAGCCAGGACCTGGGGTCTTCATGATGTGTAAGGTCAAGGCCACTGGGTGGTAGTCATTCAAGACATTCGGTTGGCCCTTCTTAGGTACTGGGACCATACATGATGTTTTCCACACAGTCACGACCTTTTCCTGGCTAAGACTCAGATTGGAAATGCGCTGGAGAACTCCACACAACTGCTCAGCACACTCCTTCACGACCTTGGGATTCACACCATCCGATCCTGCTGCATGAAATATGGAGTTCCTCCGTCATTGTGGGTGTATCGCTCCAGAATTCCAGCATCTGCAGTCTCTCATGTCTCTACTGTCAAAGACACTTTCCTATATCCAGTATCATGTGTACATCTAGTGATGGGTAGGAAGAATGGGTAAGGAAACCCAACAACACCAGTAATACGTAGGGTTGACTTCAATAAACACTGAGTGGAAGATTAATCTTCACAGAAGATGGTGTGACCTGTGTGTGATGAATACATAGACAATATAACACTGCTTAAACTTGGTGGCTTTGTAAATAAATCCCCTAATTGAGGAGACAGTGATGTGGTAGCATAAAAGCCTACAAAGTGAAGTTATAAAAGGTGAAAATTATGAGACTGTAACAGTCATAGACAAGAACACAGATGGGATGTGGATATTTCTGCACAACTTTACAAAGTGGACAGAACTACAGCTCACTTACTAGAAGGAACAACAGTGATGGTGAACTTCATGCAGGTTTGAGTTATCCTTCCCTGATTTATACAGGAAACCAAATTGGAAGAATGATATTGTCAGATAAAGTATGTAGATGGTCATAACAGGTGTTATGTGTGAGGTTTTGACCTGAGATTTGGGCGTTCAGAAAGCTACTTAAAAGTTCATTCAACGCATCTGAAAATCAGTTGATCAGAATTAGGAAATCCAAACCGGTATTACATAATGTCGATCATAATGACAATCACATCCAATGTGACCCCCAAACTGTAGCACCTTGCTTTGGTAAATTGGGATATGATTTGGGTCTAAGGTGCTCCAAAGATGCAGATTTCCAGGGTAATCTTATCAAGAAAGCAACAGAGCATCTGAGAGGAATCATGAAGTCTATCCACAAGTGCTAATTCACTCTTTAACAAACTTCCAATACCAAGTACACCTCCTGGGTAGCCAAGTAGAAAGGATTTGCAGTTAGCTGTCTTAAAGGGCTAAGGAGAAAGTACAATGGAGGGTTAAGCTCTAGTTGGGTGGCAGGGTGGAGATACATCTCTAGCAAAGGAGGTGTAAGGCACGCCTTCCCGCCGCTAGCCAGCAAGTCACCTTTGGGCAAGATGTATTACCTGCTTGGCACCCCGATCAGAGTCACCTGAAGCCATTGGTGCAGGTGGTGGATGGTTACATGAGCAGTTGGTGCTTTTCCCAGTCCTGATGAAGGGTCTGGGCCTGAAATATTAACTGTTTATTAATTTCCATAGATACTACCTGACCTGCTGTGTTCCTCCAGCATTCTGTATGCTTTGCCTTGGATTTCCAGCATCTGCAGATTTTCTCGTGTTTATGTACCACAAATCCTGTTTTTGTGACCACTAATGCCAGGCAGACAATCTCTGAAGAGTATTGATGATAGCTGGGGTCACCCATCTTGTAAAGACACTGCCCAGAAAAAGGCAATGGCAAACCTTTTGTGAAGAAGAATTTGCCAAGACCAATCATGGTCATGGAAGACCATGATCACCTTCATCAATATGACACAGCACATAATGATGATGAAAGCTCTAGTCCCAAATCTTTATCATTCCTCTTAATCTGCAGTCAAAGGGAGAGCTTGTAACATGGTGGCTTGAGACCTCACTAATGATCAGATATTGAAGATTTCTCACTGCAAGTCAAGTTGCAAAGGCACTTTAGACAAGAGGCAGGAACTTAGGATTATCCAACATAAGACAATAAGACATAGGAGCAGAATTAGGCCATTCAGCCCGTCAAATCTGCTCTGCCGTTCCATCATGGCTGATCCTGAATCCCACTCAACCCCATACACCTGCCTTCTCACCATATCCTATGATGCCCTGACTGATCAGGAAACAATCAACTTCCACCTTAAATATACCCACAGACTTGGCCTCCACCACAGTCTGTGGCTGAGCATTCCACAGATTCACCACTCTCTGGATAAAAAAATTCCTCCTTACCCTCTGTTCTAAAGAGTTGCGCCTCAATTTTGAGGCTGTCCCCTCTAGTTCTGGATACCCCCACCATAGGAAACATCCTCTCCACATCCACCCTATTTAGTCCTTTCAACATTCGGTAGGTTTCAATGAGATCCCCACACATTCTTCTAAATTCCTGTGAGCACAAACATAAAGCTGCTTAATGTTCCTCATACCTTAACTCCTTCATTCCCAGAATCATCCTTGTGGACCTCTTCTGGATTTTCTCCAATGACAACATATTCTTTCTGAGATATGGGGCTGGAAATACTCGAAGCTCAGGATTATCTCCTTGCTTTTATATTCTATTCCCCGTAAAATAAATGCCAACATTGCATTTGCCTTCTTTACCACAGACTCAACCTGTAAATTAACCTTCTGGGAGTCTTGCACAAGGACTCCTAAGTCCCTCTGCACCTCTGATGTCTGAAACTTCTTCCCATTTAGATAATAGTCTGACCTATTGTTCCTTTTACCAAAATGTATTATCGTATATTTCCCAATATTGTATTCCATCTGCCACTTTTTTGCCCATTCTTTCAATTTGTCTAAGTCCTGTTGCAATCACATTGCTTCCTCAGCACTACCTACCCTTCCACCTATCTTTGCATCATCCACAGACTTTGCCATAAAAGCACCAATTCCGTTAGCTAAATCATTGACAAACAATGTGAAAAGTAGTGGTCCCAATTCTGATTCCTGAGGAAAACCACTAGTCACTAGCAGCCAACCAGCAAAGCTCCCTTTTATTCCCACTCACTGCCTCCTGCCTGTCAGCCATTCCGCTATCCATGCCAGTATATTTCCTATGATGTCACAGGATTTTATCTCATTAAACAGCCTCATGTGTGGCACTTCATCAAATGCCTTCTGAAAATCCAAGGAAATGATATCCACTGCCTCCCTTTTGTCCACCCTGCTTGCTACTTCCTCAAAGATTTCCAGAAAAGAATTTCAGGATGTATAATGTATACATTTCTCTGACATTAAATGTACCTACTGAACCTATTGAAGATTTGCCAAGCAAGATTTCCATTTACACCATGCTGACTTGGACTTATTTTATCATTAGTCTCCAAGTAGCTCGAGACCACATCCTTAATAATAGATTCCAAACACTTTCCTAACCACCGAAGTTAGGCTAACTGGCGTATAATTTGCTTTATTGTGTCTTTCTCCCTTCTTAAAGAGCCGAGTGACATTTGCAATCTTCCAGTCCTCCGGGACCATGCCAGAATCAAGAGATTCTTGAAAGATCATGAATACATCCGTTGTCTCTTCAGCAAACTCACTCAGGACTCTGACATGTAGTCCATCTGATCCAGGTGACTTATCCACTTTAAGACCTTGGAGTTTGCCTAACACTTTTTCCTTTGTAATAGCAATGGCACTCACTCCTGATCCCTGACCACTCATGGACCTCTGACACACTGCTTGTATCTTCCATAGTGAAGACAGATGCAAAGTACCCATTCCATTTTTTCCTTCATTACTACCACACCAGCGTCATTTTCCAGTGGTCCAATATCAACTCTCACCACCTTTTTACTCTTTATATAACTGAAAAAACTTTTGGTATCCTGCTTTATATTATTATCCAGTTTGCCCTCATATTTCATCTTTTTGCTTCTTATAGCTTTTTTTAGTTGTCCTTTGGTGGATTTTAAAAGCTTCCCAGTCATCCCACTTCCCAGTCACTTTCGCTACCTCATATGCCCTTTCCTTGGCTCTTGTGCAGTCTTTAAATTTCTTTTGTCAGCCACAGTTGCCTGCCCCTGTCATTTGAGAATGTCTTCCTCTGTGGAACATATCTATCCTACACCTTGTGAACTATTCCCAGAACCTTCAGCCATCTCTGCTCTGCCATCATCCCCGCCAGTATCCTCCACCAATCCACCTCGGCAAGCTCCTCTCTCATGCCTCTGTAATTCCCTTTATTCCATTGTGATATTGATACATGTGAGTAATGCTTCTCCCTCTCAAAATGCAGTATGAATTCAATCATGTTATGATCACTACCTCCTAAGTGTTCCTTTACGTTGAGCTCCCTAATAAGATCTGGGTTATTACACAACACCCAATCTAAGATAGCCTTTCCCTGTGTAGGCTTAAGCAAAAGCTGCACCAAAAAGCCATCTCGTAAGCACTCAACAAATTGCCTCTCTTGTGATCCGACACCAACCTGATTTTCCCAATCCACTTGCATATTTAAGTCCCCCATTACAAGTATGTCATCACTCTTATTACATGCCTTTTCCAGCTCCCTTTGCAATCTCAACTGCACATCTTGGCTACTATTTGGCGGCCTATATATGACTGCCATAATGGATTTTTCAACCTTCCTGTTTCTTAACTCCACTCACAAAGATTCAACATTCTCCGACCCTATGTCACCTCTTTCTAAAGATGTAATTCCATCTCTTTCCAACAGAACCACACTACCCCCTATGCCTTCCTGCCTATCATTTCAATACAAAGTACTATATATCCTTTGATGTTAAGCTCCCAACTATAGCCTTCTTTCAGCCACGACTCAGTGATGCCCACAATGTCACAGCGACCAATCTTTTAATTGTGCCACGAGTTTGTCCACCTTATTCTGAATGCTATGCACATCTAAATAATTAACATAAACCTGGGAGAAGGAAATACAATTAAATGCTTGATCATAATCATGCAAGACATGCAAATGATACATATCAGGGGTGGAGGTACAAAATTTGAAACTTCAGAATAGAGACAGTTAGTCTAGCATGAGGGTCTTTTTTTCAGGGCGTATGGTTCCACACTCAGATGGTGCCCTTGTAATCATGATGGAAGATTAGACTGAATCACAACATTATACCACCTGCAAGTACAACAGGCAGAAACTCATCCAGAATGACTCATCTGTAGAAATGCCATTGAGGAGGCTCGAGGAAGACTTCAAGACATCAAAGCTTCCCTGATCCTGTGGAGATTTTTGAAGAAGTGGTAATTTATAGCAGACAGATAAACTGTCAGCTCTTTTTGGACTGTGAGCATCAGTGGCATAAAGGCTAGAGTGGCACCCTCTTGGGACCCTGGCGTTCTGGGCTCAATTCCAACATCCTTTGCAAACAAGCTTGCATTTGGGTTTTCTCCAGGTTCTCCAATTCCTCCCACAGTTCAAAGACAACAGTTAGTACATTAATTGGTCATTGTAAATTGTCCTGTGTTTAGCCAAGGGTTAAAACTGATGGGCTGCTAAGCAACAAGGCTCAGTGGGCCAGAAGGGCCTGTCCCGTGCTGTACCTCTAAATAGAAACAAAAAAAAATAATGAAAGCAGGCTTACTGGAGGAAAGTGATGAGTTAGTAGGAGAATGTGAAAACCGCACAGGCTACTCCCATGGTGGCCCCTGGAGATACGAGACCACAGCACTATCTATGTGCCATTGTGCTGATTTCAGGCTTGCTCAACTTAATTTGTGAATAATTTGACACATCACCCATAAATATCCCTGTACCTCTTTATCAAATCCTCCCAAATCTACAGCTTTCTCTTCCTTTTGTTTGGGAGGATAGACGATAGCTTACTGGCAGGACCTGTTATTTTGCAATCTCATACTTATTCTTCTGGCTCCTAATTAGCAAATGCAATCATGCTGCTCAGTTCCTGCTTACAAAGCACCAAAGCTCTTTTAAATTGCCATCTTCTCCCATGGCACGGTCCACGCTGCCACACTGCTCTCCAGGTCCCAGTCACCTTACTGTTTTATCACTCTTGACTTTCAGCCGACAGAGATGAAACAGTAACACAGCTAGTAGAGCTGCTTCCTCACGACTCCGGCAACACACATTAAATCATGACCTCGGGTGTTGTCCGTGTGGAGTCTACAGCTTCTCCCTGTGACCACATGTGTTCCCAACCACAGGTGCTCCAGTTCCTCCCCACATCCCAAACTCATGCACGTTGATCAATCACTATACATTCATCGACATTATGTGCCATGTCGTATGGCGTAGGCTATCATGGTCTTTGACCATGAATGTCCTTGGCAATTTTTTCCCTGCAGAAGTGGTTTGCCATTGCCTTCTTCGGGGCAAAATCTTTACAATAATGGTGACCTCAGCCATATCAATAGTCTTCAGAGATCGTCTGCCTGGCGTCTGTGGTCGCAAAATCAGCACTTGTGATATGCACCAGCTGCTCATATGACCATCTACCACCTGCTCGCATGGCTTCACTTGACGTTGATCGGGGAGCAGGGGTACAGGGGTGATGTTAAGCAGCTGCTACACTTTGCACAAAGGTGACACTCAGGCTAGCGGAGGCAAGGCGCATCTTACACCTCCTTTGCCACTTTTGATTCCAACCTGCCACCCTCACAATACATTACCCCTAATATAAAGCAAAGTGGCAGAGTCTGAGGGAAACTGATAGGTATGTGGGGAGAACGGTTTAAATAAGATACAAGGAAAATTATCGGGAGAAAAAGATCTCCTGTATGAGCTGACCTTGTGAATTGAAGTAGCCTCTCTCTATATCATAAGGAAATATGGACATGGGGGAATCTTGTATACTTTCTGCTTTCATTGTTCATTTCACTGTTCATTTTACAAAGCTATAAAGATCTAATTTATGTGGATAGGCAAAAGGAATTTCCATGCCAATCAGAAGGAGGACCCAGAATCCTGTGATTTCAGTGACAGGAGATGTAAAGTACAAAAGGCTAAGTGCAGGAAAGGAGGCTAAAAGGGCAAAGAATGAGCAAAGGAATATAAAAGAGTAGATCATTGTAATCAGATGATGAAACTATCTTCTTTACGGTATCTGCTGCCTTCCAAATTAAAATAAGTGCCAACAGAAAATAGGAAAACTCAGAAAAAAATGCTGTGAACATGTTAGCTGGTTTGTTAGAAAACATTAGAAAATACATAGCACAGAAACGGAAGGAAGGTAATGAAAACCAACAGCTTGTTTAAGAGGTAAAATTATATCTTAAATGTTCAACAAATCCAGATGAATTTTCTAGCAATAAGGGTACTTATGATTTGTAAGTCTGTATTTTAGTATAAGGGTGAAAGGTTAAAACAACTTCCTTCAGCTTAAAGCAGAGATAAATGCCTGAACCTCAGGATTATATGGTGAAATAAATGGAAATACATGAGGCATACACAAAATAATATACAAGTGAAGCTTTCAAGACCATAATGAAATCTTAAAAGTACATCAAGACAGAGTCTTCCTCAAATCATTGAAAGCATTTTTTAAGATTAGTGTTTTTCATTAGGTGCAAGTTTTTGACTCATTACAAATTAAGCTACTAGCACTCATAAACTATGATGTTCTTTTAACTTAATCATTTCATTAGTCTAAAATTTTATGGAAGGAAATCACAAGCAAGTTAAAATTTAGAAATTTCAGAGACCACAGCTTAGCACTATAGTGTATAGATCTCCAAATATTAAACGGGAGTCACAGAGGCAAAATAGCTTGGTTCATTATATTAAAAATGATTCTTTCTTCAGAAGTATTATTGGTAAATGTATTTTTGTTATGCTTCAAGTTGCTGGTCACAGCAGGGCTGAGTAATACTGATGGCACTACTGCCTCCAAATGCAAAGAACACTTGATGTGACTTATAGTATGTAGCCAGCGCTGTTCCTCTAACCTCAGATATACTGACTGAAAAGGGTCAGCAATCTAGTTTTTACATTTAATATCTTTGATGGTATTAGATTATCACAGTATATCACAAATGAGGTTTTAAAAATCCCAAAAGTTCACAATCTTCATTTGCAAAGCTCCAAGAACAATATTGTTGGATTTTCCATGTAATTCCACACTGTACATAAAGCTCACAGCTAGCAACATTCAGTTTATAACATCTGCAATGTGAGTAGTTAGCCCTTAAAGTGACATATACATATTTTAGAACAGAATTATACAGCACAAGAACAGACCCTTAGGCCCACAATGTGATACTGAATTAATTACACCAATCATCAAATGCCCAACTACACTGATCTCTTTTTTTTGCACATTGGGTGTTTGATGTCTTCTTGAACAGATTCCATGGTGTTTCTTTGTTTCATGACTGCCTGTGGGAGGATGAGTCTCCAAGTTGTATTCTGTACTTTGAATCTTTGAATTCCTTCTGCCTAACCAATTTCCATATCCTTCCACTTCTTGCACATTTCAACTTTGGGAAATGACACTGACTGTATACCCTACCTATGCCTCTCATAATCTTATAAACCTCTATCAGATCATAGAAAACAATCCAAGTTTGTCTCCATTCAGCTGTGAAGAGTGCCATTACTTCAAAAATGAATGTCACAATGACGGGAAGGTTAGAACATCCCAAAGTGAATTGAGAGGGATTGGCAACAGACTGGTGGAGGACAATGTATGGTCTTTGTGCAAGGGGTCACAATCCCTTAAGCTCAACAGGCTGGCACTCCAGATCAGTGATTGCAAGAAGGTATTTTTGAGACTGCTATTCTTAAAAGTTTACACTTTGTGGGCGACTCTTGCTGCTAGGAAAACCCCATTCCATCTCTTGCCTACCCCCATGGGCTGAGAAGATGAAATCTTTCAATGAAAATGTAGGATGAATAACCTCTCTTTGGACCTGTGAGCATAAAGTATAATCTTGAGATCAGATCAAATCAGATCAAAGATCAGAGTGCCAGCAGCCTAGAATTACCCCAAGGCTCGAAAGCCAAAAAAGACCTTGCCCTTGATCTATAAGGCATAAATTCATAGAATTACACAGCTTGAAAACAGTTCTTTGGCCAAACTCATCCTCGCTGATTGAATTGACAGTCTTCTCCTAGCAACACATACAAAATGCTGGAGGAACTCAGCAGGCCAGGCAGTATCTATGGAAAAGAGTACAGTGGATGTTTCGGACATAAACCGTTTAGCAGGACCAATCTGCTCAGATCTGTTGCTCTGATTTCTCTTGCCTGTCCTCTCCTATTACATTCCTTCTTCTTTAACCCTCTACCTCTACCAGCTATCACCTTCCAGCTTATCACATCATTCCCGACCTTCTTCCACTTATCCAACTCCCCCTCACCTGGTCTCAACTATCTTGAAGCTTGTACTCATTCCCCTCGCCTCACCTTCTTATTCTGGCTTCTACCCCCTTCCTTTCCAGTCCCGATGAAGGAGCTCAGCTCAAAACATTGACTGCTTATTCTCTTCCATGGATGCTGCCCGACTTGCTGTGTTCCTCAAGGTTTCCAGCAATTGCAGAATCTCTTGTCCTGACCCGAGCTTGTCTCCTTTGCTTGCACAAGACCATTATCCCTCTACACCTTTTTTTTAATCCATATACTTGTCCAAATGCTTTTAAGTGTTGTAATTGTATGCTCCTCTCCACTTCTTCTGACAGCTTGTTACACACATCCGCTACTTTCTGTGTGAAAAATTGCTCTATAGATACCCTTTACGTCCTTCCCATCTCGCAAATGCAAGTTTTATACACGCTTACCATCAGAAAAAAAAGACAAACTTTTCACCCTATCTAGGTCTCTCATGGTTTTAAGTGTTTGCATAAAGTCAGCCCTCAGCCTCTATGCTCTGGGGAAAAATGCCCCAACTCATCCTTCTAACTCAAGTCCTCCAGTTCTGATAACATCCGAGTGATTTTTTTCTAGCTTTTTCAAATTCAGATTTGTTTATTAATGGCCTGCATATTAACAAGTGGGAGTGGGACTAAATGGGAGAATGGATCAGCTCATGATAAAATGGCCGAGCAGACTCGATGGGCTGAATGGCCGACTTCTGCGCCTTTGTCTTATGGTCTTATGGTCTTATACTGAAACATGTTGTGAAATGCCTCCTTTGCGTTAACAACCGACATAAACTAAACATGTGCTAGGGAGCAACTCGCAAGTGTTGCCACTCATTCTGGCACTAACATAGCATGCCCACAATGTTTAGCAGAAAAACAGATGCAACAACAAAAACAGCAACAAAACAACAACAAAACAAGCTGCTCCCCCCCCCCACCCTTCCATTCACACACACACAGACACATTTAATCACATCCTCCCTAGAGCTACGCCATTCCCCAAGGTATGGTCTCATCAATGTCTTGTACAGTTTTAACATGACATCCTTAGTCTGGGAAGAATAGTCCAAGCACATCTTTAAGGTTGCAATAGTTCATAAAATTTTACTGCGGATTGCCTCAATGCTCAAGGAAGAGCGAAGAACAGTTATGAGCATACAGCAGTTAACCTAACAGAAGGCATTTTCCTTTCAATTATCAACTAAGTGAATACAAAAAGGCACAATGAAAATGCAAGAAGACTCTGACCTAAGTGTAAAGGGGCACAAAGTAAACAGTGAGACTGCACAATTTGTAGAGCAGCTTGGCAAAGTTCAAACCTCAAAGTAAGTTTTTTAATCAAAGTACATACACAGCGGCACGCAAATGTTTGGGCACCCCTGGTCAAAATTTCTGTTACTGCGAATAGTTAAGAAGATGAACTGATCTCCAAAAGTCATAAAGTTAAAGATGAACCATTCTTTTCAACATTTTAAGCAAGATTACTGTATTATTTTTGTTTTGTACAATTTTAGAGTGAAAAAAGGAAAGGAACACCATGCAAAAGTTTGGGCACCCCAAGAGATTTGAGCTTTCAGATAACTTTTACCAAGGTCTCAGACCTTAATTAGCTTGTTAGGGCTATGGTCTGTTCACAATCATCATTAGGAAAGGCCAGGTGATGCAAATTGCAAAGCTTTATACATACCCTGACCCCTCAAACCTTGTCCCAACAGTCAGCAGCCATGGGCTCCTCTATGCAGCTGCCTAGCACTCTGAAAATTAAAATTAATGATGCCCACAAAGCAGGAGAAGGCTATAAGAAGATAGCAAAGTGTTTTCAGGTAGCCATTTCCTCAGTTCGTAATGTAACTAAGAAATAGCAGTTAACAGGAACGGTAGAAGTCCAGTTGAGGTCTGGAAGACCAAGAAAACTTTCCGAGAGAACTACTCGTAGGATTGCTAGAAAGCCAAATCAAAACACGCATTTGACTGCGAAAGACCTTCAGGAAGATTTAGCAGACTCTGGAATGGTGGTGCACTGTTCTACTGTGCAGCAACACCTGCACAAATATGACCTTCATGGACGAGTCATCAGAAGAGAACCTTTCCTGCGTCCTCACCACAAAATTCAGTGTCAGAAGTTTGCAAAGGAACATCTAAACAAGCTTGATGCATTTAGGAAACAAGTCCTGTGGACTGATGAAGTTAAAATAGAACTTTCTGGCCGCAATGAGCAAAGGTATGTTTGGAGAAAAAAGGTGCAGAATTTCATGAAAAGAACACCTCTCCAACTGTTAAGCATGGGGGTGGATTGATCATGCTTTGGGCTTGTGTTGCAGCCAGTGGCACGGGGAACTTTTCACTGGTAGAGGGAAGAATGAATTCAATTAAATACCAGCAAATTCTGGCAGCAAACATCACACCATCTGTAAAAAAGCTGAAGGTGAAAAGTGGATGGCTTCTACAACAGGATAATGATGCTAAACACACCTCAAAATCCACAATGGACTACCTCAAGAGGCGCAAGCTGAAGGTTTTGCCATGGCCCTCACAGTCCCCCGACCTAAACATGATCGAAAATCTGTGGATAGACCTCAAAAGAGCAGTGCATGCAAAATGGCCCAAGAATCTCACAGAACTAGAAGCCTTTTGCAAGGAAGAATGGGTGAAAATCCCCCAAACAAGGATTGAAAGACTCTTAGCTGACTACAGAAAGCGTTTACAAGCTGTGATACTTGCCAAAGTGGGTGTTACCAAGTGTGTACTGACCATGCAGGGGGCCTTTTCCTTTTTTGTTATTTTGAAACTGTGAAAGATGGAAATAAAAAAGTAATCCTGCTTAAAATATTAAAGAAATGTGTCATCTTTAACTTAATGCCTTTTGGAAATCAGGTCATCTTTTACTCGTTTAGCTATTCACAGTAACAGAAATTTTGACCAGGGGTGCCCAAAGTTTTGCACGCCACTGTATGTCACCATATACAACTCAGATTTTTCTTCCTGTGGGAATTTATGGTAAATACAAATAAACAAAATAATAATAACAGTAATAATAAGTAAACAATAAACATTGATAACAGGAGATAAGCATCCTTGAAAGATAGTCATCGGTTGTGGGAACAGTTCAGTGTTGGGGTGAGTGAAGTTACCCCTCTATTCAGGAGCTTAGTGTTTGAGGGGTAATAGCTGTCCCTGAGCCTAGTGATGCAAGTCCTGAAGCTCCTGTACCACCTTCCTGATGATAGCATCAGGAAGAGAATATGACCTGGGTAACTGAGGCTCCTTGATGATGGGCCCTGTTTTCCTGCAACAATGCTCCACGTAGATGTGCTTAATGGTGGGAAAGGCTTTACCTGCGATGGACTGGGCCACATCCACTTGTTTTTATAGGTTTTTTAGTTCCAGGGCATTGATGCTTCCACACCAGACTATGATGCAACCAGTCAATATACTCTCTACCTCACATCTATAGAAGTTTATCAAAGTATTAGATGTTATGCCAAACCTTTGCAAACTTCTAAGGATGTAGATACATTGCTATGCTTCCTTTGAAATGGCATTTATGTGCTGGACCACAGAGAGGTCCTCTGAAATGACAACACTGAAGAATTTAAAGTTTACAGATGGTTATTTTGAATGTTGTCCTTTCTGCACTGGGAATGTGTGAAGAGGAGATTGACCAGATGTTGCACGGGATGGAGGTCTGGAGTTATAGGGGAAGACTAGATGGGCTGGGCTCATCTTACCCTGAGCAAAGGAGGCTATGTGGAGACCTGATAGAAGTATATAAGCTTATGAGAAGCACAGATAAGGTAGATATTCTATTTTTTTTTCCATTTTAGAGGATTCAAAACAAGAGAGTAAATGCTTAAAGTAATTGGAAAGAGAAGTCAGGGGCTAGGATTTTATTTATTTTTTTACACAGGTTTCTGTAATATGCTTTCAGAGATGGTGGTGGGTACAATTACTACACTTGGGCATTTGCTGGAATAGGCAAAGCTTAGAAAAACACGGTTCCAATGCAGGCAAATAGGATTAGTACAGATGGGCAAATAGGTCAGTATGGAGACAGTGAGCCAAAGGGCTGTTTCTGTACTCTATGACTTTAAATAACTTGCACTTAGTAAAAATTGAAAATCATGTCAGAAATTAATTCTACTTATTGAAATTTTGTTGAGATCATTAGGTTAAGCCTTACACCATAGAAATATCTCTAACACTGATATTCAGCCCAGTGAAAAGTTATGGGTCAATTTCCAAACAAGGTCCACTAATTCCAAAAATGAGCACCAATTTCTCCAGCCTACAATCTCAAATTTCAAGTAATCAGTATTTTTGTCCTCTTCTGGCACTTTCACACTTCTTTCCTCTCCTCCTACTTACTTAATACAAATGTTGTTACTCATTAGTCTTTAAACATTTTCAGCTGGCACCATCACAACTTGTGTCATTCAGCTTCTTCTCACATCCAGTCCTAAGGCAAGCCCCTGCAATCATGCTGTGTCTCCATCTTTCTCAGCAATCTCAAAGTTGCTGTTTCCCCAACTTTTCCTAGTTCCACTGAAATGTTAACTCT
The DNA here is from genome assembly GCF_963921235.1 of Mobula hypostoma. Lineage (NCBI taxonomy): Eukaryota > Metazoa > Chordata > Chondrichthyes > Myliobatiformes > Myliobatidae > Mobula > Mobula hypostoma. The sequence goes on from NC_086098.1 coordinate 19,577,983, forward strand.
ATTTCTGTCTCTGTAGATGCTAACTGACTTGCTGAGTTTTTCTAGCATTTGTGTAATTTCCCATTGCCATCATCTGCAGTATTTTGACTTTGAAATTTATATTTGCTGTTCCTGTCAGCTGTTAATCTAATTCCAAACCAGTCATGGAATATACACTTAGTGGCCACTTTATTTGTACACCTGCTCATTAATATAAATATCTAATCAATCAATTATGTGACAGCAACTCAATGCATAGAAGTATGTAGATACAGTGGCATGCAAAAGTTTGGGCACTCCTGGTCAAAATTTCTGTTACTGTGAATAGCTAAGCGAATAAAAGATGAACTGATTTCCAAAAGGCATAGAGTTAAAGATGACACATTTCTTTAACATTTTAAGCAAGAAAACTTTCTTATTTCCATCTCTTACAGTTTCAAAATAACAAAAAAGGAAAAATTCTATTCAAAAGGTTCAAAGGAACTTCCAAACAAGCCTGATGCATTTTGGAAACAAGTCCTATGGACTGATGAAGTTATAATAGAACTTTCTGGCCACAATGAGCAAAGGTATGTTTGGAGAAAAAAGGGTGCAGAATTTTATGAAAAGAACCCCTCCCCAACTGTTAAGCATCGGGGTGGATCGATCATGCTTTCGGCTTGTGTTGCAGCCAGTGGCACAGGGAACATTTACTGGTAGAGGGAAGAATGAATTCAATTAAATATCAGCAAATTATGGAAGCAAACATCACACCGTCTGTAAAAAAGCCAAAGATGAAAAGAGGATGGCTTCTACAACAGGAAAATGAATCTAAACACACCTCAGAATCCTGAATGGACTACCTCAAGAGGCGCAAGCTGAAGGTTTTGCCATGGCCCTCACAGTCTCCTGACCTAAACATCACCACAAATCTGTGGATAGACCTCAAAAGAGCAGTGCATGCAAGACGGCCCAGGAATCTCACAGAACTAGATTGCCTTTTGCAAGGAAGAGTGGGTAAAAATCCCCCAAACAAGAACTGAAGATTCTTAGCTGGCTACAGAAAGCATTTACAAGCTGTGATACTTGCCAAAGGGGGTGTTACTAAGTACTGACCATGCAGGGTGCCCAAACTTTTGCTTCGGGCCCTTTTCCTTTTTTGTTATTTTGAAACTGTAAAAGATGGAAATAAAAAAAGTTTTCTTGCTTAAAATATTAAAGAAGTGTGTAATCTTTAACTTTATGCCTTCTGGAAATCAGTTCATCTTTTACTCGCTTAGCTATTCACAGTAACAGAAATTTTGACCAGGGGCCCAAACATTTGCATGCCACGGTATTTTAATTTTCAGAGTGCTGGGCAGCTGCTTAAAGGAGCCTATGGCTGCTGATTGTTGGGACAAGGTTTGAGGAGTCAGGGTATTTATAAAACTTTGAATTTTGCATCACCTGGCCTTTGCTGACTATGATTGTGAAAAAGTCATAGCCCCAACAAGCTAATTAAGGACTGAGACCTTGGTAAAGGTTATCTGAGAGCTCAAATCTCTTGAGGTGCCCAATCTTTTGCATGGTGCTCCTTTCCTTTTATTCACTCTAAAATTGTACAAAACAAAAATAATACAGTAATCTTGCTTAAAATGTTGAAAAGAATGTTTCATCTTTAACTTGATGACTTTTGGAGATCAGTTCATCTTCTACTCACTTAACTATTCACAGTCCGAGTCAGGAACGTTCACGCCGTGACCCTGTTAATCCAAAAGGAGACCAATCCTGACATTATGGACCAAGTGATCCAGTGGGTGGTAAAAGGATAGACCCTCGGCCCACTGGAAATCATGGAAATCGTTAGCCACAACATCAAAGGCTTCAGCCACATTAATGCAGAAATCCTGGCAAACTTAAAAGCGGACATCTTGTGCATACAAGAAACTCATAGGCTGAACAACCAACCCTATGTGCCAGGAATGAACTTGGCTATTGACACCCCAAGCCAAACTTATGGAAGTGCAATCTTTGTTAAAGAGAAATCTATAGTAATGAGCACAGCAAACATCTAAGCTGGCTCAATGGAACTTCTGAAAGTTGAAACAAAACACATAAATATCATCTCAGTCTACAAACCCCCTAATGAACCATTCACGTGGCCACCTAACCTAGATCTCCAGGACAAAATGTACCTCATTATTGGTGATTTTAATAGCCATAGCACCAACTGGGGATATGAAGATGATGATGCAAATGGAGAAGAAGTTGTATCATGGGCTCTAAACAACATCCTTGAGCTACTATACGAGTCAAAGAACACCCCTACCTTCAAAAGTGCCAGATGGAGAAAAGGATACAACCCAGACCCTACCTTTGTTACCTCGGCAAGCTTCAACTTTTTCACACGAACAGTCCTCCAACATATACCCAAATCCCAACATCGTCCAGTCCAGGTAGAATCCCTTCCAGTTCTGAGACCTGTACCATCAAAGTACCTAGCAAGATTTAAGCTGAGAAAAGCGAATTGGACATCTTTTGCAGAATCCCTCGATCAACTTATCAATTCTATACCACCAGAACCTGATCATTATGATGAATTTGTCCAACTAATCTGGAAAGTATCACAGCAGAACATACCTAGAGGCTGCAGAACCAAATATATTCAGGGATTGACTAGTGATATCAAGCATAGTTATGATGAGTATGTCAACTCATATGACCAAGACACAATTGAAATTGGAGAGTCAGTTCTGTCCCTACTGAGCCAAGAGAGACAACAGCGTTGGCAGGAACTGATAGAAAACACAGACATGACCAAGAACAGTAAGAAGGCATGGGCAACTGCTCGGAAACTCAACTCAGACAACAGACCACCACAGAGAACTGCTGCTGTAACACCCAATCAGGTTGCCCACCAACTGATACTAAATGATCGACCAAATGACAAGGAATGGAGGCAAAAGTAAAAGCAACATCAGGAGATGGAGTCAGCTCTCTCAAGCGGGAATAACAACTTCCCACCTCTCACCCCAGAAGATTTAAAGGTTAAAGTATCACAGCTAAAATCCAACAAAGCTGCTGGCGTATATGGGATTCTTAATGAATTCCTTAAGCATCTTGGACCTAAAGCACTCCACTGGCTTCTGTCCCTTTTTAACTCTTGCTTAAGATCATTAAAGATACCTATAAAGCAGAGAAGAGCCAAGGTTGTTGCTCTCCTAAAACCCAATAAAGATCCCAACATTCCTAAAAACTACAGACCGATTTCCTTGCTCTGCACCCTCTATAAACTCTACGAGAGACTCATACTGAAAAGAATATTCCCCTTAGTCGAAGATCTTCTAACACCAGACCAAGCCGGGTTCAGGCCAAGCCGCTCTTGCTGCGGTCAAGTCCTGAACTTAACCCAGTATACTGAGGATGGTTTTGAAATGCGTCAAATCACAGGGGCAGTATTCATTGACTTAACAGCAGCATACGACACTGAATCACAGAGACCTTCCACTGAAATTATCTAAAATGTTAAAGAATGAAACCACAGTCAAAGTAATAAGAAACCTCCTAGAAAATCATAGATTTTATGTAGAAATGAATGGAATTAAGAGTAGGTGGTGTCCACAAAAGAACGGACTACCACAGAGATCAGTTCTGGCACCTCTACTATTTAATGGCTACACAAATGACCAACTAAACTTTCCTAACAGATGCAGGTTTACCTATGCAGCCGACCTATGCATAGCAACACAAGCTAACTCCTTCCAAGAAGTTGAAGTACGACGTACAGCAGTCCTCGAAGCAATGAAGCAATATTATGAAAAATGGTCTCTGAACCCAAATCCATCAAAAACTCAAGTGTGTGCATTCTACCAGAGGAATTGAGAAGCAGCTCGGAAACTCAAGATCTTCTGGTGTGGGAAGGAGCTCAAACACCATCCGACTCCAATTTACCTGGGCGTGACACTGGACAGGACGCTCTCATTTGCCACCCACATCCAAAAACTCTGAGGGAAAGTTGGCTCTTGCAATTATCTTTTGGAAAAAATTAGCAGGCACAAAATGGGGAACTAGTGCTCACACACTTAGATCAACTGCCCTAACACTCTGCTATGCACCTGCAGAATACCATGCACCTGTGTGGGGCAGATCAGCCCACGCGAAGAAAATAGACCCGTTGCTTAACGAAGCCCGCTGAATAATCACAGGCACACTGCGCCCCACACCCACTAGCATCATTTACAGACTCGCAGGCATTGCTCCCCCAGGGATCTGAAGACACACTACAACAAAAATTGGAAAAGGTAAACAGAACTCAGATCCACGGCACCCACTACATCATCATGTGCCAGTTTCCATCCACCTAACATCGAGGAAAAGCTTTGCTACAGTGGAGGAACTACCGTATGGAACATCCCCCCAAACATACAGGCTTGACCTCTGGCAACAAACAGAAGCCAGAACCCCACCAAACAATACAGTGCAAGACCCCACAGAAATGTTACCAGATGGGGCACTGCTTGACAGACGGAAGTGGTGCACTCTCAACAGAGCGAGAGCGGGAGTTTGTAGGACGGGAGACAATATGGTGAAGTGGGGTTTAAAGACCAGTGAATCCTGTGAGTGTGGCGTAAGGGTGCAGAACATTGAACACGTTCTGCGCAACTGCCCACTCTCACCTGGTTTAGCTGACACTGACCTGCTCAACATCAAACAAACAACACTAGAGTGGCTGGCTGTCTGGCGTGACAAACTATGATGATGATGACTATCCACAGCAACAGAAAGCTTGACCAGGGATGCCCAAACTTTTGCATGCCACTGTATAGTCAAGAGGTTCAGTTGTTAGTTGTTCAGACCAAATATCAGAATGGGGAAGAAATGTGATCTAAGTGACTTTGACCATGGAATGATTGTTGCTGCCAAATGGGATTTCCACACAACAGTCCCAATGGTTTACGGAGAATGGTGTGGAAAAACAAAAAAATTCCAGTGAGCGGCAGCTCCATGGGCGAAAACATCTTGTTAATGAGAGAGGTCAGAATAGAATGGCCAGACTGGTTCAAGCTGATAGGAAGACAGTAGTAGCTCAAATAACCATTCATTACAACACTAGTGTGCAGAAGAGCATCTCTGAATGCACAACGTATCAAAACCTTGAATTGGATGGGCTACAACAGCAGAAGATCACATACATACACTCCGTGGCCACTTTATTAGGTACAGGAGGTATCTAATAAAGTTGTCACTGAATGTATAAAACACTAACAAGTTTTCATTTTATATTTCCAAGAAAGAAGAAATAAACTTACAAAATAATTTACAGCTCTGTCAAATGTTGATGAATAATTGCTCTCCCTCTGAAAATGCTACTGACAAGATAGTCACATAAATAAAAAATATCAACATTTAAAAGATGGACAGATACTTTTGCAATGGCAAACTAATTGAAAATGGATCGGAAGAACTTGATCTAAGAAGGGAAAAGGAACCAAAGATTCTCACGAAGGGCATAGAACAGACCTCAAAATTAGTATTGTTTCAATCAGAACTCCAATCCTGAAGAAAGGTCTCAGCCTGAAACTTTGACTGTTTATTCATTTCCATAGATGCTGCCTGACCTGCTGAGTTCCTCCAGCATTTTGTGTGCATTGCTTTGGATTTCCCGTGTCTGCAGAATTTCTCGTGTTTTGAATAGGTTTATTTCTTTGAACACGAGGATGACAGACCTAGTTTATTTCTTCATGTTCACTGCCAATAATAAATCAGCATGATACAACAGCTCATGGCAGGAATATTTGGGTGCACAAAATACTGAAAGAAGATGTGATCTATCATAAGAGAAATCATTTGTATGGGAGTTCTCCAATGAAAGCACTTCAATAAAAAACAGTTCAAAACCAAATTCCTACTGAATCAATAAAGCATAAAAGCAGGAGGATTTGGGATACAGCTTGAATGCTTAGTAAAGGCAGCACCTCAAGTTATACAATAACTTTAATCACCTACCACTTATTCTCACCAATCTTCCTCCTCCTCCTCAAGCTGAATGAAATGTCACAGCATGGTTCCACTTTTGCCTATCTGATTTTAGACAGTCAACCTCCAGTTATGACTTTCCACCCAGCCTCCACATTGTTACTTCAGGACACTGCATTATACTTGTATACTGGTACAACACCTTTCTCTGCATCATTCTTTTCCCCATCCACAAAATACAGGAAATAGTTTTCATCCAAATGTGTATTCCCATGAAAGAATAAAAACCTTCAAAATAAGGTGCTAGTATTGTAATTGTGTAGGGGTTTCTATCCAGAGAGCATGCTTTCATCTGTTTGGCATGACAAGAAACTTAAAGACATGCACATTAAAGATTAACAATCTTAAAAAAAGAGAAGAACTATTCAAAGTGACAAAATTAATCAGTATTCCAGATAGAAAACTGACACTTGAAAGGAAAAGAGCACCAAAACAAAATGAAACTGGAACTAGTTCATTATTAAACTTGGTTAACTTTTTTAGGAACATTTCAATTTTTGATCACTAGCACCAAAAGAAAAAGACTTCAAAAGATTTGTGCTTATACATTCCGTCTGACATTATACACTGAGTGGCCACTTTATTAGGTACATCTGCACACCTGTTCATTATCAGCCAATCATGTGGGAGCAACTCAATGCATAAAAGTACGCAGACATGTCAAAAGTATCTGTTGTTGTTCTGACCAGACATCATAATGAGGAAGAAATGTGATCTAAGTGGCTGACCATGGAATGACTGTTGGTGCCAGACAGGGTGGTTTGAGTATCTTAGAAATTGCTGATCTCCTGGTATTCTGTGGGTAAAAATGCCTTCTTAATGAGAGAAGTCAGAGAAGGATGGCCAGACTGGTTCAAGCTGATAGGAAGGCAACGGTAACGCAAATAATCAAGCACTACAAAAGAGGTGTGCAGAAGATTATCGCTGAAAGCACAACAAGTCAAACCTTAGAGTGGACAGAATACAGCAGCAGAAGACCATGAACGTACACATTGTGGCCACTTTATTAGGTGCCGCCTATTTTGCATGGAACTCTTTGCTTTTACTTATCCAGAGGAATTTCCAAATTCATTATGCTACTCTTCTTTACATCAAATTATTTTCAACAACCTTGTCAATCACATGCCTTCTGTGTGTGAAGAGTTATGACTATTGATGAAAATTTAAACAGAAAAAAAATTGGAAAGCTTGGGAAGGTAATCAAACACATTTTACAAATTACCAATAGGATTGGATTTAATCACTACCTCTGAATTCTGACTTACATAAAGTACTCCAACTACACTGTTGTGGTCTGCAAAATTTTGTTGTGGAGTTCATAACATTACTCTCAATTCATCTGCATTTATATTTGAACTTGGTGATTTGTATTTGCTTGCTTTCTTAAAGAGTACCTGGTTCAATAAATAATATTTACTCATTCCACTAATTGTATTCGCCACAGGCTTCCTGTTAATTAATGTTAATTACTGTTTCAGCTTAGGAATCCCCAGTTGTATTTTGCATCTAAGTTCCATTTTAAAATAGTAATTTTAGATCAAAACAAATGCATCTTATTAGTGCGGTTAAACTTGAGGTATTCACTGAAATAATTATGCAATTAAAATATGAATCTAGGAAGCAAACGGACATTCTTTCTGCTGAACTATTTTCTTTATTCCTTCATTTGCTTGAGGCCTTTCAAGCTGAGCAAAGCTGCTTCAAGTCTGAACCAAGATTAATAAATGTTTAATACATTTTAAATTTGTAATTTATGACTGTTTACATATTAATGTTATTATTGCTTTTTGAGTTTGAAAATGAGATAGTGCTGTATCACTGCATTTCCGTCATAATATAGCATTTACAAACTAAGTTGACTTTGCAGGATACAATCTTACATTTTTGCCTGTAGCTTACTAACCTTCAATGCAGGTCAGACATGGACTCTGAATGCATTTAAAAATACTATTTTAAAAAAATGAAATTTAAAAATTATTATAGATTACACGAGACTCATTCAGATTGTCCTGCTCTGCTTACAATGATATCAAAAGCAGCCTTAAAAGAAAGTAAGCAAATTGTGAATCTTTGGATTTCTAAACTTGCTGTATTCAGGAATTGGGAGAGGGGGAGGGAGAGGGGAGGGGGAAGAGAGCAAGATAAAAGGCATGAGAGAGAGTGAGAGAGCGAGGGAATTAACAATCAAGGAAACCCACAATCTATTTGATTCCTCAACCAACCAGCACAGCTCTAATCACTACCTCAGGATAGTAATCCTGTAGGTCGTTGGGTGACAGTCAGAGGGGGGAGAAAGCGAAGGTGAGTAGACAGGTAGTGCAGGGCACCCCGTAGCCATTCCCCTTAATATGTATACTGTCCTGGATACTGTTGGCGGGGACGACCGACCAGGTGTGAGCCACGGTGGCAGGGCCTCCGGCACTGAGTCTGACCCTGTGGTGCAGAAGGGTGGGACGGAGAAGAGGAGAGCTGTCGTCATTGGGACTCTATAGTCAGGGGAGCAGACAGGAGATTTTGTGGACGTGAGAAGGACACCCGCATGGTTTATTGCCTCGCGGGTGCCAGGGTCCAGGAAGTCTCTGACCGGGTGCACGACATCCTGGTACGAGAGGGAATGCAACCAGAAGTCGTGATACATGTTGGTAGCGATGACATAGGCAGGAAAAGGGATGAGGTCCTGGAGTGTGAGTTTCGGGAACTAAGCAGAAGGCTGAAGAACAGGACCTCAAGGCTCAAGGGTGGCGTTCTCAGGATTGCTGCCAGTGCTACGTGACAATGATGGTAAGAATTGGAGGAGATGGCAGTTGAATGCATGGCTGAGGAGTTGGTGTAGAGGTCAGGGATCTCTTCAGAGTCCATGTCTGACCTGCATGGAAGGCTAGTAAGCTAAGGCAATGATTTTTGGATCATTGGGATCTCTTCCGGGGAATGTGGGACCTGTGAAGATTAGATGGGTTGCACCTGAACTCGAGGGGGAGCAATATCCTTGCAGGTAGGTTTGCTAGCATGATTCGGGAGGGTTTAAACTAATTTGCAAGGGGGATGGGACCTGGAGCAATTGAGCAGTGGAAGAAGTACATGGAGTAAAGCCAGATCTAACATACAAAGAGGCTTTGAGGAAAGAGAAGCAGAATAAACGGTGTAAAGAAAGTAAGGTAGAAGGGCTAAAGTGTGCATACTTCAATGCAAGAAGCATCAGGAACAAAGGTGATGAATTGCGAGCTTGGATATATACATGGAATTATGATGTAGTGGCCTTTACAGAGACTTAGCTGGCACCAGGGCAGGAATGGATTCTCAATATTTCAGGATTTCAGCGCTTTAAAAGGGTTGGGGGGGGGAGTGGAGGAGGGGTGGCATTACTGGTCAGGGATACTATTACAGCTACAGAAAGGGTGGGTAATGTAGCAGGATCCTCTTTTGAGTCAGTATGGGTGGAAGTCAGGAACAGGAAGGGAGCAGTAACTCTATTGGGAGTATTCTATAGGCCCCCTGGCAGAAGCAGAGATACCGAGGAGCAGATTGGGAGGCAGATTTTGGAAAGGTGCAAAAATAACAGGGTTGTTATCACGGATGACTTTAACTTCCCTAATATTGATTGGCACCTGATTAGTTCCAATGGATTAGAGGGGGCGGAGTTTGTTAAGTGTGTCCAGGATGGATTCCTGTCACAGTAGTTTGACAGGCCGACTGGGGGAATGCCATACTAGATCTAGTATTAGGTAACCAACCAGGTCAGGTCACAGATCTCTCAGTGGGTAAGCATCTGGGGGACAGTGACCACCGCTCCCTGGCCTTTAGCATTATCCTGGAAAAAGATAGAATCAGAGAGGACAGGAAAATTCTTAATTGGGGAAGGGCAAATTATGAGGTTATGAGGCTAGAACTTGCGGGTGTGAATTGGGATGATATTTTTGCAGGGAAAATATACTATGGACATGTGGTCGATGTTCAGGGATCTCTTGCAGGATGTTAGGGATGAATTTTTCCCGGTGAGGAAGATAAAGAATTGGAAGGTGAAGGAACCATGGGTGACAAGTGAGGTGGAAAATCTAGTCAGGTGGAAGAAGGCAGCATACGTGAGGTTTAGGAAGCAAGGATCAGATAAGTCTATTGAGGAATATAGGGTAGCAAGAAAGGAGCTTAAGAAGGGGCTGAGGAGAGCAAGAAGGGGGCATGAGAAGGCCTTGGTGATTAGGGTAAAGGAAAACCCCAAGGCATTCTTCAATTATGTGAACAAAAGGTTGACAGGAGTGAAAATAGGACTGATTATTGATAAAGGTGGGAAGATATGCCTGGAGGCTGTGGAAGTGAGCGAGGTCCTCAATGAATACTTCTCTTCGGTATTCATCAGTGAGAGGGAACTTGATGATGGTAAGGACAATATGAGTGAGGTTGATGTTCTGGAGCATGTTGATATTAAGGGAGAGGTGGTGTTGGAGTTGTTAAAATACATAGGATGGATAAGTCACCATGGCCTGAAGGAATATTACCCAGGATGCTCCACGAGCCAAGGGAAGATTGCTGAGCCTCTGGCTAGGATCTTTATGCCCTCGTTGTCCACGGGAATGGTATCAGAGGATTGGAGGGAGGCGAATGTTGTCCCCTTGTTCAAAAAAGGTAGTAGGTAAAATCCACGTAATTATAGACCAGTGAGGTTTACGTCTATGGTGGGAAAGCTGTAGGAAAAAATTCCTAGAGGGAGGATCTATAGGCGTTTAGAGAATCATGGTTTGATCAGGGACAGTCAGCAGGGCTTTGTGAAGGGCAGATCGTGTCTAACAAGCATGATAGAGTTCTTTGAGGTGGTGACCAGGCATATAGATGAGGGTAGTGCAGTGGATGTGATCTACATGGATTTTGGTAAGGCATTTGACAAGGTTCCACACGGTAGGCTTATTCAGAAAGCCAGAAGGCAAGGGATCCAGGGAAGTTTAGCCAGGTGAATTCAGAATTGGCTTGCCTGCAGAAAACAGAGGGTCATGGCGGAGGGAGTACATTCAGATTGGAGGGTTGTGACTAGTGGTGTCCCACAAGGATCTGTTCTGGGACCTCTACTTTTCGTGATTTTTATTAACAACCTGGATGTTGAGGTAGAAGGGTGGGTTGGCAAGTTTGCAGATGACACAAAGGTTGGTGGTGTTGTAGATAGTGTAGAGGATTGTAAAAGATTGCAGAGAGACAATGATAGGATGCAGAAGCAGGCTGAGAAGCGGCAGATGGAGTTCACTTTGGTACACTTTGGAAGGACAAACTCCAAGGCAGAGTACAAAGTAAATGGCAGGATACTTGGTAGTGTGGAGGAGCAGACGGATTTGGGGGTACATGTAAACAGATCCTTGAAAGTTGCCTCACAGGTAGATAGGTTAGTTAAGAAAGCTTATGGGGTGTTAGCCTTCATAAGTCGGGGGACAGAGTTTAGAAACATAGAAAATAGGTGCAGGAGTAGGCCATTCGGCCCTTCGAGCCTGCACCGCCATTTATTATGATCATGGCTGATCATCCAACTCAGAACCCTGCACCAGCCTTCCCTCCATACCCTCTGATCCCCGTAGCCACAAGGGCCATATCTAACTCCCTCTTAAATATAGCCAATGAACTGGCCTCAACTGTTTCCTGTGGCAGAGAATTCCACAGATTCACCACTCTCTGTGTGAAGAAGTTTTTCATAATCTCAGTCCTAAAAGGCTTCCCCCTTATCCTCAGACTGTGACCCCTCGTTCTGGACTTCCCCAACATCGGGAACAATCTTCCTGCATCTAGCCTGTCCAATCCCTTTAGGATTTTATACGTTTCAATCAGATCCCCCCTCAATCTTCTAAATTCCAACGAGTACAAGCCTAGCTCATCCAGTCTTTCTTCATATGAAAGTCCTGCCATTCCAGGAATCAATCTGGTGAACCTTCTTTGTACTCCCTCTATGGCAAGGATGTCTTTCCTCAGATTAGGGGACCAAAACTGCACACAATACTCCAGGTGTGGTCTCACCAAGGCCTTGTACAACTGCAGTAGTACCTCCCTGCTCCTGTACTCGAATCCTCTTGCTATAAATGCCACCATACCATTCGCCTTTTTCACCGCCTGCTGTACCTGCATGCCCACTTTCAATGACTGGTGTATAATGACACCCAGGTCTCGTTGCACCTCCCCTTTTCCTAATTGGCCACCATTCAGATAATAATCTGTTTTCCTATTTTTGCCACCAAAGTGGATAACTTCACATTTATCCACATTAAATTGCATCTGCCATGAATTTGCCCACTCACCCAACCTATCCAAGTCACCCTGCATCCTCTTAGCATCCTCCTCACAGCTAACACTGCCGCCCAGCTTCGTGTCATCTGCAAACTTGGAGATGCTGCGTTTAATTCCCTCATCCAAGTCATTAATATATATTGTAAACAACTGGGGTCCCAGCACTGAGCCTTGCGGTACCCCACTAGTCACTGCCTGCCATTCTGAAAAGGTCCCATTTATTCCCACTCTTTGCTTCCTGTCTGCTAACCAATTCTCTATCCACATCAATACCTTACCCCCAATACCGTGTGCTTTAAGTTTGCACACTAATCTCCTGTGTGCGACCTTGTCAAAAGCGAGGTAATCATGCAGCTCTATAAAACTCTGGTTAGGACACACTTGGAGTACTGTGTCCAGTTCTGGTCGCCTCACTATAGGAAGGATGTGGAAGCACTGAAAATGGTACAGAGGAGATCTACCAGGATGCTGCCTGGTTTAAAGAGTTTGGATTATGATCAGAGAGTAAGGGAGCTAGGGCTTTACTCTTTGGAAGGAGGATGATGAGAGGAGACATGATAGAGGTGTACAAGACATTAAGAGAAATAGATAGAGTGGATAGCCAGCGCCTCTTCCCCAGGGCACCACTGCTCAATACAAGAGGACATGGCTTTAAGGTAAGGGGTGAGAAGTTCAAGGGGGATATTAGAGGAAGGTTTTTAACTCAGAGAGTGGTTGGTGCGTGGAATTCACTGCCTGAGTCAGTGGTGGAGGCAGATACACTACTGAAATTTAAGAGACTACTAGACAGGTATATGGAGGAATTTAAGGTGTGGGGTTATATGGGAGCAGGGTTTAAGGGTCGGCACAACATTGTGGGCCAAAGGGCCTGTACTGTTCTATGTTCTATGTTAGTGATATTATGGCCACTTTGATAATTTTGCACTACAATGGACTTTGTTCTTTTTTGTTGTTCTGTTTGTGTTCTTTCTTATAAACATTGTGTACAATTTATGGATAGTATGTGTTTATTCTGGTGAAAGCTGCTTATCTGACGTAATATGCCTGTGATTTGCTGCAAGTACATTTGTCATTGCACCTGTGAATGCACATGGCCATAAACTCAACCTTGACTTTGAAATCAGATTTGTCAGTTAACCCTGTAAAGAAGATAATGAGATTTCTCAACAAGCCTGAGCACTTTGACAATTATTAATACTGTAATTCTTAAAATTCACGAACAAAAGGAAGAAAAGATATACTCCTATTTTCCAGTTCTTTATCTGTTTAAAGGTCAAAGCAATTCATGTGCACATTCAAGCACTTTCACCATAATGAAGATTTGTTTCTTTTACCATCTTGGTAGGCAGTAAGTTCCACTCTCCCAGTTTTGTGCAGTTTTATTTTTGTAAAATCCACTCTAATCCTTGCTTTTTCCCATATTTTATATGGGCTCTCACTTTTCTTTTACACCTCAATTAAATCCCCGCTTCCCTCTGAGCCATAACCCTCCATTCTAAAGAAAACACACAGTATCCATTCAATAGATGTTCTCAGAAACAAAATTACAGAACAAAATTTAACAAGGTTTAGGGCAGGTATGAATTAATTAGTTGCAGCCAGGAGGTATATATATGAAATGCAAAACATGCTTATTTAACCTGAATGAGTTTGAAATAAAGAAATTGAGAGGATTGAAGGGAGAATGTTATATTCATGGGTTTCCAAAATATTTAATGGAGTACCACATGATCACATGTTAGCAAGGTCAAAGCACATGAAGTGAAAGGTGCTGTTTCAGCATGGTTAGTGATTAGTTCACCAGTGATTAGCATTGAGAAGTGATCAACAGGAGAATTGCAGTGAATAAATGTTATTTTTTTACACATTGGCAGATTATGCAAGGGTTAGTGATCATAAAAGCAGATTACTTCATGAACAACTGAAAAAATCTGGCCACAAAATTACCTCTGTTGCTCATATTTTCAACGGTTGTACACCAAAAGGTCATTCATCTCTCAGGGCTGGAGCCTGCTCAACTCTGCCAAGCTCATACTTCCTAGATCTTTTGTTCTTGAAGGAACACCCAAACCTGAGCACACATAGAAGTCCAATGTCCTATGGAGTGCTCTGATTCAGATCCTTAGCCAAATCCTACCACCACTGCATTGACTTGAAGTCAGTTGTCTGTGCACGGCCTAGACAGCCACCTCAAATACTCCAGTTCCTTTCTCAGTCTAAACATTTCACATGAGACTTCTGCTTATTGACTTACTTCATCTGAAAGCAACAAAATATATAATTTTCTCAGAAATGCTTACTTACCACATTGAAGTCAAGATGCTTCACAACCCATTCCTTTGCTTCTTTGAACTCGTCATGCATTCCCATAATAAAAAGTGTATCCAGGGCATCCACTATTGTTGCTCCTTGAATATTACCTACAAAGCAAGATATAGACTTACTTAAATTTTCCCTCCTGCCTATATGATAAAGAATATGGACCATGATTACTTCTCCAAAAATATTTCACATCGCATTTTCCAAGATAAACACAAACAATGAAAAAGTGAAAAGCGACCCTCTTTACTAGTAAATCTCATAATGTGCACCAGATCTTTCATCTATACAGGCCTCTCAATGCCACTTTTGAAAATGACATGACTTATGTAATACAAATGACATGGAATCCTTCATTTTACTTCTGTGGATTCCATTAAGATAGTAATGGCTTTTTCAGCAGCCTCAAGTCACCAGTAAATATGTCAAATCTCCCACATAGTTCTTGTATTCCCTCAATGATAATTTTCCTTTTTAGTTGCTATATAACACATTTGTTATTAACCACTACTACTGCACCTTCTAAATCCCTTCCAACACATATACTGATTAAAAACTCAGAATACCCAGGGCTGGAAAAGATTTGGGTTTTGATTTTCATGAATATTTCATCTGCATGATAATTTAGATACCAGCTTGATATAAGCTGACACCTGGGTCGCAATACTTTTCTTCAGTTATAATATTCAATGAGAATCACAAATTAGAATTGACAACTTAGGTCTTACACTTAATCTATTTATAATTATTTATGCTCATTTCATCTTATGAACAATGATTTTGTATTACCTTTGCCTGTCCATCATGTGATCTGTTCAGTAAGTCATTAAAATAATTTCACAATAAGCTTCAATATATTATTAACCTAAAATGTCCAACCAACTCAACATTTCATGAGGTGAAGCCTTGATTACTTGCACCTGGATTCTCAGTCAATAAAAGGATTTTCACCAAACACTGTTCAATATTTCACACTTTATCTCGTAAAATCAGGTGATACAACAACTGTATGGCTGAAGGTCCAGCTGGAAGTTGCCTCATGTTTTTGCCCAACTGCAGTGTCCAAAGACCAAAAGCGAAGTGATCAGCAACATTTCTGACAACAACTCAATCTAGCTCAACATCAGCCTCTAAATATATCATGCATTCTCTTCAAATGATTGCTGCGAGCTTTACAACACATTCAGGAATCGTGGATAACAGTTTTACCTATAGAGTCTCCCAACTTAGACCACTGGTCAAGTAAGTGTTGCAATTATGAAATGAACATCAGCAGCTCACAGTTACTTTCCTCTTTCTGAAAGGGGTGACATTCTATCACTGTGTAGTTAAGCAACAAGCTAGATTTCCAGCATCTGCAGATTTTCTTTTGTTTGTGATTAGACAATGAGGTTAAGTTCCTTTTACAGATGGATCATATTCACAAATATTTTGTCTACATTAATATGGAATAATCATTATATGATTGTACAGCAATTTGAGAGAGAATGATATGCAGGACCGTGTGGAAACAGATGGGTAAAGGGACTGAAATAATACAATTGAAAGAGCCAAGATCTTGACAAGCATTAATATCATAACGTATGAAATAAGTGACCTCAATTCAGAAAAATATTGACTGGTTTATTTTTTTTCTAAATCTTTTAAACAAGTATGTGCATGGGAGGGATACTGGCCAACTCCCCTCCATCTTTCAGTCCAGATGAAAAGTCTTGACCTGAAATATTGACTACCCATTTCTCTGCAGACATACTGTCTAAACTGGTGAATTCCTCCAGATTTGTGTGTATCTTATGGAAAGCATATTTAATTTGCTAAGATTTGAAAATCAGAACATATCATATGAAAATCAGTTGTAAATAGATCTAATATAAAAGAAAACCAAAGATCGAGATAAGATTTTCTGAGAACTCCCTTTACAGTAGAATATCTGATTCAACTTTCAATGCTATGCTTTCTGAAATCACATATAAAAGGTTTTCAAAGTGTGTTCTGAATACAAAAGCCAATAACTTTCACGCTGAGAGGAATTCAAGATTTCCATCTTAATAAATACATTCACTTCTCAGTCATATCATAGATACAAAAACGTCTGATCATGATGTAATTGATGTCAATAGGCAAACTGTATTTCCACATTTTGATGAATGAGGAATTGCCATTTTAAGACTATAAGCCTTTTTTTAAAATAAGATACAACATTATTGGTTGTGGACCCCTTCTGGATTTTAATCAGAAAGAGAGAATATGCAGATACTGGAAATCCAAGCATGTTACTGGTGAAGAGCCCTAAACTGAAAATCAACTGTTTACACTTTTCCATTGATGCTGCCTGGACTGCTGAGTTCCTCCAGCATTTTGTGTGTGGCCCTTCTCAATTCTATTTACATTGTCATTATTGTTATTACAAGAAAAGAAAACAAGTATAATAAAAGCAAATAAAAGAGGAGATAAAGATTAGCTTTATTTGTCACAAGCACATCGAAATATACAGAGAAAGGCATCGCTTGTGTCAACAATCAACATAGTCTAAAGATGAGCTGGGGGCAGCCCACAAGTGCCCCACGCTTCTGCACCAAAATAGCAAAAAAGAACTACTTGCCTTAAGCTGTATGTCTTTGGAAAGTGGGAGGAAACCGTCAAAATCCCGCGCAAATTAAGAGTGAAAACGATCATACAAATCCCGCAAATATTTCCCATGTTTATTTGCTTGAGGAGTTGTTACATAGCCTTCTTTCTGAACCAAGACACTCATGTGATGCAAATACTTACACAATGCTTTAAATAGAGAGCTCAGAGTTTTGAATCAGTAAAGATAAAAATAATGGTGGTAAATTTGCAAGTTGAGAAGGTACATAACTTAAGAGGAGAATATCCACATGGAGGTGATCTTAACTGACTATTGCCCCAGCCCTTCTAAGCAATAAGTACTGCAGGTTTGGAAGGAGCTGCTGAAGACATACATGGGTATAGTGATAGAGATGTTTTATGTCATTACTTGAATAATAAGTATACAAAGACTTTTCACCTTCAGGCTAGAGTAGGGATTCCCAACCTGGGGTCGACAGATCCCGTGGCTAATGGTTGGGGTTCATGGCATAAAAAAGATTGAGAATCTCTGGGCGAAAGGCTTCTTAATTTTCCTAAAATGAAATTAGAGTAGAACAATCCCAAGGGTCAGCATAAAAAATAAATTATCAGAAGTTAAAGAATAGGCCATCTAGTCCACCTTGCTTGCTGTATTATTTGAAAACACCAATGCACCATTTTCCTGCACTAACTGCCTACTCCTTGATTCCCATAATAACCAAGCATTTATCATTCAAATGGAATTGGGAGGGGGCATAAACCATTTTAGGTGTGACTATATGTACATTAACCAAACAGGTGGAGATTATCATGTGACATTCCTCTTTGGTGCAATTGCTGCATCTGATTTCACATGGAGATAATATTACTGAAGTAACAGCTGAGGATGGTTCATCGTTTGGTCTCCATCGAAATAACTGGCCTCCAGGACCCACATTCATTATCTGTTTATGATAGTTATGACTGTATCTGTGGAACATTTTTCTCTTTACACACATTGACTCTGATTTGATAATATCCAAAGGGGCCTTTGTAGCAAGGGCTAACACCTTCAGCTCTGGAATTCAGTAGTTTGTTCATATTTGGACCAAGGTTATAATGTGATCAGCATCAGAGTGGTTCTAGAACTGAAGATGAGTACTCCTACAGCACCACTTTGCTGATGACTTGGAACAGTCAGATAGATTGGTAATAGACATAATTTCTTCTACTATGGGTTGATAGGCAAACCTGAACCATTTTGGCAGATAGATGTCAGTGTTCCAAATACAATCAAACTCAAGCTTTGTTCTGACCATCTCTCCTCTAGCCTTTCCACAACAAAGAGATAACTTGCTTTCTCATGCCAGTTCTCATAAAGGATCTTCAACCTGAAATGGTAACTCCCTCTTTCCACCGAAGCTGCCTGACTTGCTGAGTGTTTTCAGCACTTTTTAATGCTTGTTTCAGATCTGTAGCATCTGGTATTTCTTTAAATTTTACTGTACTGTGCAAAAGTCTTTGGCTAGGACTAAGACCATGAAGCAAGGGCAAAATGCTACAGTAATTTTATGTATTGCACCTTACTGCTGCCGCAAAAAAAAACAAATTTCATGACATTTGTGGGTGATGATAAACCTGATTCTGATATGGATTTCCTGTGGACTGAGAATGGGAAGGAGGTCAGGGAGAGGGGAATCATGTTTGGGAAAAGAGGAAAGGAGAGAGGAGTGAGTGGGAAGCACCAGAGAGGCATTCTGTAATGATCAATAAACTAGTTGTTTGGAATCAAATGAGCTTGCCTGGTATCTCAGGGCTGGGTGTGTCTGCACCCGCACCACCATCTACCCCTGGCATTTCTTCTCTGCCACCTGTCCCACACCCTTCCATGGTTCTCCTCCTTCACCATTCCCAAAATCCTTCGCTCCCACTTGATTTACAAACTCACACTCCACTCTACATTGACAAATACAGTACCGTGCAAAAGTCTTAGGCACCCTAGCTACATATATGTGCCTAAGACTTTTGCACAGTACTATAAATGACAATGAGGTTTGCTCCCTAATGAGCTTGATGCTTTTTATGCTTGCTGTTAGTGAGTATTCTGGAGCTATGTGAATGTAGTAGACATTAATTCCAACAAGAACCAATCTTCAGTTCTTTATGTAAATTATGAATTGCAAGTAGTAAATTGTAATTATCATGGTACTGTGCAAACGTCTGACACCCTGTTTATACACATGCACCTAAGTCTTTTGCACAGTGCCATATATTAGTAGAAAAGGACATAGAGAGCACTAGATTTACTGTAATAGGTGAAATCCTGTGCTACACTGGCGTCAAATGGATCATTTCTGTTTTATTCATATTATTGGAGACAAGACTGGGTAAAGACAGTAGATTCTATACCCTAAAGGTTACAAGAGAACCAATTAATGTAAATACATTTCATTATAAAGATCAGTTTTCAAAGACCAGATACAAAATGTAATTTGCAGGACTACAGGGAATGAGTAAATCTAATTAGCTTGTTCTACAAGAAATATGTACGAAGTCAAATGACTAACTCTTGTGATATTACAATTCCATGTTAATGGATAGTTTGTCTCCTGAGATAGGAATCAAAGAGATAAAGGAGGGTGAGGTGTCAAAAATGGCCCAAGTTATTTTGAGGGTTCAGGTGAAAGTCAGCAGTGAAGCTGACAAAATTGACGAATTCTGCACAAGCTCAGGAGGTCACAAGCAGTTGAAATTTTGCTCCCGATCTCAGTATCAGCACTCACTTGTTTCTACAAGAATTTAAGTACTGATTGACCAAAATAGGAGTGGACAGAGCTGCAATTTCTATTGCTTACGGAATCAGATTTTACCCTAGAAATATATTAAGACACAAAGAAGGGTGACATGGTCAGTTACCAGCAGATGCCAACACTGAGATAGGGGGACTGGTTGGAGAAGGTAATCTGATAAACTAGTAGAAGTGGTGCACGATTTGATCATCAACAATTTGTCCCTTGCTCGGAACCTGAGCTACACAGCATTCAGTTGCTAGCACAAAGGAAGAATATCGTATTGCCAGCCAATATATAAATAGTACTGTGATCCCTCAACATCAATTATATAACAAAGAATTCTGTTATTCTATAGTCTACCTGTTCTGCAAACATGAGTATTGTAAAACACAAAACAGGACCATTAGAAGAATCTTGTCCAAGGTTGAGATAGTCAAAAATCTTTCACACCTCAGCTGGCAGAAATTAGAGCTGAATCTGGGTGCTCCATATCAGGGAGATCAATCTTCCATTCAAAACCTCTCATCTTGATGAACATAAAATTTACTAGAAATTACATCGGATAACAAAATAGATCTACCGAGATGAGGCTGCAGTTCATAATTCGATCACTCTTTACAATGAGCTCACAAATCCTTCAAACTCAACATGAGCAATATTTGAAAAATTCCATACTTTTGATTAGAATACTGCTTTGGAAACCACTGTCAACTACCTAGTATTCTGTATGTTGAATTAAATGTACTTTATTACATTTTTAATTGATGAAGGCAATACAATAGGCATACTCACTAAGAAAAACAATGAAAAAATATGAACTGCTTTCAATGAATAACAAGGTCATAAACATTAGAAGCTCTCCAAAGTCTATTACTAATGTTGATCTGGTTTCACAATAAATCATTACATTTATGAACTCTGAACCAAAAGTGTGATTATTGCAAATCTATGTTCTCTAATAGCCTTAATCCATTTCCTCTGCTTAAAGTCATAAAAAACATATCCATGCTGGAACTCCCAAGATAAAATTAGATCCTAAAGCTGAAACACAGAATCTCTGATGGGGGCTTGATTTTTTTCTTTATCTTATGTGCTGTGAACTAATGTTTTTAAGTACCATCAATATCCCAATTTCTTCATTTTTTTTTAATTTTATTTTTATTTGGATAAGGAATTCACAATTAGCATGTACTTTTTTCACACATATAACCTTTTCCATTTTTTAATATGTATAAAACTACAATTATTTATACATTCTTAAGTACACATTGAGATGATATAAAAGGAAAAGAAACATTTAAATAGATAATTATGTACTGTGGTAAATCTAACCTATTAGGCTAAGTAATGAAATTAGTTGTTAAGAAAAATGGTAATAATAGTTTCCATACAACCCTTCTGGACCATTTCCACTGGTCCAAAATGTTGCATACAAGCCTATATACCAACCATTGTAGGTGTTTATATCCCAATTTGTTCGTGCTTGTTCCTGCCCGCAGACATAATTATCCAATCCCTATGTACTTATTTACTTAATTTTTTCATTTTTTTTAATCCCTTTCCCAAATCTTTCCCTTTACTTGTGTTAATTCTCTATTTTCCAAAAAAAAACAAACATTTAGACTAGGGGTGCTTACGTTAGCAATATTACTGTGTTGATGAGAAGAGCAATATAAATCATTAGGAGAGTCATCTAAAGTCTGCTCGCATTGGGGTTATATATTCAATCCATTTATTCCAGATTTGATAAAATGTTTCTTTTTGAGTTCTCAGGGAGTAAGTCAACTTTTCCATTTTAAATATTTCCAAGATAATTTCGTACCAATCTTCTAATGTAGGTGGTATTGGATTTAGCCATTTTCTAGGGATTGATTTCTTACTTGCCGTTAAGAGGGCCTGCAGCAACTTTATATCTTCCTTCTGTTCAAGGAACAACACATGCCCCAAATAGAGCGTCTCAAAGTTCGGAGGTATCTGGGACCTAAGTACCTTAACTAATGTTCTATGAATACCTTCCCAAAATAGACTTAACTTAGGGCAATCCCAGAAAATATGAAAATGATTTGCCTCCTTGGAGCTGCACCTTCTCCAACACATCACATTTGTATCTTTATATTTTTCCTGATATGGGGTCTTGAAGTATCTTATAATGTTTTTCCAACAACGTTCTCTCCAAGTCAAAGAATTAGTCGAGGACCATTGAAAGCTGCAGATTTTCCCCCAAGCCTCCTCTGAAAGTACCAACCCCGCTTCTTTCTCCCACTTCTCTTTAATATACAGTGTATTTACATTTTTAGCATGGGAGAGTGCATTATATAGGCGAGAAACTGATTTACTAGGTATTGAACTGCAAGTCGAATTCAGAATCTTGAAAAATTCTAATTCTACTGTTGATAGGTCTGTATATCTACAACTCTGGTTAACATAGTTTCGTATTTGAAGGTACCTAAAAAAGTCATTATGTTCTATGCCATGTCTGTCCTGCAGGATTTGGAAACTTTGTAATACTCTTTTATCTATAAATGAGAGGTAGGTTGTAAGACCTTTCTTTATCCATAGCTCAAATCTTTTATCTCCTCTGTTGGGAAGGAATTCGGTATCATATGCACACCATCTAAAGAGTTTTAACATGTTATTAATTCCACATGAATTAACCACCTTCTGCCATACTTTTAATGTAAGATTTATCCAAGCATTATTAAATTTTTCCAACTGGGCCATCAATCCTTTGTCAGCTATTGAGGCCTGAAGAGGAAAACTGTCAACTAATCCAAATTCTATTTCCTTCCATCTAGCCTCATATTCCCTATTACACCAATATAACAGAGGGGTTATCTGTGAGGCATAAAAATAATTTCTCAGGCAAGGAAGAACCATACCTCCTCCTTCCTTCCCTAACTGTAAGATGTTATATCGAATTCTAGGTTTCCTTCCTTGCCAAATGAAGCGGGAAATCCATTTGTCCCATTCCCTGAATTGATTATCATCCACCTCCACTGGTAAAGTACGGAAAAGATATAATAACCGAGGAAGAATATTCATTCTTATAGTATTTATCCTTGAATTTAAACTTAAAAAGGGGATAAGATTCCATCTATGCATATCTGCTTTTATCTCTGAGATTAATGGCCCATAATTTACCTGTGACAGTGTTGAAAGATCCTTCGGCAGGGTTATTCCTAAATATTTTAATGATTTAGCTTCCCACTTAAGATCGTACGTATCCTGCAATTTGTTGGATGGTGTATAATTTAGGGACATAACCTGCGTTTTCTTTACATTTATTTTATAACCTGATATTTTCCCAAAGTCATCCAACAGTTGTAAACAATCCTATAAATGATTTTTCTGGTTCACTCAGATAGACCAAAACATCATCTGCGAATAACGCCACTTTCTGTTCAATCCCTGCCACCTTGATACCTTTTACGATTTCGCTCTGTCTTATTAGTTGGGCAAGTGGTTCAATATATAGTGCAAAAAGGAGAGGAGAAATTGGGCATCCCTGTCTAGTGCCTCTCTCTAAAATGAAGGAGTCAGAGAGGTCCCCATTTATCTTAATTCGGGCTGTAGGGCTGTCATATAGAGTCTGAATTACTTTAATAAACCTTTCTTGTAACGGACCCGTTGGTCCCAGATTGGTTTACTGAAATCTTCCACGAATCGGAACTTAAGATCCGAAAAATCAATGAAACCTTTAGATCGAGCGAATCGAAACAGTCTCTCCTTGTCTTGAAAGTAATGAAAACGTAAGATAACATGCCTAGGTCTATCTGACCTAGACGAGTATGATGGGATTCTGTGAACACGATCCAGTAGCGGTGGTTGGTCAGGAAATACAGTAGGGAATGCATCTTTTAAAAGTTGGGAGAAATATTTCATGGGGTTGTTACCTTCAGCGGCTTCCCTCACGCCAATCATTCGTAAATTCTGCCGTCGCATTCTAGATTCCAAGTCAGAGTTTTTAAAAGTCAAAAAGTCAAGTTTCTTCTTCATTACATTAATTGTTTCTTCGATTTTCCCCATCTTAAGCTCACTTTGTTGCGCGAATTTTTAAAGATCAGATATAGCCGACTGATGTTCCGCAATACATGTTTGCATCTTATCAATTAAAGCGGCAATTTTCTGGAAATTAGTTGAGATTTCCGTATGAATCAGGTCTTTAACAGGGCCTGCAATTTCCGCACGAATCATCTCCCTAACAGAGGTTGAGATTTCCCTCTGAATTAACTCCGATATCGCTTTCAAAGTCACCGGTGATTCAGTCGGAGGGAGATCCGTAGCTTTCGGTTTAACCGGAGGTTTACCATCCTTGCCGTCTTTCTCGTTCTTAGACATAGCAGATCTAAGTTCCATCCAGTTGTCGGAGAATTCAGTTTAATTCAAAGTATTGTAAGAGTTGATGCCTTAATGGTTAATTAAAGTATAGCTGACCATAGAGAAAAATAAACCTTTCTTGAAAGCCGAATCTTCCTAACACTCTGTATAGGAATGCCCAACTAACCGAATCAAAAGCTTTCTCAGCGTCCAATCCTACTACCATTATCTCTGTCTCGTTCTTATTAACCTGTTCTAATATGTGCAGAATTCTCCTTATGTTGTCCTGTGTTTGTCTTTGTTGAATAAATCCAGTCTGGTCTAAATGGATTAGGCCAGGTAAAAGCTTTTCCAATCTGCGCGCTAATATAGATGTAAATAGTTTGTAATCTAAATTAAGAACACTAATTGGCCGATAATTGCCACATTCTAGTTTATCATTACCCTCTTTAGGAATAACTGAAATAATCGCTTCTCTCCAGGAAAGTGGAGTTTCTCCTCTCTGCAAGATCCAATTAAAGGTGTTAAGTAGTAATGGGGCTAACTGTGTCTTCAGGGACTTGTACCACTCTGAGGTAAACCCATCAGAACCCGGGGACTTTCCAGCCTTTAACCAAGAGATGGCCACGTTCAGTTCTTTGACAGTTACTGGTTCTAATAAACTTTCATTTTGTAAATCTGTAAGTTTAGGTAGATCTAAAAAATTCAATACACTGTCTATATAGGGCTCATTGGGGGCCCGGGGTTGGGAGTACAGCTCTCGATAATATGTTTCAAAACTCTCTTGAATTTTCCCTATTGTACTCTCCACAAGCTTTGTCTTTGGATTCTTTATTTTATGAATTGTATTGTCTGCTTGTTGTTTTCGTAATTTATATGCTAATAATCTAGCTGATTTACCTCCTACTTCATAATTCTTTTGTCTCAGGTAAAGAAAATTTCTTTGAGTTTCCAACGTATAACTATCATCAATTTCACTTTGCAATTTCCTAATTTCCTGTTTTCGATTTGAATTACTTTTGTTGCTATCTACAACTTGAAGTTGTTTTAATTTTCCTTGAAGGTCTGCTAATTTTTGTGCATTGATTTTTTTCATGTGAGTAGTAATGGAAATAATTTTCCCTCTCAGTACAGCTTTCAATGTATCCCATAAAATCACTGGTGATGTTTCTCCCGTGTCATTAAGGTCTAGATATTCTTTGATTTCTCCCCTTAATCTCTCCATTACTTTCGGGTTATTGAGTATATGTGAGTTTAGCCTCCATAGTGTTTTCCTCATTTTCCTTTCCAGGATTAGAGACATAGAGACTGGGCTATGATCCGACAGATCAATTGTTGCAATATTACAGTTTTTTATCCTGAGTCTATCTGTATTAAAGATAAAGAAATAGTCTATCCTTGAATAGGCTGAATGAGGGAAAGAGTAATATGTATAATCTTTACTAGTAGGGTGTAATTCCCTCCAGACATCTATAATTCCCAACTCCTCCATCAATGAATTCACTTTCCGAGTCAGAGGTTTATTCTGAGTAACTATTCTTGAAGAATCTAATATAGGATTTAATCTAATATTAAAATCCCCTCCACAAATTACTACCCCTCGAGAACTGACCATTAGGTCAAAAATGTGTCTATAAAATGACCATTCACTACCTGGAGGAGCATAAACATTCAGCAATGTTATTTCTGTACCTTCTATTCTTCCTGTGATTTTTACAAACCGTCCTTCTTTGTCTCTAGTCTCTGAAATATGTTCATAATTAAGAGTACTTGATATTAAAGTAGCTACCCCTCTTTTGTGACTCAATTTATATGATGAATAAAATACATGCTTAAAGCCCATTCTTTTTAATTTTCCATGTTCAGATTGGCTCATATGTGTTTCCTGGAGGAAAGCTATTTGTGCCCTCTCTTTTTTCAATTTAGACATAATCTTATTTCTTTTAATTGGATTCAAAACCCCATTAACATTATAGGAAATTATTTTTACCAATTCAGTTTGCATTTTTCTCTAGTAGAAAAAAAGCACTCTCCTTTTCTAACCAAACAGTAAGCAATCCCTTCTCAACAGTAAACCAAGACATATAACCACACCCTAGACATTTCTGAACGTATAACATTTGAAAATTTTTCCCGACTTCCCACAGTGAGGCCTGAGCACCGACCCGCCGCAGTTCAGAGGGATAACCTCTATCTTCACCCTGTGTTAGAGGGCCCTCAGCAGTTTGAATAATCATAGAGAATTTTCTCCTATTTATGTCTCGACCATATTGCTATCATTCAAGTTATTCCGCCTAGTTTATTTTCAGATACCAGTTTTCATTTTACTTTTAAGTCCGATTTACTCTTTTCAGTCATTTCTCTTAATTAATCTGTATTCTCTGTACATTCGCGTCTGAATATTTGCAGCTTTTCCTTGTAGTTTGACACTCTGGTTCGAGTGGAGCGTCCTCGCCCCACTAACTGCCACGACTTCTGCCGAATCCTCTCCAGTAGCGACTCCGGTTGGGTGATAACTTTAATAGATAGTCCCCGGTCCGCCAGGTGCAACGTTGCCTCCTCCACTGTAGCGTAAGTTTTTGTCCCTTCGTCGTAAAAGACTCTCAGCCGAGCTGGATACAGGGTCTGGAATCTGATGTTGTTTTCCTTCAGGACTCTCCGTGTTTCCGTATATTCCTTCCGTCTGGCAAGAATCCCCGGTGCGTAGTCGTGGTCTAAACTGATTTTGCAGTTGTTCCACATGAAACCTTTCTTTTGCCATGCTCTTTTAAGCACCTCTTCCTTCGTTCTGTAACTGAGAAATCGTATCAGAATCGATCTGGGCTGGGCACCTGCCGGAGGCTGTGGTGCCAACGCGCGGTGAGCCCTTTCTATCTGTAGGTCTTTTGCGGCCGGTATATCAAGGTTCTCTCTAAGCAGCTTCTCCACGAAGGGAATCATCAATCCGGGTTTACCTTCCGGTTCCTTCGGGAACTCCGTAGATCCTCACATTTTCCCTTCTTGAGCGGCCGCCTTGATCTATTAGTTTCCACTGGAGCTGGTCTTGTAGCTTCAGCATTTCTGCTATCACTTCCTCGGCGTTTTGTAGCTTCTCTTCAATTCCAACAATCCTCGCTTCGGCTTCATCTATCCGCGAGTTAGTTTTTACTATTTCTCCTTTAATATCTTCCAGCTGTTTGCTGTTATCTTGTCGGAACTCGCGAATCTCTCCGAGAATCAAAGACAGAGTCACCGATTCCCCCTCATTATCTCCGTCCTGGCTTGCCGTGGGGGAGCTAGGCTCGTCGCCTTGCTGCATCTCTTTATGTTTATCAGCCTTTGAAGCGGACTTTTTATTCTTGTTCTTAGACATCATCCTTGCCCCTTTTATTAATATAGTTATGCAATATTAAGTATTTCTCTAAATTCGATTTTGGGGCAGTTTACCTTCTTTTTTGTCGAGAGACCTTTTCCTTACGCCGCCATTCCCTTGATGACCCGGAAGTCTCCAATATCCCAATTTCAAGAGGATGAGGTGATGAGCACTCTGGTAGATGTGTTTGTGACCTAATTAGAGTACTCTTTGAGTAAATGAGTCAATCACATTCGTCTGGAACTGAGCCATGTAGCCAGGACAGAAGGAGAACAGAAGGACATTTTCTTCAGCAGTCATCATCTTTAATCCCTGCTCTAACTCTATTCCCAATCTGTCATTTTATATATACAAAATTATGAGGGGAATAGATGGAAAGATAGGCTGAGATTGGGTGAGACTAGAACTAGAAGTCATAAAGTGAAAGGTGAGCTGTTTAAGGGGAACATGAAGGCAATCTTCTTCACTCAGCGTGGTGAGAATGTGGAATAAACAGCCAGCAGATGTGGTAGCTGTGGGTTTGATTGCAACATTCAAGAGAAATTTGTATGGAGGGATATGGAGCACTGTAATGCAGGTGCAGGTCAATAGGACTAGGCACAATGATTGTTCAGCATGCCCTAGATAGGCCAAAGGACCTGTTTCTATGGTGGAATGTTCTATGGCCCCATCTTGGCAAAAACAAACTGCACATAACCTTGCCAACATTGAGTACCACACGAGGCAAGCTTCTGACGATGTATTGTCAAGCATGACTCCCAAAGATGCACTTACATGTCTGACATGTAACACAGTTCAGCTCAATTGCTAAAAATCCTCCAATTTCAAGGTGGCCTCTTCAGCATCTTGAATTTTGTGCATTTCAGCTGCTAAGACTCAGGAACTCTTGTTCATATCACTGCCTCTCTCACCTCCCTTCTTCCTTCAGCATGCTCCTTAAAATGTACCCCTTTGCCAAAACATTTGGTAATCGGCCCTTATGTCCCTCAATGTGGACTTGTGTCAAATTTTGGTTAATAGCTCTCTTATGAATTGCCAAAGGAGACTTGATGGCATTAACACAACCTTGTTAATACAAACTATCCTTGCTGACTTCCGTGAACCATCGGATTTATGTGACTATCCTTCAGGTTCCATGCAACTTTTACTGAAACTAGCTTCAAATAAAAAGATTTAAAAAGTTCATAGTTCATGTATGGAACCAAAAGAAATGGGGGAGATCTTAAATGAGTTTTTTGCATCTGTATTTACTAAGGAAACTGGCATGGGGTCAATGGAAATAAGGCAAACAAGTAGTGAGGTCATGGAACCTATACAGTTTGAGGAGGAGGAGGTGCTTGCTATCTTGAGGCAAATCAGAGTAGATAAATCCCCAGGACCTGACAGAGTATTCCCTCGGACCTTGAACGAGAGAGACTAGTGTTGAAATTGCAGGGGCCCAGGCAGACAGGTGCCGGAGGATTGAAGGATAGCTCATGTTGTTCTGTTATTTAAAAAAGGCTCTAAAAGTAATCCAGGAAATTATAGGCTGGTAAATTTGACGTCGGTAGTAGGTAAATTATTGGAAGGAGTACAAAGAGATAGGATCTACAAGTACTTGGATAGACAGGGACTTCTTACCCTATCACTTATTTATTTTTATTCCCCCCCTTTTTTCCCTCTCTCTGCCTGCTCTCCATCTTCTTCTGGGCTCCCCTCCCCCTTTCTTTCTCCCTAAGCCTCCCATCCCATGATTCTCCCCTACTCCAGCTCTGTATCCCTTTTGCCAATCAACTTTCCAGCTCTTAGCATCATTCCTCCCCCTCCTGTCTTCTCCTATCATTTTGGATCTCCCCCTCCCCCTCCCCCTCCCTCCCACTTTCAAATCTCTTACTATTTCTTCTTTCAATTAGTCCTGACGAAGGGTTTCGTGCCCAAACGTCGACTGTACTTCTTCCTATAGATGCTGCCTGACCTGCTGCGTTCCACCAGCATTTTGTGTGTGTTGCTTGATATGAAGTGAGTTTTTTTCTCTCTCAGAGGACTGAGAATCTTTGGAACTGCCTTCCTGAAAGGACAATGGAAGCCGAATATTTTAATATTTTTAAGACAGAGGGCGATATGTCCTGGATGGAAAATGTTCCTGAGGGGAGACGGAAGGTGAAATGCAGCAACAATAAAGCCACCCATCATCTTAGTGAATGGCGGAGCAGTGAATAACGAAGTAGCTACACTGCTCTGAATTTAGATGGCACCACTGAAAATGCAGAATAGTTAGAAAAT
This sequence comes from Mobula hypostoma, assembly GCF_963921235.1. Taxonomy (NCBI): domain Eukaryota; kingdom Metazoa; phylum Chordata; class Chondrichthyes; order Myliobatiformes; family Myliobatidae; genus Mobula; species Mobula hypostoma. The sequence continues at coordinate 19,607,821 of NC_086098.1, forward strand.
ATATTGAACTAAATTCTTGCTGCTATGCCAATATCTTTTTTAAGTCAAATAGTCTTAGCGACTTAACACACTTTTCCATTTGGATGGTGGACTATCAGGTTAGTGCTTTAGCATCATACAACAAAGAAACAAACCTTTCAACCTCCCAACAGCATTTCTTCACATTTAATGGGATTAAGTATCATCTGCCATTGCTTCACACATCTTAATGGCTCATCAACATCGTTCTATTGTGAACACTATTATCAACATCACCATTAATCTTCATGCTATCTGCACTTTTACAAACTATAACTTCTGCATTCATATACTGTTCACATTGTTCATGTATACTGTATAAAATATAGAACGGTTTCCAGCACCATTCCCTGGATACAAAGACTTCCAACCGCAAAAACAATCCTTAACCATCACATAAACACGAGGAATTCTGCAGATGCTGGAAATTCAAGCAACACACATCAACGTTGCTGGTGAACGCCGCAGGCCAGGCAGCATCTCTAGGAAGAGGTACAGTCAACGTTTCGGGCCGAGACCCTTCATCAGGACTAACTGAAGGAAGAGCTAGTGAGAGATTTTAAAGTGGGAGGGGGAGGGGGAGATCCAAAATGATAGGAGAAGACAGGAGGGGGAGGGATGGAGCCAAGAGCTGGACAGGTGATTGGCAAAGGGGATATGAGAGGATATATGGGACAGGAGGCCCAGGGAAGTTAGAGAAGTCAATGTCCATGCCATCAGGTTGGAGGCTACCCAGATGGAATATAAAATGTTGTTCCTCCAACCTGAGTGTGGCTTCATCTTTACGGTAGAGGAGGCCGTGGATAAACATTATCAGAATGGGAATGGGACGTGGAATTAAAATGTGTGGCCACTGGGAGATCCTGCTTTCTCTGGCGGACAGAGTGGAGGTGTTCAGCAAAACGATCTCCCAGTCTGCGTCGGGTCTCGCCAATATATAGAAGGCCACATCAGGAGCACCGGATGCAGTACCTCACCCCGGCCGACTCACAGGTGAAGTGTCGCCTCACCTGGAAGGACTGTCTAGGGCCCTGAATGGTGGTAAGGGAGGAAGTGTAAGGGCATGTGTAGTACTTGTTCCGCTTACAAGGATAAGTGCCAGGAAGGAGATCAGTGGGGAGGGATGGGGGGGGAACGAATGGACAAGGGAGTCACGTAAGGAGCGATCCCTGTGGAAAGCGGGGGGGGGGCGGGGGAGGAATAGATGTGCTTAGTATCACCCCCGCTTCCTACCATCAAGCCAATGTTGGGTCTAATTATTGATCCTGGTTTCAATGGCCCTTACCTTTGTATCAATTGCCCATGAGAGACCCCATCACTTTTGACAAATGCACAATCCTCACTGACAAACATAGTTATATCTATAAAACATTTATCAGATGGGATCTCCCCCATCATTGTAATCCTGTCTATCCTTGATTAATCTTAGCCTCTCAAACTAGAGGTTAACCTGTTCCTCAGAACCTTTTCCAGTGATTTTCCTACCAGTCAAATTTGGACCCAGGGCCCTGTAATTACCAAGCTTATCCTTGCTATCCCTTGAGTAAAGGCAGCACATTTGTGTCTTCCAGTCATACTTTACACGCTTATACCCAAAAAGAACTGGAAGTTTTCCCAGGTGATATGCAATATGCACTTTCTTCCCTTATCTTGGCTAAAAGTTTAATTATCATTCAACCATACATGAATACAGCTGAACAAAACAGTGTTTCCCTGGGGCCAAGGTGCAAAGCACATTACCAACAGTCATACACAACACAAGGCACATATAGCAGATATAAGATAGCAGTAAACATACAATCACACACAAATATATACAAATACATACATATATACATGTACATACACACACACACATATACATATATACATCTCTCATAACCTTATAAACCTTAATCAGATCTCCCCTCAGCCTCCACTGCTCCAGAGAAAGCAGTCCAAGTGTGTCTGACCTCTCTTAATACTAATAATAATAATATTATAATAATAATAATCCAGGCAACACCCTGGTAAACTTCTTCTCCACTCTCTCCAAGGCCTTGACATCATTCCTAAAATGGGGCAACTAGAAATGAATGTAATACTCAGGATGCAGTCTAAATAGAATTTTATAAAGCTGCAAAATAGCTTCCTGATTCTTGAACTCATTTCCCCCACTAATAAAGGTAAGCATGCTGTGATAGGCAGGTGAGGAGAAGAAAAGGGGTAAAAGGGAAACGAGAACGGGGAATGAAAAAGAGAAAGGAAGAGGGGCGAAATTACTGAATGTTAGAGAAATCGATGTTCATGTTTTCAGGTTGGAGGCTACCAGATGGAACATGAAGTGTTGCTCCTCCAAACTGAGAGTGTCCTCATCGTTTCAGCAGCCAAGACCATGGACCGGCATATTGGAATGGAAGTAAAATGGTTGGCCATTGGGAAATCCACCCTGTTGCAGCGGGAGCAAAGACGCTGAACAAAGCAGTCCCCCAATCTATGTAAGGTTTCACTGATGCAGAGGAGGCCACACCAGGATCACTGAATACAGTAGATGACCCTGACAGACCCATAGGATTTGTGTTGCCTCACTTAGAAAGACTCACCTTCGCTGACAATCAACACAGGCCCACATCAAGGATACATGCTTAGCCTACTGCTCTAATCTCTCTACACTCATGACTGTGTGGCTAGGCACAGCTCAGGTGCCATTTACAAATTCACCAATGACACAGCTGTTATTGGCAGAAACTCAGATGATGAAGAAGCATAGAGGATTGAAATAGGTCAGCTGGTTGAATGGTGACACAACAACAACCTTGCACTCAATGTCAATAAGACCAAGGAATTAATTGTGGGCTGAAGGAAGGGAAAGACAAGAGAACACACACACACTCACCCACCCACACACATGTCTTCATTGATGGGTCAGCAATGAATGGGTGAACAGCTTCAGATTCTTATGTCAACATCTCTGAGGACTTTTCCTGGGTCTAACATGGATGCAATTATAAAGAAGGCACAGCAGTGTGGTAGGAGTTTGAGGAGATTTGGTGTGTCACCATAAGCTCTAGTAAATTGCTACTGATATACCATGGAGAATATTGTGAGAGGTTGCATCACAGTCTGGTACTGAGGTGCCAACGTACAGGATCGGACAATGTTGCAGAGGATTGTAAACTCAGCGAGCTCCATCACAGAACATCTCCAAAAGGTGATGCCTCAGGATGGTGGTAACCATCAGTAAAGACCTTCATCAACAGGGACACGCCCTCTTCTCATTACTACCATCAGGGAAGAGGTACAGGAAACTGAAGACTCTCACTCAGCATTTTAGGAATAGCTTCATCCCCTCCACCATCAGATTTCTGAATGGTCCACACTATTTTGCTCTTTTTGTACTACTTCTTTATTTTTTTCTATTTCTTATTGAAACTTACAGTATTTTTAAATTATACTGTACCACTGTCATAAAGCAAATTTCATGATGTGCAGTATCACAAAACTCCTATCAGTCCGTATACTCCTTAGTAGCTCTCCTGCACTGATATGAGACTCAGAGATCTCTGGTTTTCAGAATTCTCTCATTTCTTTTCTGCAATAGTTAGCTCCTTGCCAGTCTTCCAACACCTTGTCTGTGGCCGGATAGGACACATGGATATTGGTCAAGACCCAAGCAATCTCATTAATTGCCTCTCTCATCAATGTGGGGTGTATCCTATCAAGCACTAATGATTTCTGCACCTTAATGCTCTTTAAGAGACTCAACATGATACATTTATCTTGAAATGCCTTAACATATTATCACGTTCCATGCAGATCTCCTGATTAACCACACCTTTCTCCTTGGTAAATACTAATGCAAAGTAATCACTTAGGTTCTCACCCACATCGTCTATCTCTAATCGCATATTCCTTCCTTAATCCTTGAATGGTCCTTTCTGCTCATTAGTTATCCTCTTGCTTTTGATATATCTTCCATCTGTCTCCCATCCACTACATAATGTACTGGTTGGGCACAGGAGTACATTCGGCCAGAGACTCATTCCACCGAGATGCAACACAGAGCATCATAGGAAGTCATTCCTGCCTGTGGCCATCAAACTTTACAACTCCTCCTTTGGAGGGTCAGATACCCTGAGCCAATAGAATTATTTCCTGGCGTAATTTACATATTACTATTTAATTATTTATGGTGCAACTGTAACGAAAACCAATTTCCCCCGGGATCAATAAAGTATGACTATGACTATATGTTCAGAATGCCTTGGAGTTCATTTTAATCCTACTGCCAAGGACTTTTCATGGCTGCTCTCCCAATTCCCTTCCTGAGTTCTTCATTGACTTCTTTATAATCGTCCAACGTTCTATGTGATTTTAGCTTCTTAAACCTTATATAAACTTCCTTTCACTTCTGACTAAACACACCATCTTTCTAGACAGCCAAGGTTCCCTTACTTCATCTTCCTCGTCCATCCTTCTTACAAAGCGTAGACCAGGAACGTGTCTTGCATTGCATCTTTTCTCAGTCCACAACCACCATTCTGAGCTCCAAGTTGCATGCCATTTCAAATTCTCCTCCTATTCCTACACTGATCTGTGCATCCCCAGCCACCTTCATTAGTGGGACAAGGCCAAACCCAAACCAGAGCAGCAACAACTCAAATTCCATCTGTATAGTCTACAATCCAATAGCATGAACACAGATTTCCAAATATAAATAATCCTCTTTTCTGTGGCTTCACCCACCCACTCATCCATCTCCCCTCTCCATCCCCCCATCACTCATCTTTGTCTCCTTCTTTGCACCTGGTTCTAACCCTATATTCTCTACCTGGTTCTCTGGTTCTGATTCCAACTGCATTCACTTTGCTGCCTTAAGGCTAGCATTACCATTTCCTTTACTTTGTTCAGCACAATAGCCTCCTGTATTTCTGCTCATCTTCCTCCAGCAGATGTTTCCAACCTTCACATTCCCCTTCTCCCATCTCACCCCATCTACCTTTCATTTTCACCTCCTTTGCTTCCATTATTATTCATCTATCACAATCTTCCAACTCTACACATCCTTCTTCCTTCCCCTGCATGGTGCAAGCTGCTTGTCATCTTTCTCTGATCTTCCTTCTATCATCATCTGTCTCCTATCTCACTATGCATCTTCAGCTCTTTCTGCTGGCCGTCTTCCCTCTCCACTCTCAATCCTGATGAAAACTTCCATTACAGAATGTTGAGTATTTCCTTCCTCCTACAGATGCTGCTGTACCCACCAGAACGTTGTTTGTTGCACCACGTAAATGCAAGTAGAGACTTTCTCAACATGACCTTTTTGATTATTTGTGACTTCTTTTTAAAAAGTAAAATATTCAAAGTGAGCTACCAAAGGAAAATTTTTGCAAAAAGTAAGAATCACACTTGCAAATACCTGAAATAAATGGAGACACTTTCCTTTTTAAAAAAACTAAACTTCCAAGTGCAAAGTTATTGGACTCTGAGTGTTTAGGAATATAGATACCCTGTAGATTTCATTTGGGAATCTTTATAAGCAAGGTAATCCTTTCATGAAATAACTCTATGACATTGAATTGAAAAATTGTAATGAAGTAAATTTTTAGAATAGTTGTAGACTACTGTTTTAACTTTTATTTTAGCTGTGGTTGCCTTATCGATGTCTACAAGGTTTGTGAATACATTTTTTCTATGACTACAATTGCAATGCTTTGATTAACTGAAAATTGAAGGCTGTTCATTTGTAATTATCATACAAAGCATTCGTGGGGCGCTGATTTGTCACTTTTACTTTTGCAGCAACAGAAGAAGATTATCCTGCTACCATGTACTCCAAGTGGATTTGATGAATGCATTTTCTAATCTATTCTGGATGCAATTACAAGATTGAATCAAAAGCTTTCAAAGGATTAAGAATTTAATTTCTTCTGGCTTGCTCGAGTGGAATACTGCATTTATTTGTTTCAGAGGTAATGCTTGAAGGTCAAATATTTTCAAACTCAGTTATTAGGGGAAGCTGATGCAATAATGACCTTCTTATGTCTGATGACTAAAAAACAAATTCCATATTTAAGGCTGTAAAGCAGTTCTCAAAACGATTTGGACTACCTGTATTATCATTCCAAAATATCAATTTAACAGAAGAGATTTTGCAGATTTATACTAACTTCAATACTATCTCTCTCCAAAATAAAATACTGTACTAAACACTGAAGAGCAGGTGGTTGAAAATAATAATGGTAAATTATGATCAGACACTTTTAATATCTGTTAGCATGCAAGAAAACAAGCCTAATGTAGCAACGGGTAAATTTATGTTAGCGCCTTTTAAGATTCCGGGCTGTCGCAAAGCACTTTACAGCCAATTAAATATTATTTGGTGCGGTCCCTGTTGTTATGTAGTAAATGCAACAGAAAAGTGCACACCATGCTATCCAGCAAATGGCATGACCAAATTTAATGATATTAGTTGATAGACAGGACTCCAGGAAGATCTCCTCTCCTCTTTGAAATCATGTTGTGATTTATTTTACATGCACCTGACAGAGCAGAATTAGTGCCTCATTCAAGCAGAACCAAGTAAAGCATGTGGCCAAGTGGTTAAGGCGTTCGTCTAGTTACCTCAAGGTCGCTAGTTCGAGCCTCAGCTGTGGCAGTGTCTTTGTGCCCTTGAGCAAGGCACTTAATCACACATTGCTCTAGCCTGTGCAAGGAGTGGCGCCCCACACAGACGTCCAATCTGCGCCTTGTAAGGCATGAAAATGCCCGACGCAGGCCTCTCATAGTCTGAGTCAACGTTCCCCCCCGCCAAGCAGAACCATCTCATAGTGCAACCCAGATTCATGCACTTGGTGGGACTTGAATCCTTAACTTTCTGACTCAGAGGTTTGTGCATTTCCAAATCAACCACTGCAGTTAGCTACTAATTACCACATGCATCCAGCACGGTAATTGTAATTTCTCAGGATTTGAAGAATACTTGAAAGATTGTGGCTCTGGAAAGTGGATGAAAGTGACTTCTGGCCAAATAAGCTGCATCATCAAGATCAGATATCATCTTGCCATGAAAAGCATTACAGAAAAGGCATTATACAAGCTGTTCCTGTAGAGATTCCTCTCCTGAGAAAGGGACACATGCACCTCAACAAAACATTAATTTTGTGCTTTAACATTAACCTCAGACAAGTAACCTCAAAACTCAATTAACATTATAGCATTTCCTTATCCTTAGCAATTTTCCTCATGCCTTTTGTATCTGAGGTTACAATTTAATTCCAGTCTGGTTTCTATTATGGTGGCTTGTGTGCGGGAGTCTAATTCTCACCAAGAACTGGATTGAGACTGCCAAGTCTCATTTCACCTTGGAGCTTTCACAGCCTGAGCAGAATTCAAACCAATATCTCAGGAACTGACAGCATACAACCCAATCACCAAAAAATATACTCATTTCTAATACAACACTGAATGCCCAGATAACTAAAAGTAGTAAACATCCTCTTACTATGTTCTTCATGGCACCTTAGCAAAAGCATAGATTCAGTGGTTTTAGTGCAATTTATTATTCTTCATTAAAATATTTTCAGTATCTCCCAACTGGTAATAAATCTTCAGAATTGAACTTTGAATACTGCCTTATCTCATTTTGTAAAACACAGATTTCAAGACCACACCTAAGGCTGGTAAAGCTGAACATTTCTCAGAACTATTCCAGTGTCTATTTTTCTTTCATTTATAATGTACTAAAGGATTGCATTCAAATCCCATGAGCACACCTAGAATTCAGCTGATATGCCATCCTGTTATCAAATCTAGACAGAAAGCCATGCTATTTCTGTCTCATCCCACACAAACCACAACCCCTTCTGTTTCTCCACAATCCACCACCAGCAATATTTCTTAGATGTTATTATTTGAGTAAGTTGCTAATTTGTACAGTACAACTGCTCTCTCTTTGTTCAGCAAGTTCATCTAAAGTTCAGTGTGAATGCTTATATGTATTAAGTTTCAGTGAGCAGGTATGGAATCTGATCATATCACTGGAAACTCAGCCAGTATGAATTGTGTACTCAAGCTATCTGACCCTTACTATAGAATCACTGAATAGCCATACTCTTTATCATCAGCAGGGAAAACAAGCAATGCCTAATATGAAAATGACAAACTTGCTGAATTGATGTACTTATGTATATAAAATTATGAACTGTACAACAAAAGGTAAATTAGCCTATGTATTTGTTTTAAGAATGTGTTAATGTTTTATTTTGAAATTTTTAAAATTTAAAAGGAGTAAAAATACAGAAATAAATCATAAAAGAAACACAGTAGTATTTGTGAATGCTAAGAACACAATATTTAGTTTGAGCTAACAGCTTTAAGCTTCTGAGTGAATACTGACCTAATAAATATTTCTAACAGCTTAATTTAGAAAGAAATTACTATACTGTTATTAAGATTTTAGATTTAATGCTTGTATTCAAGACTCATTCTCTATTAACTACCAAGTCCAGGCTTGCAATAGCCAGAAGCTACAGGAAAGGAAAAAAAGGGCAATTGTAATTCTGCCAACAAATAATCTTACCTTAAGCGCTTACTAAATTAAACAAAGTTATCTTGCAACATCCAGAACATACAGCACAAATTGCATATGCACTTAATGTGCTCTGCTCATCCTACAACTGAGCTTTTTTTTCAATAAAGAAAAACTGAGTTCTTCATTCAACTTTAAAAGGCAATTATATCCACTAATAAAGAGAGGTCAAGTTAAGTAAGCTGTCAATGCGCCAGTCCTTGTGCTGTTACAATTCAGAAATTCAATTTCTATAACAAGATAACAATGAAAATAAAGCACTAGAAACTGCTCTATGCTGTTGCTTTGGCATTGAAACAGTATTATCGATCAGGCTATTACCATCTTTCAATAGTGCATAAAGTGAACCTCATTTATAAGACTCACAGAAGAATATTGCCAGGTTTCAGTGTGCAACGCTACCCTCAAACCCTACATTAAAGCTTTCCCCTTGGTATTTCTTTTGATAAATTACAAACTCTCTATTTTCTCAGCAAGCAGAATGACAGGTGTGATTTTGCAGATCCAGAAAGAGACATAACACAATGCAATCAGCTCTCTTATGAAACTGTGGATGCTCCAATAAATGGAGATGGATGGGATAGTGCAATCAGGGGATCTGAATGAGCCAGAGAGGCTGATGGAAAACAATGCCTGCAGGAAGCATGATTTTTCTGCATGAGGACTTTAGATCTCTGCCGCTACCCGAGTGCGGTGAATGAAAGTCTTCACTTCTAGGAGGCCCGCAATGTAATCAAACATCTATAAAAGTTAGTCTGCTTCTGTGGATTGAAGGAAAAGTAGGTGAAGTTGACTCCCCTTGAATATAGAGGTTGGTGATCTCCTATATGTATCAGTGAGCAGCTAACCAAGATATGGCACAGATGAGCAGAAGCAGCCTAGAATAATCCAGACCAGAGGATACTCTTAATATAATACGGAGAATTTTATTCCAAAGGAAAAATAATTGTTGAAAGGAAACCATATTTCCTGGTGGATACTGAAACAGAAGCTCATACAAGTTGCACACATCAAAGTTGCTGGTGAACGCAGCAGGCCAGGCAGCATCTCTAGGAAGAGGTACAGTTGATGTTTCAGGCCGAGATCCTTCGTCAGGACTAACTGAAAGAAGAGCTAGTAAGAGATTTGAAAGTGGGAGGGGGAGGGGGAGATCTAAAATGATAGGAGAAGACAGGAGGGGGAGGGATGGAGCCAAGAGCTGGACAGTTGATTGGCAAAAGGGATATGAGATGATCATGGGACAGGAGGCCCAGGGAGAAAGAAAGGGGGCGGGGGAAAAAAACCCAGAGGATGGGCAAGGAGTATAGTCAGAGGGACAGAGGGAGAAAAAGGAGAGAGAGAAAAAGAATGTGTGTACATAAATAAATAACGGATGGGGTACGAGGGGGAGGTGGGGCATTTGCGGAAGTTGGAGACGTCAATGTTCATGCCATCAGTTGGAGGCTACCCAGATGGAATATAAGATGTTGTTCCTCCAACCTGAGTGTGGCTTCATCTTGACAGTAGAGGAGGCCGTGGATAGACATATCTGAATGGGAATGGGATGTGGAATTAAAATGTGTGGCCACTGGAAGATCCTGCTTTCTCTGGCGGACAGAGCGTAGGTGTTCAGCAAAGCGGTCTCCCAGCCTGCGTCAGGTCTCACCAATATATAGAAGGCCACATCGGGAGCACCGGACGCAGTATATCACCCCAGCCAACTCACAGGTAAAGTGTCGCCTCACCTGGAAGGACTGTCTGGGGCCCTGAATGGTGGTAAAGGAGGAAGTGTAAGGGCATGTGTAGCATTTGTTCCGCTTACAAGGGTAAGTGCCAGGAGGGAGATCGGTGGGAAGGGATGGGGGGGACGAATGGACAAGGGAGTCGCATAGGGAGCAAACCCTGCGGAAAGCGGGGGGGGGGAGGGAAAGATGTGCTTAGTGGTGGGATCCTGTTGGAGGTGGCGGGGTTGGAGGAACAACACCTTATATTCCGTCTGGGTAGCCTCCAACCTGACGGCATGAACATTGACTTCTCAAACTTCCGCTAATGCCCCACCTCCCCTTCGTACTCCATCCGTTATTTACTTATATACAAACATTCTTTTTCTCTCTCCCTCTCCTTTTTCTCCCTCTGTCCCTCTCACTATACCCCTTGCCCATCCTCTGGGTTTTCCCTCCCTCCCCCTTTTCTTTCTCCCAAGGCCTCCTGTCCCATGATCCTCTCATATCCCTTTTGCCAATCAACTGTCCAGCTCTTGGCTCCTTCCCTCCCCCTCCTGTCTTCTCCTGTCATTTTGGATCTCCCCCTCCCCCTCCCACTTTCAAATCTCTTACTAGCTCTTCTTTCAGTAAATCCTGACGAAGGGTCTCGGCCCGAAACGTCGACTGTACCTCTTCCTATAGATGCTGCCTGGCCTGCTGCGTTCACCAGCAACTTTGATGTGTGGTGCATGAATTTCCAGCATCTGCAGAATTCTTCGTGTTTGCACTCATACAAGTTGCTTTGCTCTGGAATAAGGCAGATTTTAATTTTTTTTTTAAATACCATTTTCACCCCTCGCACCATCGTATGGGAACAATTCTAAAACCAAAACCACTTTGCTAAATGGTACTTATTTGATAAAAACATTTCCTGACAAAATCTACATTTTTGACAGCAGACACCAGTTTAAAAAGTAAATGATTTTTGAAATACCATTCAAGATTTCTACACCAATTGAAATTGTAGAACTCCAAATTGAAACAAAAAGAGAGACATCTTCATAGATATTAGAGAAATAATCTGAAACACAAATTGTTACAATGCAAGCCAAGCACCTCCTGTATGGCATTCTAACTCTCATTTTCAGAATTACAGTACTTGCCACTTACAAAATAGTCAAAACAGTATTGGATCTTTTCACAGAAAGAAATAGCAAGGTTCTCATTCCAGATGATTAGAATCAAATGAGCTATAACTGCTACCAGGTGTCAAATAGGAATCAGCAAAGCCTCAAGGTGCCTCAGCAACCAACTTGGAGATGCTGAAAACCTTAAAACAAGGTTGTAGGGTTTATATAGGACAGTCCTCTGCATATTCACTCGAGGTAGCTTTCAGCACAGTGCCACTTACAACCTTCCAAATCTGGGAAGTGTGAATACACCACAGAGAGTGCAAAGGAGATTTACAAGGATGTTGCCTGAATTGAAGAGTGTGCCTTTACGAGAATAGGTTGAGTGAACTTGGTCTTTTCTCCGTGGAGCAACAGGGGATGAGAGGTGACCTGATAGATGTGTGTAAGATGGTGAGAGGCATTGATTGTGTGGATAGCCAGAGGCTTCTTCCCAGGGCTGAAATGGCTAACATGAGGGGGAATAGTTTTAAGGTGCTTGGAAGTAGGTTCAGGGGTGGAGGGGGGAGAGTCAGAGGTAAGTTTTTCACACAGAGTGGTGGGTGCATGGAATGCACTGCCAGCAATGGTGGTGGAGGCAGACATAATAGGATCTTTTAAGAGACTCTTAGTTACGTGGAGCTTAGAAAACTAGAGGGCTATGCAGTAGGGAAATTCTAGGCAGTTTCTAGAGTAGGTTACATGATCAGCACAACATATGGGCTGAAGTGCCTGCAATGAGCTGTAGATTTCTATGTTCTATGTTCTGGGGTTGCGAAGCAGCACATTATCTCTGGATGTCCAGATTTAATCAGGGATGTAACGTTGAGGCTTTATAAGTAACTGGTTAGACCTCACTTGGAGTATTGTGAGCAGTTTTGAGCACCTTATCTAAGGATGTGCTGACATTGGTGAGGGTTCAGAGGAGGGTCACAAGAATGATTCTGGAAATGAAAGGATTCTCATACGAGCAGCGTTTGATAGCTCTGTGCCTGTGCTCACTAGAATTTAGAAAAATGGGGGTGGTGGATCTCAGTGAAACCTATTAAATATCAAAAGGGCTAGATAGAACGGATATAGAGAGGATGTTTCCCATAGTGGGTGAGTCTAGGACCAGAGGACACATCTTCAGAATAGAGGGACGTCCATTTAGAACGGAGATGAGGAGGATGATTTTTTTTAGCCAGAAGATAGTGAATCTGTAGACTTTGTTGCCATAGGTGGCTATAGAAGCCAAGTCATTGGGTATATTTAAGGCAGAGGTTGATAGGTTCTTGATTTGACAGGGCGTGAAAGATTACAGGGAGAAGACAGGAGAACGGGATTGAAAACAAAAATGGATCAGCCATAACGAAATGGTGGAGCAGACTCCATGGACCAAATAGCCTAATTCTGCACCTATCTCTGATATTACCTACCCGCAGCATTGCTGCGGGAAAGCAGCATCCTTCATTGGGGAACCCCGCCACCCAGGTCGTGCTTTCTTCTTACTACTGCCATCAAGAAGGTACAGGAGGCTCAGCACCCATACTAGGGTCAGCAACAGTTATCACACCTCAACCATCAGGCTCTTGAACCAATGGAAATAACTTCATACAACTTCACTTGCCCCATCACTGAACAGTTCCCACAACCAAGGGACTCACTTTCAAGGACTCTTCATCCCAACTTTTTGATATTTATTGTGTATTTATTTATTTACTTATTCTCTCTTTTGTATTTGCACAGTCTGTTGTCTTTTTCACATTGGTTGTTTGACCATCCTGTTGGTGTGGTCTTCCACTGATTCTCTTATGGTTCCTGGATTTACTGAGTATGTCAACAAGAAAATGAATCTCAAGGATGTATATGGTGACATACATGTACTTTGATAATAAATTTACTTTGAAAATATTAGCCAGTGTAGAAATTTCTATAGCATTAAGGGAATCTGTAAATTACAGACCCAAATAACTGCTGCAAATGCAGTCATTCCCTTGACGGAAACTAGTTTAATGACTCTGATTACAAAGATGACATCTCATCTAGGGCATACAGAACAAACAGTTGTCATGAACACGGTTATCTGTGGCTACTGCCATTGGAGTTATGAAGCAGGAATAACTATTTAGATTAGCGAAATAAAGCTGCTATTGAAGACTTATGGAGGCTGGAGGAACTCAGTGAATCAGGCAGTATCTCTACAAGTTAAAGAAGTGGTCAACACTTTATGTCAGGATCGAGCATTAGGACGGAGGGTGTAGACAGCATATAGCCAGAATGAAGGAGTGAGATACGTGGTACGAGAGGTCATAGCTGATAGGCGTCACATGGGCCAGAGTGCAGTGAGGGATGATGGGAAGATACAGCCAGAAGATTGGGGGGTGGAGGGAGGGTGCAGTTCAGAGACAGAGATCAAGGATGATTACTGGAAAAGGGCAGAAGGAGCTAGGTGGGAAATGGGGGGGGGTTAATTTAGAGACAAAGACAGACAATGAGTGTGCAAATGCAGCACCCTAAAAACAGCAGAATCAGGTTTATTATCACCAGCACGTGACGTGAAATTTGTTAACTTAGCAGCAGCAGTTCAATGCAATACATAATATGGAAGGGAAAAAAACCAAAATAATATTAATCATAAATAAGTAAATCAATTACAGTATACATATATTTAATAGATTAAAAATGGTGCAAAAACAGAAATAATATACATTAGAAAAGTGAGGTAGATCCAGGATTCAAAATCCATTCAGGAATCAGATGGCAGAGGGGAAGAAGCTGTTCCTGAATCGCTGAGTGTGTGCCTTCAGGCTTCTGTACCTCCTACCTGATGGTAACAGTGAGTCACGGGCATGCCCTGGGTGCTGGGGGTCTTTAAGAGACACCACTCCTTGAAGATATCCTGGGTACTTTGTAGGCTATGATGATCTCTGCTGCACCTGATGACCCTGTGATCAATGTCTTAGAGGCCACTGTTAGGATGTCTTTGAAGAGAGTGAACCCTACAAGGTGGAAGGTCCCGATGGAGTACCTGGTAAGGCTCTGAAAACCTGTGCCAACCAACTAACCGGAGTATTTGAGGACATTTTCAACCTCTTACTTCTACGGGTGGAATTTCCCACTTGCTTCAAAAAGGCAACAATTATACCAGTGCCTAAGAATAATAATGTGAGCTGCCTTAATGACTATCGCCCGGTAGCACTCGCATCTACAGTGATGAAATGCTTTGAGAGTTTGGTCATGACTGGACTGAACTCCTGCCTCAGCAAGAACCTGGACCCATTGCAATTTGCCTATCGCCACAATAGGTCAATGGCAGATTGAATCTCAATGGCTCTCCGCATGGCTTTAGACCACCTGGACAACACAAACACCTATGTCAAGATGCTGTTCATCGACTATAGCTCAGCAATTAATACCGTCATTCCTACCATCCTGATTGAGAAGTTGCAGAACCTGGACCTCTGTATCTCCCTCTGCAATTGGATCCTCAACTTCCTAACTGAAAGACCACAATCTTTGCAGATTGGTGTTAACATCTCTTCCTCGCTGACGATCAACACTGGTGCACCTCAGGGGTGTCTGCTCTACTCTCTATATACACATGATTGTGTGGCTAGGCATAGCTCAAGTACCATTTATAAATTTGCTGATAATACAACCATTGTTGGTAGAACCTCAGGTGGTGATGAGAGGGAGTACAGGAGCGAGGTATGCCAACTAGTGGAGTAGTGCAGCAGCAAAGCCAGATAAAGGAGAGATCAGGAGATCTTGTGACAGAAGTGTGTGGGTGTGACAGGTGGACGGAACCAGATGGGGGAGGAGGTTATAATGTAATTGGATCATTAGGAGAGAAACACACACACACACACACACACACACACACACTCACACTCACACACAGAGTAAACATTACCCAAATTTGGAAAACTCAGTATTCATACCATTGAATTGTAAATTACTCAGGCAGATTAGGGAGAGGCCCCACCCTGGATAGCCACTGCAGAGAGAGAACACGTGCTCTGTGAATCTGTCACCTGCTCTACACTTGGCCCTGCTGATGTAAGAGTGACTACTTCAAGAGTACTGAATGCAGTAGACAACGTTGGAGGAGATAAATCTTTACCTCACCTTTAAGTCCCCTGACGGTGGAAGTGTGGGAACGCATGTTGAACCTCCTGCATTTGCAAGGGGAAGTGACAGGGTTGGGGAGGAAGGAGTAGACCAGGGAGTCACGTGGAGAATGCAGAGAGCAGAAACAGGTGGGGAGCAGCAGATGTTGCTGGTGGTGGCATCTCATTGCAGCTGGTGGAAATGACGGAATATGAAGTGCTGGAAACAGAGACTGGTGGAGTAAACAGTGACGACTATGGGACCTCCATCTCTTTTCTGTTTGGAGAAAGTGGGCGTGAGAGCTGAAGTCTCAGAGAAAATGGAAGTATGAAAGAAGGCTCCATCAACCACAGTGGAGCAGCAACCATGCTTCCTGATGTAGGAGAATGTTTCAGATGACCAGGAATGAGAGAAGTTATGGCAGAAACAAACAGACGTAAGAGAAAGGGATGGCATCCTTAAAAGGGACAGGGAACAGAAAGATTCATAGTCAAGGGAATTGTGGGAGTCTTTGGTTGTGTAGTAAAAGTCAATGGACGGTTTGTCTCCCAAGATGGAAAGTAAATAAATAGTGGGAAAAATGGATCATTCAGAAATCTGATGGCAGAGGGGAAGAAGCTGTTCGTAAGTTGTTAAGCGTGTGTCTTCAAGCACTTGTACTTGTTCTCCAATGGTAGTAATAAGAAGAGGAGATGCCCTGGATGGTGAGGGTTATTAATGATGGATGCCGCCTTCTTGAGGCACTGCCTTCTAAAGATGTCTTCAATAGTTGTGAGGGCTATGCCCATGAAGGGTCTGGCTGAGACCACAAACCTCTATAGCCTCTTGAGATCCTGCATATCAGAACTTCCATACAACCAGTCAGAATGCTCTCCACAGTACATCTGTAGAAATTTACAAGATTTTGTTGACACACCAAATCTCCTCAAGCTGCTACTGAAGAAGAGCCACTGGGATGCCTTCTTCAAGATTGCCATCAATGTGTTGGGCCCTGAACAGATCCTCTGACATGCTGATACTCAAGAACTTGATGCTGCTCACACTTGGCATCGCTGACCCCTCAATGAGAACTGGTGTATGTTCTTCTGACTTCCCCTTCCTGAAATCCAGAATCAATTCCTTGCTCTCGCTTATATTGAGTGTGAGGTTGTTATTGCAACACCACTCAACCGATCTATCTCATCCTTGTATGCCTCCTTGCCAACATCTGAGATTTTACCAACAATTGGAGCTGTGCATGCCGACACAGTCATGGGTGTAGCGAGAGCAGAGCAGTAGGTGAAGCACGCATCCTTGAGGTGCACCTGGTTGACTGTCAGTGAGGAGGAGATGTCATCACCATTCTCTGTTGACTGTAAGGATCCAGTTGCTGACAGAGGTACTGAGGGGCCTGTTAGAAGCTTGGTGATTAACAGTGAGAGGATGATAGTGTTGAACGCCAAGATGTAATTGATAAGCTTGTGTTTTGCTGTTGCCTAGATATTACAAAGAAGAGTGGAGAGCTTGTAAACCTGTAGTGGTGGTAAGCAAATTGCAGGAGGTCCAGGTCCTTGCTTAGGCAGCAGTTAATAAGCAACCTCTCAAAGCACTCACATCTATTGTGTTGAAGTGTTATCAGGCAGTAGTTATTGAGGCAGCTCACCCTGCTCTTCTTGGGCACTGATACAATTGTTGCCCTTTTATAAAGCATGTGGGAACTTCAGACTGCAACAGTGAGAAGATGACGATGTCCTTGATCACTCCAGAAGGCCGGTCGGCTACGGTTTTCAGTGCACAGCACACAGTTGGGGCTTGACACCTTGCAACGAGCCCACCCTCTTGAAGGATATTCTGGCAGGTCAAGGACCTGAACCCACTGCAATTTGCCTATTGTTACAATAGGCCTACGGCAGACACAATATCAACGGCTCTTCATGTGGCCTAAGATCATCTGGACAATACAAACACCTATGTCAAGATGCTGTTCATTGAGTATAGCTCAGCGTTTAACATCATCGTTCCTATAGTCCTGATCAAAAAGTTACAGACCCTGGGCCTCTGTACCACCCTCTGCAACTAGATCCTCAACTTCCTGAATCGAAGACCACAACCTGTGCAGTCTGGTGATAATATCTCCTCCTTGCTGATGATCAACACTGGTGAATTGAATTTGAATTTGAATAGAATTAACTTTATTACTTACATCCTTCATATATATGAGGAGTAAAAATCTTTACGTTTCGTCTCTGTTCAAATGTGCAATTATAGTCATTTATAATAAATATTATGTACAACAGGATAGTCAATATAACATAGAAACACAGGTGCGTCAGCATGAATTAAGCAGACTAATGGCCTGGTGGAAGAAGCTGTCCCTGAACCTGTTGGTCCTGGCTTTTATGCTGTGGTACCATTTCCTGGATGGTAGCAGCTGGAACAGCTTGTGGTTGGGGTGACTTAGGTCCCCAATGATCCTTCGGGCCCTTTTTGCACACCTATCTTTGTAAATGTCCTGAATAGTGGGAAGTTCACATCTACAGATGTGCTGGGCTGTCCGCACTACTCTCTGCAGAGTCAGGGGTGTGTGCTTAGCTCAGTTCTCTATTCCCTCTACACTCATGACTGTATGCCTTGGTAAGCTCAAATACCATCTATAAATTTACTGATGATACAACCATTGCTGGCAGAATCTCAGGTGGAGATGAGAGGGCACAGAGGAGCGAGATATACCAGCTAATTGAGGGGTGTTGCACTCAACATCAGTAAGACCAAGGTGATGATTGTGAAAAGGTAAGACAACAGAACACATACCAATCCTCAAAGAGGGATCAGAAGTGGAGAGAGTGAGCAATTTCAAAATTCCTGGGTGTCAATATCTCTGAGAATCTAACCTGGTCCCAACATATCAATGCAGCTATAATGAAGGCAACACAGCGGCTATATTTCATTAGGAATTTAAGGAGATTTAGTTTGTCACCTAAAACACTCGAAAACTTTTACAGATGTATCACTGAGAGCATTTTGACAGGTTACATCACCATCTGGTGTTGCGGGGCAGGGGTGCTACTGCACAGGATCGAAAGAAGCTACAGAAAGTTGTAAAATTAGTCAGCTCTATCTTGGGTACTAGCCTCCTTAGTATCTAAGACATCTTCAAGGTATGGTGCCTCAGAAAGGCAGCATCCATTATTAAGGACTCCCATCACATAGAACATGCCCTTTTCTCATTGTTACCATCAGGAAGGAGATACAGAAGCCTGAAGGACACACTCAGTGATTCAGGAACAGCTTCTTCCCCTCTGCCATACAATTCCTAAATGGACATTGAACCTATGAACACTACCTCTCTTTCTTATTATTGTCGGTTTTTGCACTACTATTCTTTACTATTATATTTATATTTTTATACATACACACATGTACATATATATATAGAATTACTGTATTAAAAAAGCCTGTGAAGAGTTTATTCACATTTCCTGTAATTGTTTTTTTCCCCTATATTTATCATGTATTGCATTATACTGCTGCCACTCAGTTAACAAATTCCACAAAACGTGCCAGTGATGTTAAACCTGATTCTGATTCTGGTGTCCAAGACAGAATCACAGGATTCCCGGATGCTGTGGGGATTCGCACATGTCTAATGTTATTCTCCCTCTCAAAGCCAACATCAAAGGCATTGAGCTCATCGGGGAATGAAGCATTTATGCCTTAGAGTAAGCAACAGCACACAAATGCTGTCACAGCTGTCGTGCACCTGATTGCACAGGAGCAGACGAACAGATGCCGTGGAAATCAGAAAAGTGAGCAATTAGTTAACAAAAACAGTTCAAGTACAAAAGATATGAGTGTTGGGGGGCCGGTAAAAGCAAATTTAGCATAATTTGTCAAGTTCAATGAAGGAGAATAGTGAACACAGTAAAGTGGGTCAGTATACAGAGAACAGTGGGAAGTTTAAACCTGACTAAACTTGGAAGAAGTGATACATTAATAGAACTGATATTGGTAAGGCATCTTGGGATTATTGCAATTGTTGTTGATTTGACACAACATTTTTTTTGGCATTTTTGCAATGGATTTTCTGCAAACATCAGAACAAAATACTTGAGCATTCAAGCTCCTTCCAATAGTCAAATTTTGCTAAGCTATGAAAATAAATCATAACCAGCAGTTTTTTTCGTGAAATAGATCTTCTAATATAGGTGAAATACATAGGAATTCTTCAGTTTCCTGTCTAATAATAAATCTAAGGATTAGTTAGGACAACCAAAAAAAGAACTTACCAAAGAGACTACTAGAATGTTGTTGTTTAGATAAGGGTTTCAATTCATTTGATCCCCATGCGTGACGTTTATAATTTTCCCAAGCATGTTTCATCATCTACAAAACATAATAGAATATTGTGTTATTCTGTTATGAAGGGAAAATGTACAAATTATCATGAAAGACACACATGGACTTTTTTTAGATTAAAGTGTTTTTTCTCAGCATACCAATACTTGTATTTAATTGTGTATTATACATGTTATATGATTTCAAATGTAACAATCAGAACTGCAGCTTTAGAAATTGAATTTTTATCAGTACATTTAATTCTTTTGAGTTTTTATAATCAGATTAATATGTAAAGAGGCGGAAATGACTTATCACCATCCTTAAACTGGTAAGTGCACTTGCAGAGAAAAGCAAATGGGCTCCAGACTGAAACCACATAAGAAAATTGCAGAAGTAGTAAATATAAGAAAAACTGAGCAAGCTATATTCCCCGCCGACTCTATCGCAACGCCAGTTTATTTTCCAGATTGAGAATGAACTCTATAAATTGTCCATATCTAATTACCCCGTCAGCCTCGTCCTTGAAGAGCTGGCATCTTTTTACAAAAGGGATGGATGTTATTTTAAGCACATTTCAAAACAGCAAAAGTGAAGAGACAGTGAAGAGTTTTTATGGAAAATTGGGGAGAAATTGTTGTGTATTATTCAAGTGCTCACTGTTGCAAAACTCCAACACACAAGGTTCAAAGATTTTCAGCCTGAAAAGTGTAGCACAAGGACAGACCCTTAACCCATTATATCTGCGCTAATCACAATGCCAATTCTAAACTAATCCCATCTGCCTGCAAACAGTCCATATTCCTTTATCCCACCCTGTGCAGGTGCCTGTCTGATTGCTTCTTAAATATTGCTATCATACACCATACTCCAACCTCACCACGAGCACATTCCAGATACCTACTAATCTCTGCAAAAGACATGGTTCACTAATCTGCTTTAAATGTTCTCTTTTTCATCTTAAGGCTATGCCCACTAGTATTTGATGCTTCCACTCTGGATAAAGTTTCTGACCATCCACCCTATCGATGCCTTCCATAGTTTTATCAGGTTAACCCTCAACCTTCCGTGTTCCTGAAAGGTAATCCAGGTTTGTCCAGCCTTTCGTGGGGTCCTTCATAATACTGTTTTGGTTTACGGGTGCAGCGTGTGGTGTAAATGTCTATAGTGGCGGGAAGAGGGACCCCGATGACCACATCATCACCCGGTTTCTCAACTTCAGTAAAACTAAACTTACTTCAGGAAAGGAGGACAAGAACGCAGCAGCCTGCATCGGTGAACTGGCAATGGTGAGGGTCATCAGCATTAACTTCCTGTACTTCAACATATTGGACGACCTGCCCTGGACCCAGAATGTAGATGCAATCACAAGACACACCGTCGTCTCTACTTTCCTAGAATGTAGAGAGTTTGGCTCATCTCTGGATGCTCCAAACTTACACAGATATACAGCTGAAAGTATCTTGACGGATTACAACATGGTCATGAGCAGCAATTTGAATGGACGGGAATGCAGAAAGCTACAGAGAGTAGTGGACTCAGCTCAAAACATCATTCCACATCCCTTCTCACCAATACAATTTAATACAATTATCCTTCAGAAGCTGATGGGCAAACTGCTCTCACTGCGTCTCAACACCTCTCTCTGAAACTGCATCTTGGAGTTCTTCACAAAAAAGCCACAGTCAGTCTGTGTTGGTAGCATCATCTCCTTTTCCATTATACTGAACAGCAGCACAACACCCACCCCCCCCCCCCGGCAAACTCCAGGGCTGTGTATTTAGGCCACTGCCATTCACACCGCTGACGCTTGATCCAGTTCAAACAGAATAATCCAAGTCGCTGACGACACAACAGTGTCTCATCAACAACGGTGATGACACAGTGTACAGAGAGGAGGTGCAGCAGCTTGTAAAATTTTGCAAGCATAACAACTCGAAGCGCTTGGCAGAGATGGTGCACGGTGCTCGGTGTCGGAGGACTGGTCTTCTTAGTTCTGATAAAAGTCTACCAACCTGAAGTGTTGACTCGATATATCACTCCACAGATGTTGCTTCACCTGCTGAGTATTTCCGAGAATTTCCATTAATTCCAATCTGCAGCCTTTTGCTTTTCACCTATCGTGTACTTACCATAGAACCATAGAAACTACAGTACAGAAACAGGCCCTTTGGCCCTTCTTGGCTGTGCCGAACCATTTTCTGCCTAGTCCCACTGACCTGCACACGGACCATATCCCTCCATACACCTCCCATCCATGTATCTGTCCAATTTATTCTTAAATGTTAAAAAAGAACCTGCATTTACCACCCCAACTGGCAGCTCATTCCATACTCCCACCACTCTCTGTGTGAAGAAGCCCCCCCTAATGTTCCCTTTAAACTTTTCCCCCCTCACCCTTAACCCATGTCCTCTGGTTTTTTTCTCCCCTTGCCTCAGTGGAAAAAGCCTGCTTGCATTCACTCTATCTATACCCATCATAATTTTATATACCTCTATCAAATCTCCTCATTCTTCTACGCTCCAGGGAATAAAGTCCTAACCTATTCAACCTTTCTCTGTAACTGAGTTTCTCAAGTCCCGGCAACATCCTTGTAAACCTTCTCTGCACTCTTTCAACCTTATTTATATCCTTCCTGTAATTTGGTGACCAAAACTGAACACAATACTCCAGATTCGGCCTCACCAATGCCTTATACAACCTCATCATAAAATTCCAGCTCTCATACTCAATACTTCGATTAATAAAGGCCAATGTACCAAAAGCTCTCTTTTTGACCCTATCTACCTGTGACGACATTTTCAGGGAATTTTGTATCTGTATTCCCAGATCCCTCTGTTCCACTGCACTCCTCAGTGCCTTACCATTAACCCTGAATGTTCTACGTTGGTTTGTCCTTCCAACGTGCAATATCTCACACTTGTCAGTATTAAACTCCATCTGCCATTTTTCAGCACATTTTTCCAGATGGTCCAAGTCCCTCTGCAGGCTCTGAAAACTTTCCTCACTGTCTACTACACCTCCAATCTTTGTATCATCACCAAACTTGCTGATCCAATTTACCACATTATCATCCAGATCATTGATATAGATGACAAATAACAATGGACCCAGCACTGATCCCTGTGGCACACCACTAGTCACAGGCCTCCACTCAGAGAAGCAATTCTCTACCACCACTCTCTGGCTTCTTCCATCGAGCCAATGCCTAATCCAATTTACCACCTCTCCATGTATACCTAGCGACTGAATTTTCCTAACTAACCTCCCATGCGGGACCTTGCCAAAGGCCTTACTGAAGTCCATGTAGACAATATCCACTGCCTTCCCTTCATCCACTTTCCTGGCAACCTCCTCGAAAAACTCCAACAGATTGGTCAAACATGACCTACCACGCACAAAGCCATGTTGACTCTCCCTAATAAGCCCCTGTCTATCCAAATGCTTGTAGATTCTGTCTCTTAGTACTCCCTCTAATAACTTACCTACTACTGACGTTAAACTCACCGGCCTATAATTTCCCGGATTACTTTTCAATCATTTTTTAAACAACAGAACAACATGAGCCACTCTCCAATCCTCCGGCACTTCACCCGTAGACAGCGACATTTTAAATACTTCTGCTAGGGCCCCCGCAATTTCAACACTAGTCTCCTTCAAGGTCCAAGGGAACACTCTGTCAGGTCCCGGGGATTTATCCACTTTAATTTTCCTCAAGACAGCAAGCACCTCCTCCTTTTCAATCTGTACAGTTTCCATGGTCTCACTACTTGATTCCCTCAATTCCATAGATTTCATGCCAGCTTCCTTAGTAAATACAGATGCAAAAAACCTATTTAAGATCTCCCCCATTTCCTTTGGTTCCGCACAAAGCCGACCACTCTGATCTTCAAGAGGACCAATTTTATCCCTTACAATCCTTTTGCTCTTAATATAGTCGTAAAAGCTCTTTGGATTATCCTTCACTTTGACTGCCAAGGCAACCTCATGTCTTCTTTTAGCCCTCCTGATTTCTTTCTTAAGTATTTTCTTGCACTTCTTATACTCCTCAAGCACCTGATTTACCCCCTGTTTCCTATACATTTCATACAACTCCCTCTTCTTCTTTATCAGAGTTGCAATATCCCTTGAGAACCAAGGTTCCTTATTCCTATTCAATTTGCCTTTAATCCTGACAGGAACGTACAAACTCTGCACTCTCAAAATTTCCCCTTTGAAGTCTTCCCACCTACCAATCACATCTTTGCCAGAGAACAACCTGTCCCAATCCACGCTTTTTAGATTCTTTCTCATTTTTTCAAATTTGGCCTTCTTCCAGTTCAGAACCTCAACCCTAGGGCCAGATCTATCCTTGTCCATGATCAAATTGAAACTAATGTGTTATGATCACTGGAACCAAAGTGCTCCCCTACACAGACTTCTGTCACTTGCCCTAATTCGTTACCTAACAGGAGATCCAATATTGCATCCCCTCTAGTTGGTCCCTCTATATACTGATTTAGAAAACTTAGTAAAATTCCTATTTTTCTTTCTACTCTCCAAAACATTTTTTTTTCCCTGATCCATTTGTTGGGAATGTTGCTGTTTTAAAATGATAAACCAAACACAAAAACATCTAAATCCCACAACAGAAGCCGATACCATCAGTGAGAATGAAGCGGATTGTTAGCTCTGGATAATTCAACCATTAATTCAATTTTCTGCAGTTAGTAAACAGTAGTTTTGCTGCATTAGAATACAAACGTTTGTTAATTTTTCTTTGTATTTTAAGTATTGTACTGTAAATAGAAGCATTCAATGCACATCTGGGCTTTTGAGAGCAATTTTGATTATGCTGCGTAAGTAGGACAAGACCCAAATGAATTTCAAAATCAAAACCATTCAGACTTGTATAGAATAGTAATAACACCTATTATGGTAGCTCAAAACAGGCCCACAGGAAGATCAGGATAGATTGCTGCTAAAAATGTCAGATGTTGACCGAATGTCATGGTTAACTAATGCTCAGATAAAAACTACTCATCCCATGGGAGTATGTTAACTAATTACTATCCAAGAAATAATACAGCACAGGCCAGGCAGCATATATAGAAAAGAGTAAACAGTCAACATTTTGGGCCGAGATCCTTCATCAGGACTCCAATACTTGTTGGATTTTTAAGTCAATTGGTGATAACATACCAGGCTGTGGTGCCTGACATACCAAACTGACTAGAGTCTGCAAGTGAGAAAAGTGAGAATCCAGTTGCACAAGGAGGTATGAAGCTTACTGATTAGTTTAGAGATGTTTGATAGTATTGAATGCTGAGTTGTAGTTGATAAGAGTATCCTGATAATTGCACATTTGCTCTTTGCTACCAATAGGTCAATAAAACATAAAAGCTCTTATATTCTTAATTTTAGTGATGACATTAAACTCATGCCACATCAACCCCATGCAAGGATTATCATGCAAATCTTGCAATAGTAAACTTTAACCTATCTAAATGTTATGGAATTCTAAAAAAAGTGACTAATCACAATTTTTTTTCCTCTCAAATCTCAATTCTTGACACTGGAATTAAAGCTCATTGCAAAAAATAATGCCCAAGGGAACTATCAGTCTAAAAGATAATGCAGTTTTGTTAAGGATCCAGGCTTGAGTCGATGCTGCCCCTCGTGTTCACTTGGCAGAAGACAAGCCTTATTGTGTTCGATTGCAGATTGTTACTTTCATGGACTCAGGGTTATTATTTTACTGATATCTTATACGTGTTTGCTATCTTATATGTGATATACGTGTATTTGTGTTGTCTGTGACTGTCGGTACCGTGTTTTGTACCTTGGCCTCACAGTAATGATGTTTCGTTTGGCTACATTCATGGGCATTCATGTGTGGTTGAATTAAACTTGAACTTGAATTAAAACAAATACACTGTAATGATATAATATCAATATGCAACTCTTCCTTTACCTTCAAGACTATAAATATGCTTGTATGCCAGAAAACTTGCAACATCAAACATTTGTGACTGTTGGTTTTATCATTTACACATGCAAAATAATCTAATAGTTTTGCGAAGGATATGCAACAGTAAACTTCAAGTAAACCTCTAATAGTTTAAGTTGCATGTAAATTTCTATTCCATTACCTTTTGTACAGATAAAATTAATATAATCTTTTCTACAGTGTAGAATTTTTGTTTGAATTGGCTCACAGGCACTGAAGACAACGGCAAATAATTTTGTGAGTGACTTGTCAGGTGTTTTTCTACTCTAGAAACATGTACTAAAGACCTGAGTATTTTATGTTTTCTAACTTCAAAGCAATAAACTAATTCAAAGGAGGATACCAGAGTCTGAAATGTGAGTCTAATTTTGATTTTACTTTAAGCGAGGCATGCATGTATCATGTGATAGTGTGACGATGTATGCAATTCGCATATTTATACATACAATCTATAATGAATTATTTAAATAAGAATGCTTAATCAAAATATGTACACATTACTCAAACATTAGTGAAAATAATAAATGCACAAAGGTACAGAATAAAATGCTCATCAGCTTCCAGATAATTTCCAGAATGTTAAGATGCAGCATTAAAACACATCTACTATATAGAGGAGAAAGAAAAGGACAGGAGGGTAAACTACCTTTTTAGCCTCAAATAATTTATTTTACAAGGTTTATAGACATGGAGTACAGTATTAGAAGTTACACATTTTTGTACCACATTATGGCATGAGTGTAAGAACTTGCTTTGTACAAGTCACACAATAATAAGACCATAAGACAAAGGAGCAGAAGTTGGCCATTCGGCCCATCGAGTCTGCTATGCCATTTTATCATGAGCTGATCCATTCTCCCATTTAATCCTACTCCCCCACCTTCGCACCATAACCTTTGATGCCCTGGCTACTCAGATATATATCAATCTCTGCCTTAAATACATCCAATGACTTGGCCTCCACTGCCGCCCGTGGCAACAAATTCTATAGATTCAGCACCCTCTGGCTAAAAAAATTTCTTTACATCTCTGTTCTGAATGGGTGCCCTTCAATCCTTAAGTCATGCTGTCTCGTACTAGACTCCCCCATCATGGGAAACAACTTTGCAACATCCACTCTGTCCATGCCTTTCAACATTCCAAATGTTTCTATGAGGTCTGCCCTCATTTTTCTAAACTCCAAGGAATACAGTCCAAGAGCAAACAAACGTTCCTCATATGTTAACCCCCTCATTCCCGGAATCATTCTGGTGAATCTTCTTTGTACCCACTCCAACATCAGCACATCCTTTCTTAAATAAGGAGACCAAAACTGCCCACAGTACTCCAAGTGAGGTCTCACCAGCGCCTTATAGAGCCTCAACATCACATCCCTGCTCCTATACTCTATTCTTCTAGAAATGAATCCAACATTGCATTCGCTTTGTTCACCACCGACTCAACCTGGAGGTTAACTTTAAGGGTATCCTGCACGAGGACTCCCAAGTCCCGTTGCATCTCAGAACTTTGAATTCTCTCCCCATTTAAATAATAGTCTGCCCGTTTATTTCTTCTCCCAAAGTGCATAACCATACACTTTCCAACATTGTATTTCATTTGCCACTTCTTTGCCTATTCTTCCAATCTATCCAAGTCTCTCTGAAGACTCTCTGTTTCCTCAGCACTACCAGCCCCTCCACCTATTTTCATATCATCAGCAAACTTAGCCAGAAAGCCATCTATTCCATAATCCAAATCGTTGATGTACAACATAAAAAGAAGCGGCCCCAACACGGACCCCTGTGGAACACCACTGGTAACTGGCAGCCAGCCAGAATAGGATCCCTTTATTCCCACTTTCTGTTTCCTGCCAATCAGCCAACGCTCTATCCAAGTATGTAACTTTCCCGTAATTCCATGGGCTCTAATCTTGTTAAAGAGCCTTATGCGTGGCATCTTGTCAATGCCTTCTGAAAATCTAAATATACAACATTCACTGCATCTCCTTTGTCTAGCCTACTTGTAAGTTCCTCAAAAAATTGTAATAGGTTTGTCAGGCAGGATTTTCCTTTAAGGAATCCATGCTGAATTCTGCCCATCTTGTCATATGCCTCCAGGTACTCTGTAACCTCATCCTTGACAACTGACTCCAACAACTTCCTAACCACCGATGTCAAGCTTACAGGTCTATAATTTCCTTTTTGCTTCCTTGCCCTCTTCTTAAATAGCGGAGTGACATTTGCAATCTTCCAGTCCTCCGGAACCTGCCAGAATCTATCGACTTTTGAAAGATCATCGCTAATGCCTCCGCAATCTCCACAGCTACCTCCTTCAGAACATGAGGGTGCATTCCACCTGGTCCAGGAGATTTATCTACCTTTAGACTATTCAGCTTCCTGAGTACTTTCTCCGTCGTAATTGTGACTGCGCATGCTTCTCTTCCCTGCCACCCTTGAGTGTCCGGTATACTGCTGATGCCTTCCTCAGTGAAGACTGATGCAAAATACTCGTTCAGTTCCTCCGCCATCTCCTTATCTCCCATTACAATTTCTCCAGCATCATTTTCTATTGGTCCTATATCTACTTTCACCTGTCTTTGACTCCTTATATACTTGAAAAAGCTTTTAGTATCCTCTTTGATATTATTTGCTAGCTTCCTTTCATAGTTAATCTTTTCCCTCTTAATGACCTTCTAAGTTTCCTTTTGTAAGCTTTTAAAAACTTCCCAATTCTCTGTCTTCCTACTAATTTTTGCTTCCTTGTATGTCCGCTCCTTTGCTTTAACTTTGGCTTTGACTTCTCGTCAGCCACGGTTGCATCCTTTTTCCATTTGAAAATTTCTTCTTTTTTGGAATATACCTGTCTTGCACCTTCCTCAATTCTCACAGAAACTCCAGCTACTGCTGCTCTGCCGTCCTTCCCGCCAGTGTCCCTTTCCAGTCAACTTTGGCCAGTTCCTCTCTCATGCCACTATAATTTCCTTTACTCCACTGAAATACGGACGCATCAGATTTCGGCTTCTCTTTTTCAAATTTCACGGTGAACTCAATCATGTTATGATCACTGCCTCCTAAGGGTTCCTTCACCTCAATCTCTCTAATCACCTCCGGTTCATTACACAATACCCAATCCAGTACAGCCAATCCCCTAGTGGGCTCAACAACAAGCTGTTCTAAAAATCCATTCTACAAATTCTCTCTCTTGAGTTCCAGTGCCGAACTGATTTTCCCAATCCACTCACCTGTTAAAATCCCTCACAATTATCATAACACTGCCCTTCTGACAAGCCTTTTCTATTTCCTGTTGTAATTTGTAGTCCACATCCCTGCAGCTGTTTGGAGGCCTGTATATAACTGCCATTAGGGTCCTTTTACCCATGCGATTTCTTAGCTCAACCCTTAAAGATTCTGTATACTAGTAATCTCAGAATCTAAGATTGAACCATTACAGCAAATACAATGATCCCAGTTTCTGACTGCACAGAAACAAGTGGTTGTTACTCCTGCTGTAGATGTGTTAAATGTTTAAGAGTCAACACATCATGATTATTGCATCACCTGTGTTTCTTCCATCCACTACTCATTCTTCAGGACTCATATTTTATTGGACTTATCCACCACCAGATGCTTGTTGAGCTGTTTGTTTTTAAGCCGTTCACGGCACAGAATTTCCATTCCAGTGATGTTTTACAAATATGGCTAATTAGCACGTCTCCAGGTCATTTTCAAACTAGTGTTTTCTGGACACAAGTCAAGAATCCCTTTACAGTTGCTAACTAATTACCAAACTTTTCAGAAGTCTGGTTCCTTTCCAACTCAGGATTGCTATCCATTTGTCTTCTCTTGAGTGTTTTAGTTAAAATACTCATTAAAAGAAAATGGGAGAAGGAAGGAGGGATAATTATATCTGAGGAAGAATGGACAATACGGAGGTAGCAATGGAAGTGTACCAGTTCACAGAAATGGAGGGAGCTTGGATGGAAAAACTTGATAAGATATTTTATTACACCCTCTCAGAAATCCCATTATGATAGTAACCTCCCTGTTTGCTGGAGAAATTGTGGAAATCAAAATGCTAACCATTATCATATTTTCTGGGATTGCCCTGATATCAAAGACTATTTGAGTGGGATACACAATGCCCTACAAGACATCTTTAAATGTAAAATACCCTTAGAAAGTAAGACCTCGCGTATATACCTCAAGTGGTTGAAAAGAGATGAATATTTAATGAATATACTGCTGGTGGCTGGTAAAAAGACTCTAACCAGGAAATCGTTATCACAGGAGAGCCCAACTTTAAATGTATGGATGGAAATTACAATGGACATTTACAAAATGGAGAAGATAACAGCAGCTGTTAATCATAGGTTGGAACAATTTGATTCATACCGGGAAAAAATGGTTTAACTACATAACACCTCATAGGTCTGATTTTATTCTCACAAATCAATGAATATGTTGTTAAAAAAATCACTCCCTACTTATACATAGTTTTCTCCTTTTGTTTGTCCTTTCTTTCCTCTCTTTTCTGTAAGTGTATACCTCAGATAAATATTATGTGGAGATTTGTGGCAAATATGAATGTGATTCTAGTTCTGGTACAAGGTTGGACCTCTTCAATAGAAGTCTCCATAGGGCCTAAATGAAAATTTAGCACATAAACAACAGGAATTCTGCAGATGCTGGAAAATCAAGCAACACACATCAAAGTTGCTGGTGAATGCAGCAGGCCAGGCAGCATCTCTAGGAAGAGGTACAGTCGATGTTTCAGGCCGAGACTCTTCGTCAGGACATAGAAACATAGAAACATAGAAAATAGGTGCAGGAGTAGGCCATTCGGCCCTTCAAGCCTGCACCGCCATTCAGTATGATCATGGCTGATCATCCAACTCAGAACCCTGTACCAGCCTTCCCTCCATACCCCCAGATCACTTTAGCCACAAGGGCCATATCTAACTCCCTCTTAAATATAGCCAATGAACTGGCCTCAACTGTTTCCTGTGGCAGAGAATTCCACAGATTCACCACTCTCTGTGTGAAGAAGTTTTTCCTAATCTCAGTCCTAAAAGGCTTCCCCTTAATCCTCAAACTGTGACCCTTCGTTCTGGACTTCCCCAACATTGGGAACAATCTTCCTGCATCTAGCCTGTCCAATCCCTTTAAAATTTTATATGTTTCAATAAGATCCCCCCGTCAATCTTCTAAATTCCAACGAGTATAATTCCAACAATCCAGTCTTTCATCATATGAAAGTCCTGCCATCCCAGGAATCAATCTGGTGAACCTTCTTTGTACTCCCTCTATGTCAAGGATGTCTTTCCTCAGATTAGGGGACCAATACTGCACACAATACTCCAGGTGTGATCTCACCAAGGCCTTGTACAACTGCAGTAGTACCTCCCTGCTCCTGTACTCGAATCCGCCATATCTGAAATACATCTTATGGAAATGTTTGTTTGATGACGAACTTCAATAAAAAATAAATTACAAAAAAAAAATCCTATTTGTCCTCATCAACCACTTCCACATCACTGATAGAGGAATAAATAAAAGGATAGGTAAACCTTGCCTTGTCTAGCTCCTCAGAAAAGGAGAGAGATTCCATGGCTCATTCATCTAGGTTTATATGACTATGTAGGGTGGGTTGCAAATCTCAAATAAATTTCAAAATTTACCATGTACTTTATTTATCTAAGATCATGATGTTGAAAGCCTTTTAAACATAGATTAAAGGAAAATGAAAAGCCATTCTGAACTAAATGACGTTCTATGACCTTAATTTATTTCAATGACATCCAGCTTGAAAGATTTTAGAGATACCAATCTGAACTGATTAGAACAGGGGTCGGCAACCTTTTTGCCTCTGTGGGCCGGATCGCATATTAATGAGCAGACAGTGGGCCAGATAAATGCCATAAAAAACTTGAAATATGGGAATTATCCACTTAAGTACATCTAGTTATGTTTTGCCTCAAATTAATGAATAACGCATACTAGAAAATCATTTGTGCTTAAGGTTGCCGACCCCAGGATTAGAAGCAGAGTCCTGGTCATTTTAGTTATTGTTCGTGGCACTTGGTTAAGAATATGTTTCACCATCTTCATTCAAAATATGCTGTACTTTCACAGAACAAAGTTCAGAAGGCCATAAAAACTGTATTTCATTTGTGGAGTGGAAGACAAAGAAAAAAGTAAAATCACATCATGAGAATGTTAAGATAGCTTGCCATCGAAAAGGGCATCAATAAGGAGTTTTCTCCAATTTCCATCAATTCCTCCCTCTTACACATTCTCTCTTTTCCTATTCCCCATTCTAGTTTCTTTCTCACCCCTTCTCTTCTCAGCTGCCCATCACTCCATGGGTAACGCTTCTCCTTCCCTTCCCCACCCACCTCCCCTGCTCATGGACCACTGTCCTCTCCGACCAGACTGCATTTTCTTCAGTCCTTTATTTCTTCCACTTCCCAACTTCTCACTTCATCCCCTCCACCACCCACCTTTGCCCTTCAACTGGTTCCACCCATCACGTGCCAGCTTGCAACACCTTCCCTTCCCCGCAAACTTATTCTGGGTTCTTCCTCCTTCCATCCAGTCCTGATGATGGATCTCGGCTTGAAACATCGACTGTTTATTCCTCATAGACAGGTAGATAGATAGATACTTTATTGATCCCACAGGAAGCTACAGTGTCACCATAGCATTATAGGTGTACAGATATACAAATATTGGAAGAGAACAAGAAAGAATTTTTAAGAAGTTACCTCAAACAGTCTAACTAGAGGAAGTTCCCCAGTTATAAGTTGACTCATTATTGACCCTAACAGCTGAGGGTAAGAATGAACTCATATAACGGTCTTTGGAGCAATATATTTGTCTTAGTCTATAACTAAAACTGCTCCTCTATTCAACCAAGTTGGCATGCAGAGGGTGAGAAACGTTGTCCAGAATTGCCAGGATTTTCCGTAGGGTCTTTTGTTCTGCCACAGCCTCCAGTGTGTCCAGTTTGACTCCTATAACAGAGCCAGCCTTTCTAATCAGTTTATTGAGCCTGTTGGCTCCAGCAGGCTCAGTTTATTGAGCCTGTTGGCACCCATTGCCCCAGCACACCACCGCATAGAAGATCGTACTGGCAACAGCAGACTAGTAAAACATGCGAAGGAGAGGCCCGCATACTTCAAAAGAACTCAGTCTCCTCAGGAAATGGCAGCGACTCTGGCCGTTCTTGTACATAGCCTCTGTGTTAGTGCTCTACTGAAGTCTGTCATCCAGGTGCACCCCCAGGTACTTGTAGGTCCCCACCACATCCACATCCTCACCATCAATATTAACAGGGAGCAGTGCAGGTTTAGTCTTCCTGAAGTCCATTACCATCTGCCTTGTCTTAATAATGTTAAGCTGCAGATGATTCGGCTTGCACTAAACGACAAAGTCCTCCACCAGGGACCTGCATCCATCACAACACCACCCCCCACTCCCCGTCCTCCCTTTATACACCCATCAGAGAATTTCTGCAGAGAACATGATTCAGTGTTGTATCTAAAGTCTGAGCTATACAGGGTAAACTGGAAGGGAGCTAATACAGTCCCCTGAGGGGCTCAGTGCTGCTTATAATCATACCTGACACATAGCTTTGAAGTCACACAAACTGTGGTCTGCCAGACAGGTAGTCCATTATCCAGGATACAATGGAAGTGCCAACCTGCAATGAATGAAGCTTTTCCCCCAGCAATGAGGGCTATACGGTATTGAAAGCACTTGGGGAAATCAAAAAAATGTGATCCTCACAGCGCTGCCTTGCTTATCCAAATGAGAGTAGGCTCTGTTCAGCAGGTAGACAGCATCGTTGACTCCAGTGAGCAGCTGGTAGGCAATCTGTGAGGGATCGAGGGCTGATATGACCAAGGGGCGGAGGTGAGCCCCCACCAGCCTCTCTAGGGACTTCATGATGTGTGAGGTTAGGGTCACTGGACAGTAGTCATTCAAGACTTTCGGTTGGCCCTTCTTGGGTACTGGAACCACACATGATGTTTTCCACAAAGTTGGGACCCTTTCCAGGCTGAGACTCAGATTGAGAATGCGCTGGAGAACTCCACACAGCTGCTCAGTGTACTCCTTCAGGACCTTGAGTTTCACACCATCCGGTCCCAATGATTTGCTGTGCCTGAGTTTCCCCAGAACTCTTCTCACCTGCTCAGTGATGAAGGTCAGTCCGTGACAACTGGGCTGCTGGTGGAAGATGGAGGCTGGGGGAGGCGAATATCTGGACTATAGCAGTTGGTGGATGGTAGGTGCAGGGCGAGGAGGGGATGCAGTCAGTGGTAGCCTGTATTGCTCATCCACATGTTGAACTGCCTGATCTGATGAATTCTTCCAGCATTTTGTATGTGTTGCTCTGGATTATCAGGATCTGCAGAATCTCTTGTGCTTACAACTCATAATTTAAGAATTACAATCAATTACTCAATCCAAATTTAAACCATTTTATCCACATCTACTAACATTTTCATGTACACCGAACAGTGAAAAGCTACCAGGCTAGAGGAGTTTGCTTCTTCTCAATGACTTGGGCTTTTCTAGAACATGCACACAACAGTATGTTAACAGCTAAGGGCTGTCACAAAGCCTCAGGCATTCAAGATGTTGGACACATCATACCAATGCAGCCTGTGTATGCTTTGTTAAAGTGCTCAGTGTATTGATCTTTGGTGTACAAGTGTAAACAGTGTATGAATTACAAAACAATCCATTTCTCCGCCTGCAATGTCCCGTGAGGATCTCTACCAGCCTCTTGACAGAAGCAATCAACTCAGGCAAAACACCATTGTCAAATTGTCACCTATTTAAATCTGCAACCGGCTGTGGTATCAGTAAATCCACCTAGTTTTTTTTACAGTATTACAAATACAAAATAATAATTCCATGTGTTATTGAAAGTGAATATATTGACCTTGATTAAATATACTAGAGTGACCATTATCAAGCTATTGCTATATTCTCACCAAAAAGATGAGGGTAAAATAAACTGCATTCTAGATTAATATCCAAATTAAATTACAGATCAGCACTGCGAATGGAAAATGTTGAACAAAAACAAATAAACAATTTGGCCCCAGTTCTCAATTTATTGTGCATAATCTAAATAATGATCTTGTTAAGACCCATTTGTAATTCAAAGTATTAAATTTGTTGCAGAAACATCATTTGTATTCAATTTTGACTGTTTGATAAAAATAAACAATGTCATTAACATAAGCAGCAAGGTTTAAATAATTCAAATTTAGAAGAGATTTAGGTTTCTTTCACTGTTGAAATGCTGCAACATAGTTATAATTCAATGGCAAAATTACAATGCAATTTAGTTAGAATACAATGAAAACTAGCAACCAACAACATTCATCATTTCCTTATCACATACAGTATAAGCTGACTGAAAAAAGGGGAAATAACAAACCATAGCTATTGTCATACTTGTGCTGCACATTTTCTTGACACTGGTCCTCATGGGCTAAAAATCACTCTGGATTTTCTTCTAAATCTACACAAGTGACTGCAGTTGACAGACTCAAAATTCAAAGTAAATTTATTATCAAAGTACATGTACGTCACCATATACAATCCTGAGATTCTTGTAGGACTTTCTATTCAAGGGCACTGGTGTTTCCATACACTCCACTACACACCTATACAAGTTCTTCAGTGTTTTAGATGTCATGCCAAATCTTTGCAAACTCCTATGGAAGTAGAGATGCTGCTATGCTTTCTTGGTAATTGCACTTACGTGTTGGGCCCAGGACAGGTCTTTTTAAATGATAACACCAAGGAATTTAAAGTTGCTGACCCTCCCTACCTCTGATCCTCCAATGGGGGCTGATTCATTGGCCTCTGATTTCCTCCTGAAGTCAATAATCATCTCCTTAGTCTTGCTGACATTGAGTAAGAGGTTGCTGGTGTGACAACACTCAGCCAGATTTTCAATTTCCCTTTTATATGCTGAATCATCACCACCTTTGATTCGGCCTATAACAGTGGTGTTGTCAGCAAACTCAAAGATAGTACTAGAGCTGTGCTTACCCACATAGTCACAAGTGTAAAGTGAGTAGAGTGGGGGGATAATTACAAAAACCTTGTGCTGTTATCTGTGCTGATGGAGATTGTGGAGAAGACGTTGCCAATCAGAACTGACTGGGATCTACAGGTGAAGGAAATCAAGGATCTAACTACACAAGAAGGTACTGAGGCCAAGATCTTGAAGTTTATAGATTAGTTCTGAGGGTGTGATAGTATTGAAGGTCCAGCTGTAGTCGATGAAGGGAATCCTGATGTATGTACTTTTGCTGTCCTGATGTCCCAGGGTTGAGTAAAACACCAATGAAGTAGCATCTGTTGTGGACCTGTTGTGTCGGCAGGCAATTTGGAATGGATCTAAGTCACTTCTCAGGCAGGAGTTGATATGTTTCATCATCAACCTCTCAAACATTTCATCAGTGTGGATGAGTACAATTGGACAACAGTCATTGAGGCAGCTTACCATGTTCTTAAGCACTGGAATAATTGAAGCCTGCTCGAAGCAGGTGGGTAGCTCAGACTGCCAAAGTGAGAGATTAAAGGTCTCTGTGGACACTCCAGTCAGTGGATCAGCACAACTCAAGCCTGACTGAAGATTGCATTGAAGGTTGATATTCAATTATACACTTATATCAAATTATAATTATGTTTAACATTGTTTGGTAAGCAGGCGGGCACTACTACTTTGGATTAACACACACACAAAAAATGCTGGAGGAACTCAGCAGGCCAAGCGGCATCTGTGGAAAAGAGTAAACAGTCGTCTTTTCATGCCAAGACCCTTCATCGAGACCTGAAACATTGACTATTTACTCTTTTACATAGATGCTGCCTGGTCACTGCGTTCCTCCAGCACTTGGTGTGTGTTGCTTTGGATTTCCTGCATCAGCAGATTTTCTCATGTTTGTGATACTATATTGGACCTCTACCCCGCTGTATTGCAATAAATGAAAATAAATAAATGAATATGGTATTGTCACATTTGTTTACATGGAAAGGACAAGGGATACACAGAACTCAACATATTTACACTGAAAAATATGCCTAAAGGCATTTTTAAAACACAGAATTTTTTTCAGTCTT
The DNA here is from genome assembly GCF_963921235.1 of Mobula hypostoma. NCBI lineage: Eukaryota > Metazoa > Chordata > Chondrichthyes > Myliobatiformes > Myliobatidae > Mobula > Mobula hypostoma. Next base: position 19,644,784 of record NC_086098.1, read on the forward strand.
ACAAACAATGACAATGCTTCCTGTTAGTGGCTCTTTGCATGTGGCGGCAATGGAAGTATCGGCTAAGGGGCAGCCAGGCCCCCAGGATGTGGGCAGAGTGGGAATTGCAGTATCCCAGGGAAGGTGTTCTTGGATACTGAGGGGAAAAAAAACAAATTTTTCCAATTCCAGATACTTTAATAGATTCCTTCTGCAATAGTAATGACTAGTTCTCAAATTAGGAAATAACATTTACAGAGAAATCCCATACAATTATGCACAATTTCCCAATCAGTCATTTTAATTGGAAGAAAATTCTATCCATGAAGTTTCATTAACTTTAAACTAAACTACAATGGTAAAATGAATACAAAAATTTACTGTAATTACAGACTTTGAGACACTACCTCCGCAAGGTATGAAACATTCCAAGGCAATGGATTACATCCTGATATTTTCTCATATACATAAAGATTCTCTTCTTATAAATCAAAAAGAATGCAAATCTCAAAATGCAGAGAAGCAGGAGTCAAAAATCTCGCCTTTTTATTTTGTTCTTACTCGTTTGCATAAACAGCTAACTGATTACCAGAGAAAACAATGTTCCTTGTTTCTATTTTAGACTTTCTTTGATTCGACTGAATTGATTCTCAATTGTGCCCCTTCTGTGGTAGTGACAGTTGTTGGGGGAAGTGGAGAAATTTTCTGTAATTCCTGCAAGCATTCTTCAAGCATAATTTGAATAATAAGATTTCAGTATAGCTTGCACTATTAGCATAAATTCTCAACAAATCAGTCAAGGCAAACATTACATAAATCAGTTAACACCAGACTTATTTCACATGCAAGCCACATCTTTCACAATCTGTGCACAATTTGCTTTGATTTTTTTTTCTGTACAAATCTGAATCTTTCATTGGCTTTCCCAAATTCCGGTGTATTTGGCTACAATTTGCCTCACTTTAGGCCAGAATCTAGCAAAACCGGGAAAAAGAGGAACCACAGGGCTAGAACAAACCCCTCACAATGATACTCACAGCCAGGTTAGCCTTCCTCCCAGGTAAAGCTGCCAAACCAGTTATAACTTCTAAATATTTCTAAACATTCCCATCACTGAGTAAAATCTCAGAAAAGAACCTCAATTGAATAACTGCTGGCAAATTTCCATACTTTTATATTGGTATTAAAGCCAAAAAATTCCAATCACAATTGTTCTATTAAACCATACACAATCTCACTTCCACTTTAGGGGAAAGAGAGAAACTGCTTAAAAAAAAGATCAACTAGTCTGACATTAGTTGTAGTGTGTTAACAGAGCACACAGTAAGTAATAATAGGATTGATCAGAACCAACATGGATTTATTCAAGAAAAAAACATCTTTGGAAAAACTTAAGAGTTCTTTGGGGTTGTAACTTATTGGACAGATAAGGGAGAATTCTGGATAGGAGCATTTGCATTTAGGACTAATAAACTTAAGTGTACTGAGGACTGGTTAATAGGCAAGAGTCAGAATAAGAATAAGTGAATTATTTAAAGTTTACAAACAAATTGATTGTTAAGATTAAATTTAAAGGGTTGGGCAGCCAGTGCAGAAGGGATCACAGCTGTGGCCTGTACTATTCACAAACATTTTCCATTATTTTGATTGAAGTACCATCCATGAAAGTTTGTTGAAGATAAAAAGCTAAATTGGGAAAGACAACAGTATTAGTAGGAGCTGGTGAGATTACATAGGGAGTGGCTGCGTGGGGGCAAATCCACATCTGATGTGTGAAAGTTGGTTTCATGCCAACTGGCTAGAATTCAGGACCAGCTTGCTCTTGTAAGGGTGAAACACAAGGCTAGTCAGATTCAGGAATCACGGATGGCAGGATGTAGTACAGGCAGTCAAAAAGAAAAGGGAAGCAAATGTAAGGCTCAGGAAGCTGAAATCAGAGAGAGCCACCAAGGAATATAGGTATCGGCCAGATTAAAAGGGACAAAGAAATGCCCTTGGCAAGTAGGAATAAGGAGAGTTCCAGTACAATTCATACATATATTGGGAGTTAGGGAAAAGGTAGGTCAAAAGAGTAGTCTATACACAGACTGAAGTGGCATCATCTCTGACTTGACCCAATCTGTCACCAGGAACATTGATTTCTCTGACTGCCAATAACCACTCCCCTCTGTTCCTCCCCTCCCCCTCTTGTTGTCCCTCATTCTGGTGGCCCTCTCACCCTTTCCCTTCCAATCAGCCAATCACGCAGCAGTAACTCACTGCATGAAAGCATGCAGACATGCTCAAGAGGGGTCAGTTGTTGTTCAAACCAATCATCAGAATGGGGAAGAATTATGACCCATGTGACTTTGACGTGGAATGATTGCTGCTGCCAGATGGGGTTGTTGCAGTATCTCAGAAACTGCTGATCTCCTGAGATTTTCATGCACAACAGTCTCTAAAGTTTACAGAGAACAGTGCAAAAAAAACAAAAAAAAATCCAGTGAGCTGCTGTTCTGTAGGTGAAAATGTCTTGTTAATGAGAGATGGCAGCGAAGAATAGCTAGACAGGTTCAAGCTGACAGGACGGCGACAGTTATTCACATAACCACACCTTACAACAGTGGTATGCAGAAGCACATAACCCGTCAAACCTTGAACTGGTTGGGCTACTTCATCTGGTCCCTCAACACCAGCTCCATAGCAAAGAAAACCCAGCAGCGTCTCTACTGTCTGCGAAGGCTGAGGAAAGTCCATCTCCCACCCCCCATCCTCACCACATTCTACAGAGGTTGTATTGAGAGCATCCTGAGCAGCTGCATCACTGCCTGGTTCGGAAATTGCACCGTCTCGGATCACAAGACCCTGCAGCGGATAGTGAGGTCAGCTGAGAAGATCATCAGGGTCCCTCTTCCTGCCATTACAGACTCTTACACCACACGCTGCATCCGTAAAGCAAACAGCATTATGAAGGACCCCACGCACCCCTCATACGAACACTTCTCCCTCCTGCCATCTGGCAAAAGGCACTGAAGTATTCGGGCTCTCATGACCAGACTATGTAACAGTTTCTTCCTCCAAGCCATCAGACTCCTTAATACCCAGAGCCTGGACTGACACCAACCTACTGCCCTCTACTGTGCCTATTGTCTTGTTTATTACTTATTGTAATGCCTGCACTGTTTTGTGCACTTTATGCAGTCCTGGATAGGTCTGTAGTCTAGTCCTGATGAAGGGTCTCGGCCTGAAACGTTGACTGTACCTCTTCCTAGAGATGCTGCCTGGCCTGTTGCGTTCACCAGCAACTTTTATGTGTGTTGTTTGAATTTCCAGCATCTGCAGAATTCCTGTTGTTTGCGTTTTTAAATTCACCACTGCGAAGTCTCTTCCGATGATGCCTACACCAAAGAAGTTTAGATCCTCTCTTCGATGGGAGTTCAGTGAAACCCCATCTCTCACTGCTCCCCATCTGTAATTTCTTCGGCTCTTCAACTTTTCGACCACACTTTGACTCAGACTCGCTATCACAGCCATATATCCTTTCTTGGAACGTGCCTCGGTCGCCTTACTCCAGTTGGCTTTCGGATTCGTTTCCGAGCCTCCTATCATTTTGGATCTCTCCCTCCCCCTCCCACTTACAAATCTCTTACTAACTCTTCCTTCAGTTAGTCCTGACGAAGGGTCTCGGCCTGAAACGTCGACTGTACCTCTTCCTAGAGATGCTGCCTGGCCTGCTGCGTTCACCAGCAACTTTGATGTGTGTTGCTTGAATTTCCAGCATTTGCAGAATTCCTGTTGTTTCTGTCGTCTAGTGTTGTTTTTACGCAGTTTAGTGTAGTTTTTGTATTGTTTCATGTAGCACCATGGTCCTGAAAAATGTTGTCTCGTTTTTACTGTGTACTGTACCAGTAGTTATGGTCGAAATGACAATAAAAAGTGACTTGATTTGACTTGACTAGAGTACACTTGGTTTAAACATCTGAAACCCTTAAGGCAGAATTCAAACCTAAGCACATGTACTACAGATATGTAAAAAAGCCGTAGAAATTACCAGCTATGGGACCAAACTTCTGTTTAGCTGATGCCTCCAGCAGTTCCTTGCAGAACTGGAGAACAAATGTGCATATGCTGGACTGACTGCAAATCCAGACGGCCGTGCAAGATGTGAGTAAGCTACAGGGAGACCTCAAAGGGATTCAGATAGACTAAATGAATGAGTAGGGATTCAGCAGCTGGGACAATGAGAAATCATGTGTTGCTAGAAGAAGTAAAAAAACAAAGTAAGCAGATTGATGTTCAGAGGGATGTGGGCACCTATTCACACAAATGGCCAAGATTTAACATGCAGATATAGCAAACTTCAAGGTGGAAAATGCTATTTTAATCTTCCTTGCAAGAGGATCTGTGCAGACCTCATACTGCAAATACATAATGTCAAGGTGAAACTGTACCGAGAATATTATATACAGGTCTGTTCTCCCTTCCCAAGGACGGATATACTTGTGATTGAGGGAATGTAATAAACTTCCATTAGATTAATTCCAGGAAAGAGGGAGTTTACCATGTGAGAAATAATTAAACAGATGGGAGCTGCAATTGAATTTGAAAAAATTAAGAGGCGATTTCATCAAAACAAAAAATGTTATAGTTTGATAGAATTTATATAGCTATTTGAGAGGGGCCACCTTGCTCTATAATCACAAAAAGGGGCAAAAAGATGGAGAGATAGATGAAACATTACTCTTACCTCTACTCCAGTATGAACAGTGTCACCACCTCAGCCCTGGACACTTGCCAATAATGGGAGAACTGGATGCAGAGCTGACCCTAGAGGAGTTCAATTAACGCCATCCACAGTTTTGGCTTGGGGAAAGCACTAGGCAATGATGGGGCTCGTCCAGACCTGATCAAGCACGACATGACTACCCTACTGCACCTGCTGTATGAAGTCCTCTGTTAGTGCTGGCAAGAAGAAGCTGTACCGCACGATATGAGGGATGCCACAATCATTGCCCTCCACCACAACAAAGGTGAGAGAACCGACTGTAACTACAGGGCCATATCCCTCTTGAAGTTGTTAGCAAATTCTTTGACCAAGTCTTCTTGATTCGCCTAGAGAAGTTGGCTGAATGTGTCTACGTGGTATCACAGAGTGGCTTCCATGTTGAAAGGTCAACTATGGACATGATTCTTCCCTCTCTCTCTGTGGAAACTCCAGAAGTGCAGAGAACAAAATTCAATTCAATTCATTTCAAGTTTAATTGCCATTCAGCATACATGAATACTCATAAATACAGCCAAACGAATCAGCATTACTATGGGGCTAATGTCAATGTTCCCTTTAATTTATAATGACTAGAGTACGCAAAAATCTTGTGCTCTGCAATTTTTTGCCCAATGACAACATGTGTGCATTGGATTTTATATATAGAGGTATTCATTTTAACAGCGAGCAAAATAAGAACTTTGATCTCCTCTGGGTTTGATTGTTTTCAATCACGTTCATCTGTACTCTCACAAAACAGACTTAGCAAGCCTATAGTGGACAATGAAGGATCTTCTCGCCGGAGAGTTTGCATACCGTTCATATGTGACTTGCTTGCTAAATGGCGCTTTAAAAAATCAAGTTTTCAAATATCACTCTACTTCTTCTACTTCTTCCCATTTGCCAACTCTCCAGCAACTTTTCCAATGCAACAATACACTCAGGTAAAACCAGTTTCTGTATTGTACATAAATATTTCCTATACCTGCACATTCCTGGCCTCATGAGCTTTCAGTGTAGCAATTTCTACTGTTTCATTAAGCCACACTTCAGAGGCCGTGCACACACTGTAGAGGGAACATTAGTCAAGGTAGCAATACACATCACCAACAGTCACACAAGAACACATTCACAGAATGAAGAGTCCCAATGTAACCCCACCCCCACGACTTGATGCCCAGTCTTTGCACGTACGATCAACAAACCCATATCGAAAATATGTAAAATATAATGATGCAGAATATACATGTATATAGTCCAGATCACCCAGCCCACCATGATCATCTCTGAACTGGCCCTGATGCCCATTGGGCAATTTCAGTCTAGAAGCCCAAACCTCAAATATAGAAATCCCTCTACATTACATGTATTGATCTCACCAGCGCATTTGACTTGGTCAGCAGATATGTGATCTTTTGTATGCTCTCTAAGGTAGGCTGCTGGCGAAGTCTACAGAGCATGATCAAACCCTTCCACAACAACACAAAGGGGACTGTACAGTGGAATGGCAGCTCTTCACAGCCCTTTGACATAACTGGAGGCGTTAAGTTCTCACCCCAACATTCTTCAGCATCTTCTTTGCCCTTCTCCAGAGGCATACATTTGGCAATGCAACAGAGGGTTCTACCTCCAAACTCAATCAATGGAAGGCTTTGAAACATCACCTGCCTAGGAGCCAAAACCGAAGTGGGCAAGGCTATGATCAGAGACGTGCACTTTGTTGATGGTGCAACAGTTGGAACCCACATTCTGTAGCACCTCCAAAGCTTGATGGATCGCTCCACACCTTCTGTTTAAGGCAGTTTCGTCTCATTCTGGGCATCTCCTGGAGAGACAGAGGTTCTCTCTTGTGCTAGCCTTCCCAGCGTATACACACATGCTTAGCTTGCATAGGCTGCGCTGGCTGGGCCATGTCTACTGCATGCAGGATGGCCACGTAACAAGGGGAGTTGAGTATAGGAGCAAAGAGGTCCTTTTGCAGTTGTACAGGGCCCTGGTGAGACCACACCTGGAGTATTGTGTACAGTTTTGGTCTCCAAATTTGACTAAGGACATTCTTGCTATTGAGGGAGTGCAGCGGAGGTTCGCGAGGTTAATTCCCGAGATGGCAGAACTGTCATATGTTGAAAGATTGGAGTGACTGGGCTTGTATACACTGGAATTTAGAAGGATGAGAGGGGATCTGATTGAAACATATAAGATTATTAAGGGATTGGACACGTTAGAGGCAGGAAATATGTTTCCGATGTTGGGGGAGTCCAGAACCAGAGGCCACAATTTGAGAATAAGGGGTAGGCCATTTAGAACAGAGTTGAGGAAAAACTTTTTCACCCAGAAAGTTATGGATCTGTGGAATGCTCTGCCTCAGAAGGCAGTAGAGGCCAATTCTCTGGATTCTTTCAAGAAGGAGTTAGATAGAGCTCTTAATGATAGCGGAGTCAAGGGATATGGGGAGGAGGCAGGAAAAGGGTACTGATTGTGGATGATCAGCCATGATCACAGTGATTGGCGGTGTTGGCTTGAAGGGCCGAATGGCCTACTCCTGCACCTATTGTCTATCCCAAAAGACATTCTCTACAGTGAGTTGGCTTCAGGCAGGAGAACCCCTGGGCACCCACAACTGTACTACATCAACACTGGGTCCTGGGACTGCACCAGATGGAGAAGCATCCCGGACTCCAGCGAGGAAAAATTCCTGAAAGCGGAAGAAGACAGATGGGTCCATAGAAACAATGCTGCATCTCAGCAGAGGTAAGGCCACAAATAGACAGGAACAATGCAACAGAGACTGTCACTCTCACATTGGTCTTGCCAGCCTCAGACAGTGCTACACCAACAATGTAGATAACTAAAATGCAACAACCATGGTCGACCTCACCCAACAGAGGGCCACCCCAGGGATGACCTGCTATGCTGTTTCTGCTATCTGGGAAACATTGTACAGACAAAAAAAAAAACAGCTTTGACCATTTAAGGACAGAAAAACAGAAATTTCTTCACCCAGAGTGTGGCAAAATTTTGGAATTTCTATTTGAGACAATTCTGGAGACTCAGTTGCCAAGACATTTTTTTAGATATTATGGAAATCAAAGAACCTGAAATTAGTGCAGGAAGTGGTGCTGAAATAAAAGATTAGCGATGGCGTTACTGATGGGTGAAGAAGGCAGAGGAGACTGAATAGCCTGTTCTTCCTCTTAGGCTCTGTTTTCTATATATCAGTGAATCTGAACGATGTAAAGACAACTTGTACTGTATTTTATTGCTAAGTTTATGAACGTTGACAAACTGCAGCTATTAAATATATCATTTGGATAAACAAAATATAAAATGATAATGAACATGTTCTTGGGGATCAGTTATTTGCAGTAAAACAAAAAGGACTGTTTAAACAAATCCTATGTGAACTGAAATCAGATTACATCACGATGGTTCTCTCCTATAGCAGCAGTACAGTACGATACATAAAGCTACTGCAGTGCTGTGCAAAAGTCTTAGGCATTTGATAAGCTGGTAGAATGCTTTGAGTTAGAATTACTCAGCACAGAAACATGTCCGTCCGCCCAACCTGTCCATGCCAACCAAGTTGCACATATAAACAAGTCCTACTTTCCCACATTTGGGCCATGTCTCTCTAAATTTTTCCTATCCATGTACCTGCCTACATGCCTTTTATACACTGTAATTGTGCCCAGCTTCCCTTGCCAGTTTGTTCCATTTATCTGTGTGAAATGATTCCCTTCAAGTATCTCATGAGGTTTCCTGAGTTGTATCCATGTTGCAAAGTACCCAACCTGCAACCCGCAGTATAAAAGCCAGGACCAACAGGCTCTGGGACAGCTTCTTCCACCAGGCCATCAGACTGATGAATTCTCACTGATTTAAGTGTACTGTTCTATTGATTATAAATTACTATGACTGCAGATTGCAAATTTAGATGGAGACGTAACGTAAAGATTTTTACTCATCTATGTGAAGGATGTAAGAAATAAAGTCAATTCATTCTCGCTGGTTCTTCTAGCCGCCGCGTGTGTGCATGTCTGGTTGGTCCAGTTCAGCATTTGCCCTATGGTAGCTCCCAGGATATTGATGATGGGGCTCGTAGATATTGCTTATTTGATATTTCAAAAATATTTTAGTGAAAATATATAGCTTGATTATGCATTTGCATTTGTTTAAATAATTAATTACAGGTTTTATGGTTGAATACGTGAATTGCATCTGTCATTATGCTACCACATGAAACATGTGTGCCTCGCTTAAAGTAAACGTGAAGTTAAACTTGCATATTGGACTCCCATGTTTTCCTTTGAATTAGCTTAAGGTTTTGAAATTGCAAAACACAACAGAAGGTGGGTCTCTGATGTTAGAGAATATCTTTTACTTCTTAGTTTCTGTTTTCTATGGATCTGTGAATCTGAACGTAAAGACAACTTGTACTGTATTTTATTGCTAAGTTTATGAACGTTGACAAACTGCAGCTATTAAATACTGTATGTCATCTGGATAAACAAAATATAAAATGATAATGAACATATTCTTGCAATAAAACAAAAAAGACTTTGTTTAAACAAATCCTGTGTGAACTGAAATTAAATTACATTACTACGGTTCTCCCCTATTGTTTCCTTTATTGCTACTTCCCCTTTTATTAACAGGTCACTTTGAGCAAGATCACTCCCCTTGTAGAACAAGTACACTCATTCCAAACCCAAGCAGCAAATGAACATTGTTTGAGAGGACAAATGATTCAATCTCCAACTGCTGAACAATTTAATTGTAAGAATACTGGGTAAATACTGAGATCACTGATTATGTCCTTCCTTACTATACTGTGCACTGTCATCATTCAGCACTGGAAGGTCCAGTTTGCTGTTTTTATCCATATTACTCACCCAATCAAGTATAAATCAGAATGAACTCCAGTCATAAGCAGATTCATGCTTATTGAAAGGCTTGTCATATGATGAGTGTTTGATATTTCCTATGCTGGTGAGTCTAAGGCCAGAAGGCACAGCCTCAGAATAAAGGGACGTCCTTTCAAGACAGAGATGAGGTGGAATTTCTTTAGCCAGAGAGTGGTGAATGTGGAATTCACCACCACAGGTGGCTGTGGAAGCCAAGTCACTGGGTAATCCTATTCCTATAACTTATGGTCTTCTATAGAAGCAAAATTAGGCCATTTGGTCCAGCAAGTCTGCTCCATTATTTCATCATGGCAGGCCTATTTCCCTCTCAGCCCCTCTTCTATCTCCCTCCATAACCCTTCATGCATTGACAAATCAAGAAACTATCAACTCCTGCCTTATATATACATAACGACTTGGCCTCTGCAATTTCCTATGACAAAGATTTCCACAGATTCACTACCCTCTAGCTAAAGAAATTCCTCCTAATCAACGTTCTAAAAGGATGCCTTCTACTCTGAGGTTGTGCTCTCTGGTCTAAGATTCACCTACCATAGAAAACATCCTGCCCACATCCACTCTGTTAAGGCCTTTCACCATTCAATTAGGTAACCCTTCATTCTTCTGAATTCTAGTGAATACAGGCCCAGATTCTTCAAACACTTCATATGACAAGCCGTTCAATCCTGGAAATATTTTTGTGAACCTCTTTTGAATGCTCTCCAGTTTCAGCACATCCACTCTAACATAATGGGCCCAAAACTGCTCATAGTACTCCAAGTGAGGCCTCACTGGTACCTTAATAAATTCTCAGCATTACATCATTGCGTTTATATTCAAGTCCTCTTGATATATAACCTCAGTACTTGGGAAAGCGTTGGAGTCTATTATGAAGGATGAGATTTTGAGGTACTTGGAGACTAATCCCAACATAGACCCCCATGGAACACCACTTATCATCGGCAGCCAACCGTAAAAGGCTCCCTTTATTCCCATTCTTTGCTTTCTGCCAATCAGCCACTGCTTTATCCATGCAAGAATTTTCCTGTAATACTATGGGCTCGTAACTTGTTAAGCAGCCTCGCGTGTGGCATCCTGTCAAAGGCCTTCTGAAAATCTAGTACACAACATCAACTGATTCTCCTTTGTCAATCCTGTTTGTTATTTCTTCAAAGAATTCAAACAGATCTGTCAGGCAAGATTTTCCCTTGAGGGAACCATGCTGGAATGGCCTATTTTATCATGTGTCTCTAAGTACCTTGAAACCACATCTTTAACAATCCACTCCAACATCTTCCCAACCACTGAGGTCAGACTAAAAGCTGATTTATAGTTGTGCGTACGGGCTACGCCGTTGGCCTGATTTATACTTTTGCGTAGCCCTACACCGTAACGAGCATGTGCAGTTATGCCTGCGTCGCTCTGCAATTCACTGCCAAAACACTAGTTTGCGGTGGGGTTTCTATGCCACTGTGTTGAGTTTCTTCGTGAGAGACATGGACGAGGAAATGTATTTCAAATATTTTCGGATGTCGGCAGGTAGATTTGCCGATTTGGTTCATCGTCTCCAACCATTTATTTCGCATCAGTGTACAGACATGGCGGAGGAAAGCAACCAGAAATGCAGAGGAGGAAATGCGATGCTACCAAGCGGACCGATCACAGTTGTTGCGGTCTGCGTCGCCGTGACGCGTGAGTTACTTTTATGGGGAGGTGCACGTCACCCTACGGTGTAGGGTATGTGGTATCTACAACGTATATTTGACGCAGAAGTATAAATTGGGCTTAACTGGCTTAATTTCCTTCCTTCTTGAATATTGGAGTTACATAGCTTATAATCATATGATGATGAGCAAAGGGAAATTTCTCATAGCTTTTCTAAACAGGTTTTTTTAAACAGATTATTTTCAGGAAAAGGTTTACTTCATATTTTACAGCTTATTGTTGTTGTGTGTGTGTGTTTTTTTTTACAAATCTACCCTTGTGTTACTTCCCTACAAAATGAAGAACTTGTATCACCACAAAGAGCTGCAAATCAAGAAAGATGCCAGCAGCATAATGGGCAGTAGGACAGAATGAAAGGAATAGATTCCTCATTTCAGTTTACTTTTCCTTATGTATTGCAACCTGCTGCATCACACAAACTTACTTAAATAAAAAAAAGCCATATAATGCTTAATAAATTTTAAAAAAGCCAACTTTAGGATGCCAATGATGCCCTTGATCATTACAGGATGCTTCTCGGCTGCTCCCCACTCCCTCCTCTCTCCCTTCCCCTAACATGATTCCCCTCTCCCTGCCCCCTTCTTACACTCAGGCCTCAATAATCACATTGATCATCACTCACATACATCATGAAATTAAGAGTTTTTTTTGCAGCAGCAGTACAGTGCATTACATAAAACTACTATGGTACTGTGCAAACGTCTTAGGCATTTGATAAGTTGGTAGAATGTTTAGAGTTAGAACTACTCAGCACGGAAACAAGTCCGTCCGCCCAACCTGTCCATGCCAACCAAGATGCACATATGTATAAACTAGCCCCACTTTCCCACGTTTGGCCCACGTCCCTCTAAACTTTTCCTATCCATGTACCTGCCTACTTGTCTTTTATACACTGTAATTGTGCCAGCTTCCCTTGCCAGTTTGTTCCATTTATCTGTGTGAAATGATTCCCTCCCACTATCTCGTGAGGTTTCATGAGTTGTTTCCATGTTGCAAGGTACCCAACCTCTAGCCAGTTCTTCTAGCCACCGCATGTGTGCATGTCTGCTTGGTCCAGTTCAGCATTTGCCCAATGGTAGCTCCCAGGATATTGATGATGGGGCTTGTAGATGTTGCCTATTTGATATTTCAATAATAATTTTGAGTAAAAATATATAGCTTGATTATGCGTTTGCATTTGTTTAAATAATTAATTACAGGTTATATGGTTAAATACGTGAATTGCATCTGTCATCATGCTACCACGTGATACATGTGTGCCTCGCTTAAAGTAAACATGAAGTTAAACTTGCATATTGGACTCCCGTGTTTTCCTTCAAATTAGTTTAAGGTTTTGAAATTGCCAAACATAATAGGAGCTGGGTCTCTGATGTTGGTGAATATCATCACCTGTTATTTTATAATGCAAATTATCACTATTTATTAGTTCATACCTGGAAGTTGTCAACATGGTTTCATACTGTTGGGCAGAGGCCAGAAACAGAACTGTTCAGACCAGGTACAAATAGATCATAAATCAGTATAGCATATAACAGGCCTCACAATGTCATGTTGACCTCTTAACTTGCTGCAGAAACAATGCAACCCTTCCCTCCTCCATAGCCCTTCATTTTTCTTTCAGCCATGTGCCTATAAAAAGTTGCTTAAATGTTCCAATATATCTGCCTCTAGCACCACTCCCAGCACTCACCACTCTCTGATTCAATATTACCCATAGACATGTGCACCTACCAAAAGGTAAACTGGTGAATGTTTGTTAACAACCTGCTGCACACCCAGACTACCAGTTGTTTTCCAGGATTTGGCCCAACTTGTCGATTAAGCAACTTTTGTTGATGAATACGAAGCATCCCTACCCAGAGTGCTTGCTAACTTTAATGTTGTTTCCAAATGCTATTTGGAATGGAGTAACGCTGATTCATTCAGCTGAGGGTGGGGGTGGATTGTAGTGCTGAAAACTCGGAAGTATCTTTACTCACATTCAAGCCAGGACATTTGAAGCAGGAAATATTGTTAAACAATGTACAGAAACACAACCAACCATTGATAAATAATGTATGGTTTTAAGGTTGAAGAATGAACAAACACAAAATAAATTTGCAACAATAAATTTCTACAGGCAATAATACAACAAAATCTTACTGGAGTCTTTTTGGTTAATGTGAGAAGATGTTAAATGGAATAGCTCTAATTTTTTCAACCATTTTTAATGCCAAACGAGTGAGCATACAGATGAAGATCACATTACAACAAAGGGTTTATGTCAAATTCCAAAAATACCCTGTGAGGTACCCCTCTCCCAGGAATGTCTGCATTTCTATACTTTACAGCATCTATGCTGAGGACACAAGCTCCTGTTGGAATCATCTCAAATGTGGTGAGAAACAACCTTGGGGGATAATATGTCAACAATATCTGGGTTGAACAAGTCTGTGTCAGTAGAGAAATACTACAGTTTGTTTATTCTACTAATATTATTGTCATGGAACAATCACTCACCCAGCTCATTCAATCATAAAGCAAAACAAGCACAGCAGTGATGTCACACTTTACATTATCGGAAAGTTACTTTTTATTCTTTTGAAAAACTATGCAGATGCTATATGATGATTGAATGAGTACATATATGGATTTTTTTCTTTCCCAAAATTATCAGGTTTCCCAACCTTAGCTTAGGTAAAAAGAAATAAGACAAGGCCATAAGATATAGGAGCAGAATTAGGAGATGGCCCATCGTGTCTTCTCCAAATTTTCATCATGGCTGATCCATTTTCCCTGTCAGCCCAATGTCCTGCCTTCTCCCTATATTCCTAAATGACCTGACTAATCAAGTACCTATCAGCCTCTGCCTTAAATATATCTCATGACTTGGCCTCCACAGCGGCCTGTGGCAACAAATTAGACAGATTCATCTCTCTCTGGCTAAAGAAATTCCTTATCTCTAATGAAGACAAACTGATTCAATCTGCAGTTCAGGTTGTCATAACCAGATAGATTTACCCAGATAAAAGAAAACAGAACAGAGAGACATTTTTTTCCTCCAACAGAAATAAAGCAGCTTCCGAACTATAAGAAAATGCACAAAGTAGCAAAACAAAGTAAAAATGATTCTAATCAAGTATACCATTTATAGTTGAAACATCTATTTCTGAATATATCTTTCTACTTTCTGCAAAACATACTCCCATTGAACAATACTGGTTAACTGGTGAAAGCTGGTTAATCAATGAGTGCTTTCATCGCACCACTGACCCACATCAACTCTCATCTGAGCACTGCATCCATGCTTTTTCATATCCATTTCTTCAGGCACTTCTGCTCTGCTAAAATTAAGACCAAATGCATTCTTACCCTCCCTCACTCTCTGGATCTAATTTGCTCCTTCCCCCAGTAAATAGGTGCTGACAGCTTCCCACTTCTCCTTTCGCAAATCCAGGTTAAACAGTGTTAAGCTTAGCTACATTGGTGAGACCAATTGTAAACTGGGCGACCACTTTGTCGAGCACCTCCCCTCCATTCCCATTCTGACATGTCAGCCTATGGCCTCCTCTTGTGCCAAGATGAGACAACCCTCAGGGTGGAGAAGCAACGCCTTATATTCCAACGCAAACACGAGGAAATCTGCAGATGCTGGAATTCCAAGCAACACACATAAAAGTTGCTGGTGAATGCAACAGGCCAGGCAGCATCTCTAGGAAGCATCTTCCTAGAGATGCTGCCTGGTCTGCTGTGTTCACCAGCAACTTTTATGTGCGTTACCTTATATTCCATCTGGGTAGCCTCCAACCTGATGGCATGAATATCAATTTCTCCTTCCGGTACACAAATTTCCCTCCTGTCTTCCTCTATTCTCCACTCTGACTTTTTACCTCTTCTCACCTGCCTATTACATCCCCCTGGGTCCCCTCCTCCTTCCCTTTTTCCTATGGGCCACCCTCCTCTCCTATCAGATTCCTCCTTCTTCAGATTTTGATCTTTCTCACCCACTTGGCTTCACCTATAACCTTCCAGCTAGTCCTTTTTCCTTTCCTCCCATTTTTTATTCTGGTATCTTCCCCCTCCTTCTCAGTCCTGAATAACGGTCTTGGCCCGAAACATCTGCTTTTTATTCATTTCCATCGATGCTGCCTGACCTGCTGAGTTCCTCCAACATTTTATGTTTGTTGTTTTTAAATGTGTATTGGTTTTCTTTTTCCCAGAACCGTTCCCCACGATGCTACATCGGTACCCTCCTTCCTTGTTCCTCAGATTCGCACCAATGACAACTAATTCCCTTCCTTTCGTGCCTGCAATTGGCAAAATAATCTCACAGCTAATTATCTAAAATGCAACTACAAGAGGTTTTAAATTGTTCAAACATTACTTCCATACACAAACAACTAAATTACCAATTAAATTAGTCTATGCTTCCTCTGTGTATCTGGCACAGAACTAATATTTTCTACATCACATTTTAATATCAATGCTTATTCTAATGCAACAATTCTGCTCAGGTATAAAATACACTCTATAGAAATCAAAGAACAGGATCACATAGTAAACAAGGCTAGCTGATCGCTCCCACATGCAGTCTTTTTTATTAAGAATTACTAACACACAAAAACCTAACAGCAAACATTACATACTTGTCCTTCACACAGTCTTCCCCACATCCCTCTCTTACAATACTGATTCTGTTTCCATTCAGGGTCCTTTCTCAATTGCCATGGAAAGCTGTTGCTGCAGGTGGAGTTGAGGTGAAGGAACAGATGCATTGAAGGAAAGCTAGACAAGTGTGAGAGGAAGGAACAGAAGGTTATGCGGATACTCGACTGAAGAGAACGTGAGAAAGCACGTGCAACACAAAAACACAGGCTTGTGCATTTGGGTCACATAGGCTGTTTTACGTAACATGTTACCAAAGTTAGAATAGTACAGTGCAAGAACAGGCCTTTACACCTACAGTAATTTTGTCAACCATGATTCCATTATAGACAACAGAACCACCAACACACAGTCTATAGTCCGTCTACTAACGTATGTGCTGGCTGTTCATGTGCTTGTCTAAATGCCTCTAAATATATTGCCTTCCCTGACAGCACATTCTTGGCTCTGTGTAAAAAACTTACCTCACAAATGTCCTTTAAACTTTCCTACTCTCATTTTAAGCCTAGAGTACTATGCAATATACATAGCTAGAGTGCCTAAGACTTTTGTGCAATACTGTATTTATCAACATGGAGCCGAGAGCAAGTTTGTAAACCTGGTAGGGGCAAAGGATGTTTTGACTGGTGAGGATTGGGTGCCGTGTCAGGGGTGTGGGGCAGGTGGCAGAGAAGGAGTGCCAATGGCAGGGGGGGTGGCACGGGTGCAAACACACCCAGCCTTGAGACACCAGGCAAGGCCATACAGTTCCAAACAATTGGTTTATTGATCATTGATCATTACAGAATGTCTTTCTGTTGCTTCCCACTCCTTCCTCTTTTCCTAAACATGATTCCCCTCTCCCTCCTTCCCATTCAGTCAACACTCAAGACGCATATCAGAATCAGGTCTATCATTACTTACATGTCATGAAATTTGTTTTTTTAATGGCAGCAGTATAGTGCAATACATAAACTTACTATAGTACTGTGGAAAAGCCTTAGGCTCCCTAGCTGTTTATATATACAGTACAGGTGTCCCCCGCTTTTTGAACGTTCGCTTTACGAAACCTCACTGTTATGAAAGACCTACATTAGTACCCTGTTTTCGCTTTCAGAAGGTGTTTTCACTGTTACGAAGAAAGGCAGCGCACGATAAAAAATGAGCGCGCGATCAAAGGCAGCGCATGCCCCAAGCAGTCGCTCTCCCCCGGATTCGGAACGGCATTGCTGAAACACGCTGCATTGAGCAGCCGTTAACAAGATGAGTTCTAAGGTGTCGGAAAAGCCTGAAAGAGTAAGAGTGTTACACTTAGCGTAAAACTAGACATAATTAAGCGTTTCAATCGTGGTGAACAAAGCAAGGACGAAGTGAGTTTGGCTTGTGGAAGCTGACGAAGATGATGTTGAAGAGGTTTTGGCATCCCATGACCAAGAACTGATAGATGAAGAGCTGATGCAATTGGAAGAGGAAAGGATAACAATCGAAACCGAATGCAGAAAGTGAAGCAACTGCGTGAGATTTTCGCTGCAATGATAAAGTACGACTTTAATTTTGAAAGGGTATGTCAGTTTAGGGGATATTTGCAGGATGGTTTGAGTCCTTACAAACAACTGTATAATAGAAAAATGCGCGAGGCTCAGCAGTCAAGCAAGCCTTCCACATCAGCCACAGCAGACCACGAACCTCGACCTTCGACACCGATTGCTGATTGCGTCGTCTCTGATCTGGGCCGACAATTACGTGCCAGGCGGCACCTAATTAATTAGCATGTTTATTTCGGCTTTTTTCTTAAAGATGTGCTGTATGCCTCCCGGCTACTGCTGCGTTCTTCACGGCAATGTATCAGGTCGGCGGCCCAGAGGGTGGGGGCCACTGCACCACCCAGCCTGTGACGACTCAGTCTAACACACCATCAACAGTATGCTCGGCGCTGTCTCCCTGATTCCGCTAAGTGATACTACACTGTACATACATTATTTCTACTTTATATAGGCTGTGTATTTTTACGTGTTATTTGGTAGATTTGGCAGCTTCATAGTTTAAAAGTTACCGGAGAGCGCGTTTATGCCAACAGCGCTTGCATGAGATTTTCTGCCAAGATCGCTTGCGTGAGATTTTCGCTACAGAGATCTGTGTAGGCAATCGGTGTGGAGAAGTATTTCTACTTTATATAGGCTGTGTATTTATCATATCATTCCTGCTTTTACTTTATGTTACTGTTATTTTAGGTTTTATGTGTTATTTGGCATGTTTTGGCAGGTTATTTTTGGGTCTGCGAACGCTCACAAAATTTTCCCATGTAAATAAATGGTAATTGCTTCTTTGCTTTACAACATTTCGGCTTACGAACCGTTTCATAGGAACGCTCTACCTTCGGATGGCGGGGGAAACCTGTATATGCCTAAGACTTTTGCACAGTACTAAATTCCCTCTTGTTGACATTTCCACCCTGAAAAAAGGACTGACTAATGACTCCATATGTGCCAGACATAATTTTATATACTTTATCATGTCTTTCCCTAGCTGCCATAACTTGGGAGAAAATAATCCAAGTTTGTTCAACCTGTCCTTACGGCTAATACCTCCTTACCCAGGCAATTCTCGGTGAAGCTCTTCTGCACCTTCTCCCAAAAACCTCCGCAGCCTGCCTGTAATGCAGCAACCAGACTGCACACAATACTCCAGATGTGGTCTAGCCAACACAAGTTTAATTCAGTCGCAACATGACTTCCCAACTTCTTTTTCCCTATGTCCTGACTGAGGCATTCCTTCTCTACTACCGTATTGCCTTTTATGCTGTCACTTTCAGGGAGCTATGGATCTGTACACCAAATCCCTCTGAACATCAGTGTTACTGATTACAAATCTCTCCACTATAAATCAGAAAACGTGTTAATCACCATGCTCACTTCATCATCAGCTTTGGAGAAACTCAAGTCGTAAACATTTATAGTTTTGTTTTCCATCAGAAAAACTCAGTATTTCACCTTCCTGAAGATGCCCTCAACAAAACTGCTTCCAACTTCACAGGATAAGAGGAGATAAGAGGAGATCCTGGGTAAGAGGAGATTAGGAGTTACATCACATACAATTCAGGAAGGGATCAAGTCCTAAAAAAAATTTCCAATGACAAATTTGCCTGTACTGTCCAGCTCATTCCTGCAACTTAATCAATGGATTTTCTTCCTATCCTGCTTCCCCATCCTTGTTCCAGTCCTCTCTGACATCACTGCCAAGCTGTCCCAAAGATTGCGGCCAGATTTGGGAACAGCTTCTTTCCAACTGTGATAAGACTGCTGAACGGATCCTGACCCGGATCTGAGCCGTGCCCTCCAAATATCCGGACCTGCCTCTCGGTTTTTTTTTGCACTACCTTACTTTCCCTTTTCTATTTTCTATTTTCTATTTATGAGTTATAATTTAAATTTTTAATATTTACTATCAATTTGTACTCCAGGGAGAGCGAAGCGTGTAATTAAATACCACTGTGATGATTGTACGTTCTAGTATTAATTGTTTGGCGACAATAAAGTAAAAGGTATTGATGTTACAGTTCAACCTCACTCAAAAACACAACAATAATTCCAGTCATCCTGTTTCTGCAAGGAATACCCAAAGGCTATTCTAATAAGGAGACTGTCATGCAAGTACCTCTGAGAACCTCCTGAACCACGGTCCACCCTCTGTCATAAATAATAGAGTGCTCAAACATGTTTCATCAATTCTCTGCACTGTTCCTCTTACCCCTTCTCCTCTCAGACTGAACATTCTGGCTTTCCAACCCTTCAACCTCCACGATCAACATTTGATCTTTCACATTTTCCAATATCTACATTGAAATTCCACTGTCAGGCACATCTTCCCTTTCTCTTCCAACATTCTGAAAGAACCATTCTCTTTGTGACTGCTGGGTGCACTTTTTCATCTCTGTCAACCACTCCTGTGTTTACTATGCTTTCCAAGTCAAGCAGAGGGGATAGAATATCTGTACTTTCACCTCTCCCATTCCCACATGAAGCAACAATTATAACTAGGAGCTAGGGCTTTACTCTTTGGAGAGAAGGAGGATGAGAGGAGACATGATAGAGGTGTACAAGATAATAAGAGGAATAGATAGAGTGGATAGCCAGCACCTCTTCCCCAGGGCACCACTGCTCAATACAAGAGGACATGGCTTTAAGGTAAGGGGTGGGAAGTTCAAGGGGGATATTAGAGGAAGGTTTTTTACTCAGAGTGGTTGGTGCGTGGAATGCACTGCCTGAGTCAGTGGTGGAGGCAGATACACTAGTGAAGTTTAAGAGACTACTAGACAGGTATATGGAGGAATCTAAGGTGGGGGCTTATATGGGAGGCAGGGTTTGAGGGTCAGCACAACATTGTAGGCCGAAGGGCCTGTACTGTGCTGTACTATTCTGTTTTTTTTTAACGTAGAACATTACAGGACAGGAACATGTCCTTTGGTCCAACATGAATGTTGTGAAACACAATGTCAATTTAAGGTGCACATCTGCCTGTACTGTACCTGGTCTACCTTCCTCAACTCCTTTCTTGTCTCTCTACATTGCTCTGTATTTGCTTACAACAACTGCTATGGCAGCACATTCCAAAACACTGCTAGTCTATGTGTTAAAAAAAAACCCATATATCCTATTTAAATTTTCCCCTTCTCGTTTTAAAGTTAGGCCTTCTAGTGTTTTGAACTTCCATCCTGGGAAAAAAAGTTCAATCTATGCCTCTCAATTTTATACACTTCAATCAGACTCCTGCTCTGCTTGCATCACTCTAGGGAAAACAATCAAAGTCTATCCAACTTATCTGTTTGTGACCTTCTGCATGGTTATATTGATACGCAGAGTAAACGAGGAAAAGCATCTCTCCCCCATCTGAGCATTGTGCAGCCTTCTCAACTCCATACACAATTTAACAACATAATTCTGTCTCAGCCCCCACATGCCAAATCCCCACATTAACTCATGAACTGGATAACTTTATTGGCTGCTTATCAATAGGTAAGGGAATATCTCACAGTATGAGATGCTCCCTTTTTCCTCTCTGTCTCTTCACCATCTTGCAGCTTGAAACTAACTTTCTCCAATTTCCCTGCATTCCATTTGTATTAACAGTTTGGAATTACTTCATTGTCCATGAAACATCTTCGGGAGTTGTACAAGTCATTATTATGGAGACAATTTTGAATGAGGTTGGAGGCCACATCAGATGTACGACATCTCTGGCAGGGTTTGCAAGACATTACTCCCTACAAAGCGAAACACAGTAGCATGAATGGCAGCGATGTTTCGCCACCAGATGAACTCAACTCCTTCTATGCCCGGTTTGAAAGGGAGAATATAACTGCAGCTCTGAAGATCCCTGCTGCACCCCATGACCCTGTGATCTCTCTCTCGGAGACCGATGTTATTCTGTCTTTAAAAAGAGTGAAGCCTCGCAAAGTGGGAGGTCCCAACAGAGTACTTGGTAAGGCTTTGAAAATTTGTACCAACCAACTAGTGGGGAGTATTCAAGGACATTTTCAAACTCTCACCGTTATGGGTGGAAGTTCCCACTTGCTTTAAAAAGGCAACGATTATACCAGTGCCTAAGAAGAATAATGTGAAATGCCTTAATGACTATAGCCCAGTAGCACTCACATCTATAGTGATGAAATGCTTTGAGAGGTTGGTCACGACTAGACTGAACTCCTTCCTCAGCAAGGACCTGGACACACTGCAATTTGCTATCACCAAAATAAGTGAATGGAAGACGCAATCTCAATGGCTCTTCACACAGCTTTAAACCACCTGGACAATACAAACACCTATGACAGGATGCTGTTCATCAACTATAGCTCAGCATTTAACACCATCATTCCCACAATCCTGATTGAGATGTTGCAGAACCTGGGCCTCTGTACCTCCCTCTGCAATTGGATCCTCGACGTCCTAACTGGAAGACCACAATCTGTGCGGATTGGTGAAAACATCTCCTCCTCACTGACGATCAACACTGGTGCACCTCAGGGGTGTGTGCTTAGCCTACTGCTCTACTCTCTCTATACCCATGACTCTGTGGCTATGCATAGCTCAAACAACATCTATAAATGTGCAGATGATACAACCATTGTTGGTAGAATCTCAGATGGAGACGAGAGGGCGTACAGGAGTGAGATATACCAACCAGTGGAGTGGTGTCGCAGCAACAACCTTGCACTCACCGTCAGTAAGATGAAAGAGCTGATTGTGAACCAGGAAGAGTAAGGCAAAATAGCACATACCAATCCTCATAGAGGGATCAGAAGTGGAGAGAGTGAGCAGCTTCAAGTTCCTGGGTGTCAAGATCTCTGAGGATCTAACCTGGTCCCAAAATATCGATGTAGGTATAGAGAAGACAAGACAGTAGCTATACCTCATTAGGCGTTTGAAGAGATTTGGTATGTCAACAAACCCACTCAAAAACTTCTATAAATGTACTGTGGAGAGCATTCTGACAGGCTGCATCACTGTCTGATATGGAGGGGCTACTGCAGAGGACCGAAAGAAGCTGCAGAGGGTCATAAATTTAGTCAGCTCCATCTTGGGTACTAACCTACAAAGTACCCAGGACATCTTCAAGGAGTGGTGTTTCAGAAACACTGCATTCATTATTAAGGACCCCCAGCACCCAGGGCATGCCCTTTTCTCGCTGTTACTATCGTGTAGGAGGTACAGAGGCCTGAAGGCACACACTCAGCGATTCAGGAACAGCTTCTTCCCTTCTGCCATCTGATTCCTAAATGGACATTGAACCCATGAACACTGCCTCACTTTTTAAATATATATTATTTCTTGTTTTGCATGATTTTTAATCTATTCAATATTTGTATACTGTAATTGATTTATTTACTTATTCTTCTCTATTATGTGTTGTATTGAACTGCTGCTGCTAAGTTAACAAATTTCATGACACATGCCGGTGATAATAAAACCAATTCTGATTCTGAAGAGTTGAACTAAAGATGTCATCTTTTACATAGCCTTTGATGTGGATGGAAACAACCTCTTGGGTGTATTCAATTAGATCAGGTGGCCTCCAGGAACCCGATTTTTTTTTCTCAACCAACATCACTGAAGCAAATTATCTGGCTGGAGGCTCTTGCAAGTATTGGATTTTGCTACATGCTGATTGGCTGCCAGTGCTCCAACATTCCAATCCTGATAACACTTCAAAATAACTTTGAGACATCTTGGGAAGTTATGCAAGACACTGTATTATGGAGGCATTTTTTTTCCTGTCAGAATTTCTCCCATTTCATAATGTGCAATCATTTTGGAATATTCTAAATAGCTGAAAGTAAATTCAAGGTCAACTGCTAACATTAATTCAAGCTAAGCCAAAATGATTTACTTCTAACTATACAATAATGAAATGTAAAAGAGAATTCACATTTTACCTATGCATATATTAAAATTCAAAGAATATGATAAAATGTGGCCTGAGAATTTTTGCCCTTATTCTAACTTTATAGTAAAAATATACTGTACTAACACAGAAAATGCTGAAGGACCTTAGCAAGGAGGAAATCAGACAGTCAACATTTCCAGTTGAGACCCTTTCATCAGGTCTGGAAAGCAGTAAAAACATATAAGAAAATACTACAAAATTGAACTGCATATTGGCTTGACAAGTGTTTAATAATCTTCCTTTTATCAATACACATTTTCAATGATCTGGCATTCTTAGCAAAATCTGAATTCTGGAGATAAAATAAAGAAATATAGTCAGGTAATCACATTTTCCATGCTCTGATAAGATTCACGATGAGTTTCCTTTTAGGTGAATTGCCATATTAGTTCCATTCTCCAGTCTTTGATGGCACTCTGATTGCAGTTATACAAAATCTTCCACAACGTGCTAAGAAAAACACACCTTTCTTTTCAAAGTGTATTCTTAGGTTACATTTTAGAACATAGAAACATAGAAAACCTACAGCACAATACAGGCTCTTCAGCCCACAAAGCTGTGGTGAACATGTCCTTACCTTAGAATTTACCTAGGGTTACCCATGGGCCTCTATTTTTCTAAGCTTCATGTACTTATGCAGGAGTCTCTTAAAAGACCCTATCATATCTGCCTCCACCACTGTCGCCGGCAGCCCGTTCCACGCACTCACCACTCTCTGTGTAAAAAAAATTACCCCTGACATCTCCATTTTCATCATGTATTTTACATAAGACACAGTTTCATTCTAAAAGTAAATATCTGTTTGCACTGAACTTAATGAAGATCATAAATATGAACCGATTCCAGGAGATTTCTCCAGCTACTTGCGAATAAAATGGAGCATTGCATGTGATTTCACATATCGCTGACGTCTAGGTAAATCTTCATAGCAATACATCACGTGATTGATTAGAGGTCTAAATTCTAAATGCTTCAAGGCTACCATAAGACAAATTTATATTTCCTTACCATTTCACAGATTTAATACAGATTCAAGTTAACATGCAACCCCCTTCAGAACATCAGGCTAGCCACATCAATGTTTTATTTCTAGCCACCAATGCATACCTATGCAGCAAACTTCTGTATTCCTGCAGAAAATACTGAAGGACCTTAGCAGATCAAGTAGTATCTATGGAACAAAATTGGACAGTCAATATTTCAAGTCTAGAAAGAAGTGGAGCAAGAGCTAATGGATGATAGGCGGATCCAGGTGAGAGGGGGATGCTAGGCAGGTGAGGGAGTGGGAATGATGCAAGAAGCTAGAAGGTGATAAGTGAAAGTGACAAAGGGCTGAAGGTAGAATCCAATTAGAGAGGACATTAGACCATGGAATAAAGGGGAGGTGGGGAACTGGAAGGAGGAATATATGGCGATGGTCAGATTGAGAGGGCGGAGGAGGAAAAGGGAAGGGGTGATAGGGCTGGTGGGATAAGGGAAAAGACTCCTTCTGCTCATCCCTCTCCAAAACCTCTAAATAACAAAAGCTCACACAAAAACATCTCCTTGAGTTATTTTAATCTCATTTCCTTTGCGATGTCCCTAACAAACTTCACATTAATCTGTATGCCACACCACCAGCACTACATCAAGTACATGCCTCATCACCATTCCCCTCCTCACTAACTGTAACAACTTTATATTGACTTTGACATCCAGATCATTACTTGGAAATAGAAAACAGCAAGGCTCCTCTCAGGGAATCTAGCACAATCACCACCAACCAATGGCCCCACCCACACAGCCATCCAGCCTTTATGTGACTTTAGCCTTTGGTGCATTGGTATTTGCATAGCTCCTTTCATCCAGTTTCTAATTCCTTTTGGTATTTTAGTTTGAATTATACTGCATTGTGTTCTTTCAGCAATTGGATGAAGAAATCCATCAAAGTTAAAATACACAAGGGCATAACTCAACAAGAATCTGAAAATAATTGTAGAAAGTAACAGCAAAATGAAATCCATTCCAACTACAAGATAACCTTGAATATTAACTAGTAATACTGTTTATCAACCTCATTCCATTGTACAGCTGTAAATAAGGATTAATAATACACGCAAAAACAGATTATATTTCTGATATATATTAAGTGATACTATGCATGGGGTGTTTAAGTAATGTTAAGTAATGCACATTAGAGCTCTCCCAAAACTGAACTCACTGACATCCATAAATATTTATAAACCACATGAGTTTTTCTTCCCCATTGAGGTTGGGTGGGTCTACAACCAGAGGTCACGGGTTAAGGGTGAACGATGAAAAGTTAAAGGGGAACACAAGGGAAAATTTCTTCATTCAGAGGGTCATGAGAGTGTGAAACGAGCTGCCAGCAGAAGTGGTGCTTGCGAGCTCAACTTCAACATTTAAGATAGGTTAATGGATGGTAAGAGTATGGAGGGCTATGGTGTTAGTGCAGGTCAATGGGAGTAGGCAGTTGAGATGGTTCAGCATGGACTAGATGGGCTGAAGGGCCTGTTTCTCTGCTGTGCTTTTCTAAGACTCTATTACAGCTGGTAACGGGGAAGGATGTTGAATGAAACCAAGTTTCCTAGTGGATCAATCTATAGTTAGCTGGAGAGGGGATTAGGAATCAGAGAACAGTATTAAGTTTTCTTAGGACTTCAGGTCTTGCTTTACATCCCAACAGTAAACCACAGGGAATTCCCTCACAAATTGGGCAAAACTTCTTACATCAGAAGGTATGGCAGAAAATGATGAGGGGAAAGGCAGCTTGTAGCATTGTTGGCTTAAGTATCAATATTACGAACAGTGTGCAAAGGAACAGCCAGTCAAAGATAAAACTGTGGATGACTTCAAAAGTTGTGTTGGTAAGAATTATTTTGTTGGAGTCAAGGTCAATATGAGTGCACGGGTATGAGTATAATTAATCACTGTAGGATGGCAAGTTGGCACAGCAGTTAGCACTACTGTCACGTAACTCCAGGAACCCAGGTTTGACCCTCACCTTCCTCTTAATGTGAGTTGTAAAAGAACCAAATTATAGATGATGGACAATGTGAGAGAGAATAAGTGTGGGAAAATGAAGGAGAAAAGGAACTCATGAGATTGCTGTGCTGGAAACTTGCAACTGCTGAGTAACCTCCCTCTTTGTCAAAACAAGCAACCCATGTTTCCTCTTGGACAGTGGAATGGGTCTCAAATAATTAAGGCATGGGAAAATGGCAGTATTCCAACACTGAATTAGATCAAATAAAATCATATTTTCATTGAAAGGTTAGTGATAAGTTTGAGCATTCCCAAAGATTACAGATGCTTGGTTACTTTAAATTTCCAAATATTGTGTTTGGTGTTTTGCTTGTTTCTTAATAGCATCAATGGATCAGAAGATTAGCAAATAGATCTGGGAGAAGATAATCTATGAGCAGACAAATGGCAGCGCTGATCAGTGCCCGAATGTACAGTTCGAATCCCTCTCTCCATAATCATCAGAGCAGCCAGCCGAAGTATGACTATTATTTAAGACTGATCACACTGTTGTTTCAATGCTAGTTGCAATAATACTAAGGCATGAACAGTTAATTAATCAAGAGACAGCATTGCATTTTCACTCTTTTGAAGTTTGGATTTTTACCAACTTTCCTGCAGGAAACTAAAATTGGGACACTGAAGTAAAAGTGTTAAACAATTACTAAGGAAATACTTAATTCAAGGAAACTGACTAAATTGCTTCATAAGCATTTCCTTTTCTGCATCTTTCCCCACCAGTGACCCAAAGTAAAAGATAGCTCAGTGCCAAGTCCAGTTTGTCAAGTGCTCCGTAACCTCTTGGTATACTCAGAACATTATTAACAAAACACTGACTGCCTGTGGGCTTTTTGTTGAACATGATAGAAACATAGGTTCCTAAAGTGAAGACTTTGTTAAGAGCACACTTGTCAAATCTATTTCAGACACATACACCTGTCAAAACCCGTCAAGAAAGTTTTATAGCATACAAAAAAAAATCTGCTGCTGAACGTTGATTCGCATTATGTTGAAGAAGAGATACAAGAAATATTCAGTGGTTAATCTTTGGTGTGAATTTAACTTGCTTCACTACATTGACATGGCTATGCACCAAAATACATCATCATTACATTTTTTCAGTCATTTTACGTGCCATTATCTATACAATTTACACCGATATTGCCAATGAAACTGACCTCCTGCTGTGCACATTCTGGAACATTTTCACAGTGATGCTATGGCACTCATTATTCACAGTGCTTGAACCAATATATATCCCTCAATTAACATTAAAAGAACAAGTTACTTGTTCAGCATCATGTAGCCAGTTTAGGCTTCTTGACACAGAAGGTAGAGAGCCTCCGGAATGGGCTGTCAGAGGAAGTGGTCAAGGTGGGTAAAATTGCAACATTTATGAGGCGTTTGGACAGATAAGTAGCACTCACACCTACAGTGATGAAATGCTTTGAGAGGTTGATCACGGCCAGAACCAGCACCTGCCTCAGCAAGGACATGTACCCACTGCAATTTGCCTATTGCCACAATAGGTCAATGGCAGACGCAATCTCAATGGCTCTTCACACGGCCTTAGACCACCTGGACAATACAAACACCTATGTCAGGATGCTGTTCATCAACTATAGCTCAACATTTAGCACCATCATTCCCACAATCCTGATTGACAAGTTACAGAACCTGGGCCTCTGTACCTCCCTCTGCAATTGGATCCTTGACTTCCTAATCAGAAGACCACAATGTGTGCGGATTAGTGATAATATCTCCTCTTCGCTGACGATCAACACTGGTGCAACTCAGAAGTGTGTACTTAGCCCACTGCTCTACTCTTTCTATACCCATGACTGTGTGACTAGGCATAGCTCAAATACCATCTATAAATTTGCTGACGATACAACCATTGGTGGTAGAATCTCAGATGGAGACGAGAAGGGACACAGGAACGAGATATGCCAACTAGTGGAGTGATGCCACAGCAAGAAACTTACACTCAATAAGACGAAAGATCTGATTGTGGACTTCAGGAAGGGTAAGACGAAGGAACACATACCAATCCTCACAGAGGAATCAGAAGTGGAGAGAGTAAGCAGTTTCAAGTTCCTGGGTGTCAAGATCTCTGAGGACCTAACCTGGTCCCAACATATTGATGCAGCTACAAACAAGTCAAGACAGTGTCTATACTTACATTAGGAGTTTGAAGGGATTTGCTGTGTCAACATAAACACTCAAAAACTTCTATAGATATACTGTCAAAAGCATTCTAACAGGCTGCATCACTGTCTGCTATGGGGGGTGGGGTTACTGCAAAGGACTGAAAGAAGCTGCAGAGGATCGTAAATTTAGTTGACTCCATCTTGGGTACTAGCCTACAAAATACCCAGGACACCTTCAAAGAGCAGTGTCTCAGAAAAGCAGCCTCCATTATTGAGGATCTACCAACACCCAGGGCATGCCCTTTTCTCACTATCACCATCAGGGAGGAGGTACAGAATCCTGAAGACACACACTCAGTGATTCAGGAACAGCTTCTTTGGATGCCCTCTGCCATCAGATTCCTAAATGAACACTGATCCCGTGATACTACCTCACTTTTTTTAATATATATTATTGTTTCTCTTTTTGCATGATTTTTAATCTATTTATTATACATATACTGTAATTTATTTATTATTATTTTTTATTCTATATTATGTAGTGCATTGAACTGCTGCTACTGCTTAGTTAATAAATTTCATGACACATGCTGGTGATAATAAACCTGATTCTGATTCTGAGATAGATAGATGAGAAATGTTTGTTGGGTTATTGGCCCCTGCAAACCCATCCCCTCTATGAAAAGATGTTGTGGATGGCATGGGCAAGTTGGGCAAGAGTCTGTTCCCAAGTAAATTCTATGAGTTAATGGCGCCTAACGGAGACTCCTTTGCTTGCATCTTCAGAAACAGCTGTACTTCCATCTTTAAAGTCTCTATTTTTCCCTTTCAGGGTTTTTTTGACCTGGAGTTACACGTTGACTATGGTTCTTTGCGGGAATTGGACCCACTTCTGGGGTTTCATGAATGGCCGCTATTCAGCATGCCAAGGGCGCTGCCTAAGATCTCAGCTCGTGTTCGAAGGGCCGAGATCGCATGGCTTTGCAGAGGGGTGGATCGAAGGTTGGTGTCCGGGCAGGAGATCGGTGTGTCGTCTGAGATGGAAGATCTAAGACTGTGTGCCCATAGACTCAAGATCGTTGGGCACAGAGCTCGAAAAAAGCGACACAATGGACTTTTAACATCGTAAGCCAGCGAGTTGTTTGTTATGCTCTCGCTGTGAAACAGAGACATCCCTTTCTCCTTTATTAGGGAGAGATAGAGAGCCTGTGGTACGTCGAATACCAGGTGAACAAGTCGTCTTTGGAATACTGAAAGTCTGTGTCTTTGCTGTGCTTTGCTCTCACTTGAGTGCTCAGTGGAGGGTACCAATGCATTTTTTTGCCAGTCGGGGGAGAGGGGATCGTTGCTTGCTGCCGCCTACACAGTGGGTGGTAGGGGAGCTTTCTAACATTTAACTGTCATTCATTCTTTGGGGGCACTCCTCTGTTTTTCGTGGATGGTTGCGAAGAAAAAGCATTTCAGGATGTAGATTGTATACATTTCTCTGACATTAAATGTTCCTTTGAAACCTTTTGATCCCAAGTCCATAATTTAGGTATTTGTGTCCCAATAATAACAGCCCTTTAGAAGTGCATTGGCTGAAAATTGCTTTGCTTCGTGTCTACAGAAAGTGGTGGATGCAGCTCAGTCCATCACAGGTAAAGCTCTCCTCACCACTGAGCACATTTACAAGGAGCACTGCCACAAGAAAGCAGCATCCATCAGAGATCCCCATCATCTAGACAATACTCTCTTCTCAACTAGCATCCAGCATGAAGTACAGGAACCGCAGATCCCAAACCACGAGGTTCAGGAACAGTTATAACCCTGCAACCATCAGGCTCCTGAACCAACATGGATAACTTCATTCACCTCAACACTGAACTAATTCCACAACCTACACACTCACTTTCAAGGACTCTACAACTCATGTTCTCAGCATTCCATCTCCAACAGGGTCCTACAAACAAATATATCTTTATTTCCTCCCTCCCCACCACTCGCTGCAGGGTTCACACTTTCCATGATACCCTTGTCCAGTCATCCCTACCCACTAGTCTCTCTCCTGGCACATATCCCTATAAGCGACCGAAACACTACACCTATCTATTTACCGCCTCCCTTACCTCCATTCAGGGCCTCAAACTTCCTTCCTTCTGGGTGAGGCAACACTTCACTTGCAAACCTGTTGGGGTTGTCTATTACATCCGGTGCTCCTGATGTGGCCTCCTCCACTTTGGTGAAAGCCGATGTAAATTGGGGTATCGCTTTGTCGAGCACTTCCACTCCACCCACTAAAAACGGAAATTCCCGCTAGTCGACCATTTAATTCTTATCCTCTTTTATGTTCCAACATGCCAGTCCGTGGCCTCTTTTGTCACAATGAGGCCATTCTCAGAATGGAGAAGCAACACCTCATATTCCATCTAGGTTGCCTCCAACCTGATGGCATGAACATCAATTTTTTTCTTCCTATAATTTTTTTTGCCTTCCCCCTTCCCTCTTTCTCTATTCCCCACTCTGACCTCTTACCTCTTTTCCTCACTTCCCCCTGGTGCCCTCCCTCCCTTCCCCCATTGTCCTCTCTCCTCTCTGATCAGATCCCTTCTTTTCCAGCCCTTTACGTTTCCTACCCATCCTGACTCTACATATCATCTCCTAGCTGGTCCTCCTTCCCCTCCCCCCACCTTTTTAATTCTAGTGTCTTCCCTCTTCCTTTCCGGTCCTGAAGGGTCTCAGCCTGAAAAGCTAAATTTATTCATTTCATAGATGCAGCCTCCAGTATTTTGTGTGTATTTCAACATATCATTTATTTATTTTATTTGCAGATTGGTCATTTGTGTTTGTAGTTTTATTCACAAATTTGATTGTTTTTATCATCCTGTAAATACCTACAAGAAAACTAATCTCAAAGGTTACCCAAAATTGGAGAACTCAATCTTCATACCATCAGGCTGTGGAGTATCTGGGGGAAATGAGAGCTGTTCTTTTAGATGGTATTTGGCATCACACAAGCAGTGGAGTTGGCTAAGGACAGACAGGTCAGTCTGGGAATGGGAAGGGGAAATCAAAAGCCCTTGCAACTACAAGCCCCAGGTTACCATGGAGGCCAGAGTGCAGGTGCTCAGCAAAGTGGCTTCCCAGACCACATTCTTGTCACCAATGTCAAGGAAACCACATCAAGAGAACCGAATGTAACAGACAAGGTTAGAGGAGGTGCTTGTGAATCTCTCTGCTTCATCTGGAAGGACCATTTAGGTTCATTTTTATGGTGGTAAGAGAGGAGATATGGAATAGGTATTGCATCCCCTATGGTTGCAGTGGAAAGTGGCTAGGTAGGGCATGGTGGGGGTGGGGCGGGGAGTGAGTCAGGGAATCCCAGAGAGGTCCCAGTGGAAAGTAGAAAGGGGCAGGAGAAGGGAAGACTCAACTGGTGGCAAGGACATTTAGTAGCTGGCAGGAATGATGTGCTGAATAAGGAGGCTTGTAGATTGAAAAGGATCAAGGTAACTCTGCTCCTGTTCTGCCTGGGGGGAGGGTGGTAGGGGAGCAAGAGCGGAAGTGTAGGAAATGGAAATGATGAGGGCAATGGTTCCACCAACCACAGTGGGAGGAAGCCATGCCTACTGAAAAAAAGGAGGACATCCACATGGCCTGGAGTGGAAATCCTCACTTTAGAGCAAGGATTCCCAACCTGGGATCCACAGCCCCCTTGGTAATGGTATTGGTCCACATCATGAAACAAGGTCGGGAACCCATTCCTTAGACGTAATGAAGACAGAAGATCTGAGGGAAGTCTTCAAAAGAAACTTGGTGGGAGGGGATATAATCCGTGGGAATTAATATCAATGAATAGTTTGCCTTCTAGATGGAACCAGAGAGACCCAGAACTGGAGAAGAGGCACCACGAATGGTACACATTAATTTGAGTATTTAGTAGTACAAGTTGGTAGTTAAAATGATATAATTGATGAGTGCCACAGAGATGCAAAAAGCAGCACCATTGCTGTTATTGATGAAACCAAGGAGGTGCTGGAGAGTGAGCTCTTATGTGTGAAGGTCATGTAATGACTGAGAGGAGAAATACACAATGTAACTTGTTTGGTCCTTGGGACATTAATGTAGAAACTGTACTTCCCTGGAGAGAACTTCATCTGAGTCATGAGAATCCCCAATGTACAAAAAAAATGCAAGTTGATGGCTGCAAGGTTCTCTAAATTTTGTTGCAACAGATAATTTCAGTCTTTACCTTTGATAGAACATATATCAAATACGAGGGCTGATTGATAAGTTCATGGCCTAAGGTAGAAGGAGTCAATTTTAGAAAACCTGGCATATTTATTTTTCAACATAGTTCCCTCCTACATTTACACACTTAGACCAGCAGTCGTGGAGCATACGGATCTTGGATCTCCAGAAAGTGTCCACAGCAGTGGTGATTGATAAGTTTGTGGCCTAAGGTAGAGGAGATGAGTTATACAGCTCTCGTTACATGCACATGCAGTTCAACTCTTTGACTGATTATGCAGAAAGTCTGAAGTTAATAACTCACCTCCTTCAACCTTAGGCCACGAACTTATCAATCGTCCCTGATGAGTTATTAACTTCAAACTTTCTGCATAATCACTCAGTGTTGAACTGCATGTGCATGTAACGAGAGCTGTATAACTCATCCCCTTCTACCTTAGGCCACAAACTTATCAATCACCCATGCAGTGGACACTTTCTGGAGGTCCAAGATCCGTATGCTCCACGACCACTGGACTAAGTGTGTAAATGTAGGAGGGGACTTAAGTTGAAAAATAAATGTGCTAGGTTTTCTAAAATTGACTCCTTCTACCTTCCTGTAAAATTCTAAAATTGACTCCTTCTACCTTAGGCCACGAACTTATCAATCACCCCTTGTAGAATTGTAGAAAATCATAAAATGAGACTTTCATTGAAAATAGCTGTGACAGAGAAAGGTACTAGCCTGATTTTGCTACTTTGAGTCCAATTACCTCCAGTATAAATATACGTATGTAATTAACACAGAACAAAATTAGACCAAATATTAACTGAAAATTAATTTCCCTACATTTATGTTACCTCTCTCATGAGAATCAAATCTTCAAAAAGAAGAAATACAGTCCCACAATTCTAACAGTTAGCATTACACTTTAAATTGCCAACCACAAGACTGGAGTTCAGTTCCTGCTGCGATCTGTAAGGAGTTTGCATATTCTTCCTGTGAATGTGTGGGTTTCCTCTGTGTGCTCTGGTTTCCTCCCTAATTTCAAAGGGGTAGGAGTTAGGGTAGTGAATGGTAGGCATGCGATAGCAGCTCTAGAAGCATGACAACACTTGTCGGCTGCCCCAGACACAATCTCAATGCAAACAATGCATTTCGCTATAAGTTTCATTATACATATGACAAATAAACCTCATCTAATCCGTTTCAAATTGCTTTAAAGCACAGGAATATAGGAGCAGGGACACACCACTCTGCTCTCAAGCTTAATCAGCACCAGGCCTCATCTCCTTGCCTTTAGTAGTTTCACACAGACCTCAATTCTCCGAACTTTCAAAACTATATTCATTTGTTTAACTATCTCCAATGATGAATGCTTCATAATACTCCTGAGTAGAGTATTCAAGATATTCATTACCCTTTCTCTTTATACATCCTCACACAAGCAGTTAAGTAGACAAATGTATAACAGTTTTAACATAAGGGACTTAAACATTTGCCTGTGCATAATTGCATTCCCCTTAAGAATTCACCTACTTAAAAAGCTTATTTCTTCAAGTATATCTGTCAAAGATATGTTTGAATCTCACTAATCAGATTTCTGTCCTTCCAATGGCTTGAACCAAAATCAAGAATGCTAGTCTGTAACTGTAGTACATTATTTTTCACATCACTGCAACCTTCACTATAAATCAATTACACCATCCGGCTCGGAGGGACTGCCCTTAGCTAACTTTACTCTAAGCCTATCAATCACAGGCAATTCTCAGATGTGTCTAATCGCCCATATGCCCCACCTCTTCCAGTCAACAAATAAGAAGAAATGGAAAGATTTAGAAAGAATCCAAAAAGAAAGATGATAGAATTATACAGGACACAAGTTTTGGAAAAGTCAAGGCAAAATGGAATAAGAATAGCTTAAAAAAAGGAGTACTTTTTAAAATCAAACATCCTGTTGTTAAATGGGCTATTGGTCTGAAGAACAACATTGCAAACATTTTAAGTGGATTGAACGATGATGCACTGATTTCCATGGAGATATTTGACTGGTAGAAACAAGACTACAACAAAGTAATAGTTACACAGAAAAATTTCTGAAAAGAACTGAGTGAACCTATCAGGAACCTATCCTGAAAGCATCTGGCCATCTTCCTCAAACCTGAAATGAAATGCTAACCAATAAACTGACTGTTGATAAGTTAACAGTTGGATAGACAGGGAACTGTTTTGCAATCAGCTAACAACACTGGAATCTACTTAATCATGACATTTGGAAACTTTCTACAATTGCCATATGTAGGACGCTTTGCTGCTCAAGCAATGTAATTTTACTTAAAGTCCCATGGTCCCAAAAAATAATCCTGGAGTAAACAGCTCATAAATCATTTGGTCTAACCAGAATTTTCTTTTACCTTTAAATGTCCTAAGTAAGGTATATCAACTGAGGTATGCCTTCTAGTTTTTTTCCCCCATTTTTTTACAGAACTATTCTGACAACATGGCAATAATGCTCTGTGAATTAAAAAATCTCATCCTGATTGTTCATCTACAAGGCGGCCAAGTAACCACTTTCCTATTTATTTCCAATGGCACAAACACAAAAGTGCTCAGATTGTGACGCCAAAACCTAATTTGAGACTAATTTTTTTTTAAATTGCACCTTTAAAAGATTAATGAACAGAAGTTGATTACCATACATAAGCATGGTTGGATATGACTTTGCTACAAGCATCAAGACAAACTTCATCCATTTCAGTTTGGCATTTAAAATCGAACTCTGATCCTAAGGAAATACAAACTACTCTTGAAGCAACTTTTAATCTCAGTCATTGAAAAACACCCAGTGGCTACTTTACATATTTTTTTTTAAATTTATGAAGATACAGCATGAAGCAGGCCCTTCCGGCCCTTTCAGCCATACCGGTTCACAACCTCGATTTAAACCCAGCCTAATCATGGGACAATGTACAACAACCAATGAAGCTACCAACCGGTGTGACATTGGACTGTGGGAGGAAACCCACACAGTCATGGGGACAACGCACAAACCCCTTACAGGCAGTGGTGGGAATAGAACCCAGCTACCTGCACTGTAAACGCTGTGCTGACCACTACACAACCATGCTACCCTTATTATCCATGAAAGACCGCACCCAACAGGATGAACAACAACCAATGCGCAAAAAAAAAACAAACCTACAACAATAACACTCCCATCACTGACGTGGATGGGCTGCAGCAGAAGACCACAAATGTATGCACAGTGGCCATTTTGTTAGGTACAGGAATTACCTAATAAGGTGGCCACTAAGTGTAGAATGCGATGCAGTCATTGTACATACTGATTCTGAGCCTAAGAATCCATATTTGCAGACCACAATAAAAAACTTTGAGCAAGAAAAGGAAGGAGTTACACATACTAAGATTTGCCCCCAGTAGTATCATTGCCATTCCTACCGCACCTCAAGTCTGATCCTTGCCTATCATAGGTGATATGGCTTTGAAAGCAAGTTTACTGGTCCATCTTGTTTCATTCATACATTTTTGCTGAGGCCAAAAAATAAAATTGTTTTAAGTCAGCTGTTATGAAACAGACACTAGGAAGTCAAATACCTCAGTTTTTGAAATTTTGATGTCGTTAGAAACATGAAACGAAATATCAAATAGAATGTTAAATTGATATATGAATATCGAAGAGACCTAGCAAATAGAGAAAGTTTACTTCTGTTTTTAAAAAGAGAGCAAGACCACAGACATTATAGGCTTAAGGCATAAAATCAATTATGAAATGTTTGCTAAGTTTGGCAGTTTGGCTTACATTTATTTAAAGTCAAGGACTGAATAAACTTTACCGAGAAATTTTCAGGAGGGTAGCGCAAGGGAAACAAATAAAGGTACTTGAAACAGGGGAAATGTAAATGCCTTAGAAAGCATATAGTAAAGGGTTTCTGGTATTTTAGCAGAGATGAAATTTGTTTCCAAATGCAAGGACAATTGTCCTTGGAACAGAGAAGGTTATAACATGACCACGTAGAAGTTTTCTAGATGAGAGATATTGACAGAATAACAGAAAAAAATATTCTCTCCAGTGAATGGGTCAACAACATCAATTGATAAGGTGAGCTAAGGCTATACACTTTCTCATCACCACCTGATGTTGTTCCCTTATTCAAGAAAGGGAGTAGGGATAGCCCAGGAAATTATAGACCAGTGAGTCTTACTTCAGTGGTTGGTAAGTTGACGGGGAAGATCTTGAGAGGTGTGATTTATGAACATTTGGAGAGGCATAATATGATTAGGAATAGTCAGCATGGCTTTGTCAAAGGCAGGTCGTGCCTTACGAGCCTGATTGAATTTTTTTGAGGATGTGACTAAACATATTGATGAAGGTACAGCTGTAGGTGTAGTGTATATGGATTTTAGCAAAGCATTTGATAAGGTACCCCATGCAAGGCTTATTGAGAAAGTAAGGAGGCATGGGATCCAAGGGGACATTGCTTTGTGGATCCAGAACTGGCTTGCCCACAGAAGGCAAAGAAACAGTGGTTGTAGATGGGTCATATTCTTCATGGAGGCCGGTGACTAGTGGTGTGCCTCAGGGATCTGTTCTGGGACCCCTACTCTTTGTGATTTTTATAAATGACCTGGATGAGGAAGTGGAGGGATGGGTTAGTAAATTTGCTGATGACACAAAGGTTGAAGCTGTTGTGGATAGTGTGGAGGGCTGTCAGCGGTTATAGAGGGACATTGATAGGATGCAAAACTGGGCTGAGAAGTGACAGATGGAGTTCAACCCAGATAAGTGTGAGGTGGTTCATTATGGTAGGTCAAATATGATGGCAGAACATAGCATTAATGGCAAGACTTGACAGTGTGGAGGATCAGAGGGATCTTAAGGTCCAAGTCCACAGGATACTCAAAGCTGTTATGCAAGTTGACTCCGTGATTAAGAAGGCATACAGTGTATTAGCCTTCATCAATCGTGGGATTGAATTTAAGAGCCAAGAGGTAATGTTGCAGCTATGTAGGACCCTGGTCAGACCCCACTTGAAGTAGTGTGCTCAATTCTAGTCGCCTCACTACAGAAAGGACGTGGAAACCATAGAAAGGGTGCAGAGGTGATTTATAAGGATGTTGCCTGGATTGGGGAGCATGCCTTATGAGAATAGGTTGAGTGAACTCGGCCTTTTCTTCTAGGAGCGACGGAGGATGAGAAGTGACTTGATAGAGGTATACAAGTGTACGGTTCTCAGTAATATTAACTGTAATGTTAACTGTTAACTGCTAATAATAAAATGGCTTCTCTCTGAAGTGTTATAATGAAATAGCTTCACTGTAATGTTAACTGATGAGGTAATGTTTCTTTGTAGCTGAAATGTTTGGCTTATAATTGTAGATAACAGGGAATTAACCAATGGAAGTTATGCTATTCTCTCTGTATGTGTGGGAACCTGAGTGAGTGCGCGGGAATTCGGCAAGGAGAGGCGAAGAGGAAGGACGTGCTGGAAGCGCTCTGGTAGACCACCGTGGTTGGTCACAGTCCGAGGGTCGCGGAGTTTGGAGGAAATCGAATGGTGGACCGAGGATATTGTGTGAGCTCCAACATTGTGTATGAACTGTCTAATTATTATTCTTGGCACCTTTATATTTTATATTTTGTTTTTCTACTAACCCCATAGTCACAGTAAGATTTATAAGTAATTATTTAATCGTACATTGTGTACTGTCTGATATTTTGCATTGTGGGTTTGTTCTGGGGCCATTACACAGCATTCACACAAACTTGCTCATCCAGTTTGGCAGGGCCGATGGTTGCTTCCCCTAGACGACTGAGAGTTGAGCGAGCCGAAGGCTTACACAAGATAATGAGAGGCATTGATCATGTGGCTACTCAGAGGCTTTTTCTCAGGGCTGAAATGGCTGGCACAAGAGGGCATAGTTTTAAGGTGCTTGGAGGTAGGTACAGAGTAGATGTCAGGGGTAAGTTTTCTTTACGCAGAGAGTGGCGAGTGCGTGAAATGGGCTGCCGGCGGCGGTGGTGGAGGCCAAAACAATAGGGTCCTTTAAGAGACTCCTGGATGGATTCATGGAGCTTAGAAAAGTAGAGGGCTAAGAGTAAGCCTAGGTAGTTCTAAGGTAAGGACAAGTTCGGCACAGCTTTGTGGGCCGAAGGGCCTGTATTGTGCTGTAGGTTTTCTATGTTTCTATGATTCCGACAAAACCAGTTGTATCATCGACAAATTCGTAGATTGCATTTGAGCTGTGCCCCGTCATACAGTCATAGGTGTAGAGAGATTTCGAGCAGTGGGACCCTATGTCCTGACGAAGGGTCTCGGCCTGAAACATCGACTGTACCTCTTCCTAGAGATGCTGCCTGGCCTGCTGCGTTCACCAGCAACTTTGATGTGTGTTGCTTGAATTTCCAGCATCTGCAGAATTCCTGTTGTTTGCGAAGTAAGGACAACATGAGTTTGGCTTGTGGAAGCTGACAAACATGATGTTGAAGAGGTTTTGGCATCCCATCACCAAGAACTGACAGATGAAGAGCTGATGCAATTGGAAGAAAAAAGGATAACAATCGAAAC
The DNA here is from genome assembly GCF_963921235.1 of Mobula hypostoma. Lineage (NCBI taxonomy): Eukaryota > Metazoa > Chordata > Chondrichthyes > Myliobatiformes > Myliobatidae > Mobula > Mobula hypostoma. Next base: position 19,684,170 of record NC_086098.1, read on the forward strand.
CGAATGAGTAATGATAAAGTACGACTTTAACTTTGAAAGGGTACGTCGGTTTAGGAGATATTTGCAGGATGGTTTGAGTCCTTATTAAAGAACTGTGTGATAGAAAAATGTGCGAGGCTCAGCAGTCAAGCAAGCCTTCCACATCAGCCACAGCAAACGGCGAACCTCAACCTTCGACATCGAGGCGGGCAGAGATAGAAGATGAGCCGCCTGCTCTAATGGAAAGAGACGACGAGATGACACCCCAGTGTCCCACCATCCCAACCCCCAGGCCACGGACAGATACCAATTCACAGAAAATGCAACGGTAGCCGGGACACACACAGCACATCTTTAAGAAAAAAGCCGAAATAAACATGTTAATTAATTAGCTGCCGCCGACACGTAATTGTCGGCTCAGATCAGAGACGACGCAATCGGAAATCGGCACTGATCTGGGCCGACAATTACGCGTCGGGCGGCACCTAATTAATTAGCTTGTTTATTTTGGCTTTTTTCTTAAAGATGTGCTGTGTATCTCCCAGCTACTGCTGGACCCCTGCATGCTTCACGGCAATGTATTGCTCGGTGGCCTGGAGGGTGGGGGGCCACTGCACCACCCAAACTCCGACTCAGCCTAACACACCATCATCAGTGTGCTCGGCACTGTCCCAATTCCGCTAAGTGATACTACACTGTACATACATTATTTCTACTTTATATCGGCTGTGTATTTTTACGTGTTATTTGGTATGATTTGGCAGCTTCATAGCTTAAAGGTTACTGGAGACAGTGTTCTTGCCAACAGAAGAGATTTTCTGCCGACGGCGCTTGCGTGAGATTTTCGCTATGGAGAACAGTTCAGTAATGATTGTGGAGAAGTATTTCTACTTTATATAGGCTGTATATTTATCATATCATTCCTGCTTTTACTATATGTTACTGTTATTTTAGGTTTTATGTGTTATTTGGCATGATTTGGTAGGTTATTTTTGGGTCTGCGAATGCCCACAAAACTTTCCCATAAAAATAAATGGTAATTGCTTCTTTGCTTTACGACATTATGGCTTACGAACCGTTTCATAGGAAGGCTCTACCTTCGGATGGCGGGGAAACCAGTAATAAAAACTCACAGGCTGTTTAAGCAACTAAAACATTATGTGCAAGAAGTAAATTTCTCCAATTGTTTACTGGTGGGAAGAGGGCTTGTGAATAGGACAAATGCCCCACCAGTTCCAACACATTTGCTCTTACAGATCCTATTGCTCCGTTCTGCTTTCCCCAGAACTATCATTACCTTCCAGTGCAATTTCTATTTTTGACAAGCTTTGATCTTGCCCTCTTCTGCAGCATTTAGGGTGTCTCTAGGACTCTGGAGCTAAAGCAATCTGACAGCAAGAGGTACCATAGTACCCTCAGACAGAACAGACAGAACAGCATGCCTCACCACCATGGCTTACTCTAACTCAATAGAAGCCAAGTCAAATTACATGGCAATTAACCCTCAAATGCCTGACTTCACAAGCAAATTATCTTTCCTATTCCTGAGGTACAATTGCTTTTCAGCTGTCAAACCTCTGCTAGTTAATATTCATTTGTAAGTTTCAACAGAGGCTGTGTATGGCCTCAACATTGTAGAACGGAGTGAAGCAAAAGTGTTTGTGTATTTAATATTCCAGTAGTAATTGAGTAATTTTGTAAGTATGTTGTCTAAGCATTCTTGTTTGTTTAAATAATTCATTACAGGCTATATGTCAAAATACATAAACTGCATACACCATGATACAAGACACAGCCTCAGAATAGAGGGGCATCCCTTTAGAACAGAGTTGAGGAGGAATTCTTTTTGCCAGAGAATGGTAAATCTGTGGAATTTATTGCCACAGGTGGCTGTGGAGGTCAAGTCATTGTTTTTATTTAAGGCAGATGTTGATAGATTCTTGATTAGTCAGGGCATGAAGGGATATAGGGAGAAGGCATTCCGGCTGAGAGGGAAAATAAATCAGCCATGATGAAATAGCGGAGCTAACTCAATGGGCCAAATGGTCTAATTCTGCTCTTATACCTTAATGGGCTTACGATGCCACCACATTATAAGTGCTTGCTTGTTTGAAGTAAAAGATGAAGTTAGACTTGCACGGCACAGCTCCTTGTTTTTCTTCCAAAAGATTTTATGTTTTGAAGTTATAGAATATGAAAGCTTGTAAAGGATGGTAAAATTAATACTTTAACTCAGATAAAACATTTTTCTTTTTAGCATATGCATCAGACATGAGAGTCTCCCTCCCACATGTTCGAGTCAGCATCAGGTTTGCCTGTTTCCCATTTAATTTAAAGGACATTTAGTTCAAAATGCACCTAAATGAATATTTATACTGTCCTCACTATATAAAGTATTTTAAGTAGAAATAAGCATGCTGTCACAACAATAGTTTTAAAATAGTATTTCATTTGTCAAATCAGTTTCTAATTCCAGAAGATATTTTCTTTTGGTTTTTCATTTAAAGAGGAGCACTTCAACTCATATCACAATTAACCAATAACTTGAATCATTCAGTATGCAGCTCTGGATTTTATCACATTGTCATCTCTATTGCCACCTTCTTTCAAATACACATACAGGTGCATTTTCCAGCTGCACATATTTTAACTGTCCATCGGTGGTGATACTTGACAAAAAAAAATCAAGTCGTTGTTATTGATGCAGTTTCTACTGGATAGCTGACACAAACACAACATACATTGAAATTGTGGCAAAGATTTTATGGGGATATCACAATTCACTAATCACTATAGTTTAGCAACACTTAACACTGATCACTTTGCACTAAAATGAACTTTGTTCTTTTTTGCTTTAATTATTTACTTGCAAAAATGGTGCACAATTTGTTTTTTCTTTTGAATACTGCTTATTAGATTATTTTGCTATGAGGACACTCAGTCCTCGTTTATTGTCATTTTTAGAAATGCATGCATTAAAAATGATACAATGTTCCTCCAGAATGATATCACAAGAAACACAGGACAAACCAAGACTAAAACTGACAAAACCACATAATTATAACATATAGTTACAACAGTGCAAAGCAATACCGTAATTTGATAAAGAGCAGACCATGGGCACGGTAAAAAAAAATGTCTCAAAGTCCTGATAGCCTCATCATCTCACGCAGATGGTAGAAGGGAGAAACTCTCCCTGCCATGAACCTCCAAGCGCTGCAAACTTGCCGATGCAGCACGATTGGAAGCACCCGATCGCAGCAGACTCTGATTCCATCTGAAAACTTTGAGCTTCTGACCAGCCCTCCGACACAGCCACTCCGAGCACCATCCTCTGCCCAGCGCTTCGACCTCACCCCGGCTGCCGAGCAACGAGCAAAGCTGAGGACTCGGGGCCTTCCCCTCCGGAGATTTCGGACCACACAGTAGCAGCAGCAGCAAAGCAGGCATTTCAGAAGTTTCAACAGATGTTCCTCCGTACTATCACATCCGTCTCCATCAAATCAGGATTGTGCATGGCACGCTACTTGACAAATAACAGACATCACCACCGGAGCGGCCACTGCGAGCTGCGTTGCGTCGCCATCTTCTCCCCATATATGATGCTATGTGCCTGTGATGTTGTTGCAATTACTTAGTTTTGTTGCACTTTCACAACATGACCCATGTCCTTACACATCTCACAACAGACTCTACTTTCAACATCACAAAACAAAAAGTTCTAGCTAAGGTGTCAAAATCAAGATATTTTTGCATCAAGACAAAATAGAAGCCTCTCATTATCTCCACTATATATGTTATCCATAGGTATGCATAAACAATGCCAAAAGCTTTCCAGTTCATACTGCACAAATCCACAGTCATAAAGTACAAAACAAATTCCAATTCACAGGGAATGAGAACTGAAATTATGTTAATATCTAAAGTTAATGTCAACTGTTAAGAGGTTTCTGAAGAAATCATAAAAGGGGAGAGACATTCATACTTGTGCAGCCAAGTCTTCCCAAACTGTGGGTCACATCAGCTGAGCTGTATTCATAAGAAATACACAAATAAGAGCAGGAGTAGGCCATCTGGTCCATCCAGCCTGCTCCACCATTCAATAAGCTCATGGCTGATCTGACCATAGACTCTTCTCCACCTAACTACCTTCTCCCCATAACCCTTAATTCCCCTACATGCAAAAATCAGCCTTTGCCTTCACCTCCTACTGCCAGACTACATCGCCTGTTCCGAAACATAAGAGATTCTGCAGATGCTGGATATCTTGAGGAACACACTCAAAATGCAGGAGAGAGCCAGCAGGTCAGTCAGGCAACATGAATAAAGCTTTGGTCCAAGACCCTTCATCAGGACATGAAAGGAAGGGGACAGAAGCCAGAACAAAATGATGGGGGGATGCAAAGAGAAAGAGAAGGAGGATTTCAAGCTGGCCAGGTGAGACCAGGTGAGACTGAGGGTGTGGGGGAAGATGATGTAAAAAGCTGGAAGGTGATAGTGGAAGAGGTCAAGGGCTGAAGGAGAAAAAAATCTAGTAGGAGAGGACAGTGGACCATGGAAAAAAAGGAAAGGAGGTGGAAACCAGATGAGGTGATGGGCAGGTCATGAAATCAGGTGTGATCAGGTGAGAGGATAAGCAGAATGGAGAATGGAAAAAAAGGAGGTAGGAAGAAACAGAAGGGAGCTATTATCTGGAGTAGGAGAAATCTACATTCATGCCATCAGGTTGGTGGCTAATCAGACAGAATATAATGTGTTACTCCTGCAATCTGATTTTGGCCTATCACAACAACACAGGAGGCTATGGAAAGACATCAGTATGGGAAAGGGAAGCCAAGGTGAAATGGGGGTCTTGTCCTCACCACCCCACCTTCTTATTCTCACTTCCACCCCCTTCCTTTCCAATCCTGTTGAAGGGGTTCAGCCCAAGATGCCGACCCCATAGATTCTGCCTCACTAGCCGAGTTCCACCAGCACTTTATGTCTGTGATGTTCCTATGATCGACCGTCTTTCCTATGGCGTCAAGACTGTAGCTCTACTCTAACCTGTCCAAATGAAGACCTCTCTGGTGATGTCAAATGACTGCAGGCAAAGCTGTGAGTTACAAGCTTTGTAAGGTTTCAAATGCTGTATGTATATTGTGCACCATGAGCAAAGTGAGCAGTTCTCACTTAGTTAACAGGAACACAGAGGAAACTGTGAAAAGTGCTGAGGATTTGTCATGAAAGACATTTTCCCAAACCCCTGGACATCAAAAGGAAACTGGCACCTATTGTTATAAACTCAAATTCATATATCGAAGATGGTTAAACAGACTCCCTACAAAGCATAATTACTCCAATGCTGCATTTCACGCAATATCTTTGCTATCCTTTTGGTTAGCAATAATAATGATTAAACATGATGCTATAAATTGTAACCACAGTACTCTGCAAATGAGGAATAGCTTGGTTAGAAAGATAGAAAACCTACAGCACAAAACAGGTCCTTTGGCCCACAGTGCTGTGCTGAATACTTAGAAGTTACCAAGGGTTACCCATAGCCCTCTATTTTTCTAAGCTCCATATACCTATCCAGCAGTCTCTTAAAAGACCATGTCGTATCCTCCTCCACCACCATTGCCGGCAACCGATTCCATGCACTCACCACTCTGAGTAAAAAACTTACCCCGACATCTCCTCTGTACCTACTTCCAAGCACATTAATTGTGCCTTCTCGTGTTAGTCATAAGGTTGCCTAAGACTTTTGCACAGTACTGTAGTAATTTATGTATTGCACTGTACCGCTGCTGCAAAGAAGCACATTTCATGACATATGTGAGTGATGACAAACCTTATTCTGATATGTGTCTCTATTGTGGACTGACAGAAGGAAGCACACAGGGAGAGAGAGGAATCATGGTTGCGGAAAAGAGGAAGGGAGAGGGGAGTGAGCAGGAAGCAGCAAAGACCGCAATCTGTAATGACTAATAAACCAATTGTTTGGAATCAAATTACCTTGCCTATTGTCTCAGGGTTGGGTGTGTCTGCACCCACGCCACTCCCCCGCCTCTACCATACCTTCTCTGCCACCTGTCCTGCACCCTCCCATGGTGCTCACCATTCCCAACATCCTTTGCTCCAACCAGATGTACAAACTCACTCTCCACTCCATATTGACAAATAGAATACTGCGAAAGTCTTAGAGACCCTAGCTATATATTTGTGACTAAGACTTTTGCATAGTACTACATACATTCAGTCATCCCTACATAATAAAACTAGGATTTCCATGCCGAAAGAACTACAAAGGACGAACTACAAAGGACAAACTACATATCAATTCACAATTAATGTGGCTGATCAAGGGTTTGATAAATTTCAATTATAAATAGTTTTATCAAAATTAAAATATAATTGCAAACCCTGCCATTGTATTCTTTAATCAAACTCATAGCAACAGGAGAGTGCACACATTCTTTCTCTGTCCCTTGAGCTGTAAGGTCAGTTTCATCGTCATACACATAGAAACAGACCCTTTGCCCCACTACATCTGTACTAACCAGCCTGCTTATCCATACTAATCCCACTTGTCTACATTAATTCCATATCCCTCAATACCTAGATCATTTCAGTATCTGACCTGATGCCTCATTTGAATATCTGACCTGATGCCTCTCAAATATTGATGTTCTTTTCTCCATCACCCCCTTTGGTGTGTGAAAAAAAACTGACCCTCAGAACCCTTTTACATCTCCTCCTCCTCCTAATATTAAACCTATGCTCCTAATTTTAGAGATCCCTATCATGGAAGCAGACATGGTTTACTACCTTATACACAACTTTCATAATTTTATTTACCTCTAGTATGTCACCTCTTGGCCTCCATCTCAGGAAAAGTGGACCCAGTCTGTCTAATTGCTCCATGTAGCTCAAACCTTCCAACCCAGGCGATATCCTTTCCTGTAGTGTGGCAACTAGAACTGCAAACAATACCTCGTGTGGTTTAACAAATGTTTTGCACAACTTCAAAAGGTGGTGCCTCAAGGCAGTGGCATCTGTCACTAAGCAGACTCACCATCCAGGACTTGCTCACTCCTCATTACTACCTTCAGCTAGAAGGCACAGAAGCCTGGACATCCACATTCAACTGTTTAGGAACAGCTTCTTCCCCTCTGCATTAGACTTCTAGACAGTCCATGAATCCATGAACACTGCTTTCCTCTTCCACTTTTGCACTAATTACTTTGCATCTCACAGTATAGTTTACGTTTTGCAAGGTCCTGAAGCTACAATAAAGCAAATATCACAAATTATGTGTCTGTGATATGTTACGTACCCCGTAACTGGGTTGCCAAACCAGCAGAAATGGATCACTCAGTTGGAGTCTGGATTACTAGAACTAAGAAAGTTTTATTAAAGAAACAAGCAACACAGTAATCGAAAGGATAATAAATGCAACAGTTCAGCAATGATAAACACACATGTGCACAGAATTAAGATAACAGCATCAATCAAGCTCTATCGTTGTCTAAGGGTAAATGACCAATTTCAAAGTGACACAAAAGTCCAGTTCGATTTAATAGTTCAGTTCGCAGTAATCGTTGCCATGGCGATGGAAACGTTGGGGGGGAGGGAGAAAGAGAACGAGAATGACTGATCATTCAGAACGGCTTCCACTCACAGACCGGCGATATTGCTCACAAGCAGCTTTCGGGCGAGTCCTTTGTGATGTCACCTGAGGTCACCGACTGTGACCCCTCCTCCAGATGCGGTCGATCCTCTGCAGTGAACCCGGCACCCAAGCGAGGGTGGACACACACCGGGTTCCCGCTGATCGTACCTTTCCACCCTGTGCGTTTAAGGTCCGGTACTTCCCACCGACTCATGAGAGGCGCACCGCTTCCAGGGTCTCGTTACCTCGGGTGTCGTGTGTGTCCTGCCTTAGCGAACCTGTCCCTTTTTATCCCCCTGCTGGGGTATCGCCTGTCCATCACTTCAGACAGTTCAGGGTTCAAAGGGGGAACCGCTCTAGACAGCTCTCTCTCCCGTCCCGTCATTACACATCTCCAGATGCTGCTTCATTGTTCCTTATCTCTCCTTCTCCTGAGGACAGGTGGCAGACCAACTGTTGATCTCACAGGACAGCTAACATCTATGTGTATTCTCATCACAGATAATAAACCTGGTTCCGATTCTGAACTGTGAAAATGACATCTCCAACTTTTGTATTCAATGCTTCATTCAAAGACTAGGATTCTATATTCCATCTTCACTGTAATATGTTACCACATCCAGTGAACTATGCACTTGCTCTCATGTATTGTAACCTTCTGGACCAGCCCACAACATGGGACCTGGTTGAAGGGCTTACTAAAATCTATGTAGACAAGATCTACCATCCTACCCTCAATCGTCTAGGTCCCCTACTCAATCAAATTCAGGAGACAGGGCTTCCTTAAACGCAAAATTATGCTATCCATCTGTAATCAGATCAGTACAATAGCATAGTGGTTAGCTTTCTGTTCATCAGTGTCAAAGAAAAAGCCAAATTAAATCCACTGTGATTCAATGTTATAAAACAATAAAACAAGAAAATATCCGGGGGGGGGATGAATTATTTTAATAGGCACTACATATGTGAAAAAAATTCTTTGAGGCTCTCCTTTACAGTTTCTTATTATGGTCTTCACAATCAATGATATCTCACAGCATGAAACTGGCCAGCTGCAATTTGGTTATTGAAATGTAAAATCCTCCTTCACATCCTGAAAGTCCCCCTTTTGAAACATCTTCCAATATCTATTTCTCTGACTTGATATTGTCAGTCTAGTGCTAAATTCTCAAGTTTAATGATGTTGTCCCAGGCCAACAAGAAATATCACAGACATTATCTAGACCTAACAACTACAAGAGTTTTGTGTCCCTTTAACTTACCTGGATAGAAGCCAAAATCAAATGGAAAATTCAGTTACTCAAGCAAGTCTATGGATCAAACTTCCAAAAGAGTATTTTTTCTTTTAAATCTCGTGTAATCCTTCTTGCTAAAACACAACTCACGCTGATCGTCTCAACAGCAACACTATTTTCATTGGCACAAGAACTAGAAACCAAAAGGAAATAGATTTCTCCAATTAAAGTAAAGAATAATTCATACATTATCCTCCAAAAGTTTTTTTAAAATGGTCGTTGCCTTTAATCCACATGAATGCATGTTGAGTACACACGACTGATGATAAAAGGTTGTTTCTATAGCCATGTATAAATGACATGTTTTAGACCACAAGACCATTAGAATTAGGCCATTTGGCCCATCAAGTCTGCACCGCCATTTCATCATGGCTGATTCAATCTTCCTCTCAGCCCCAATCTCCTGCCTTCTCCCCATATCGCCTCATGCCCTGACCAATCAGGAATATATCGACATCTGCCTTAAATATACATAAATTTGGCCTCCACAGCTGCCTGTGGCAAAGAATTCTACAGATTCAATCTTTGCTAAAGATATTCCACCCGATCATTGTTCTAAAAGGATGTCTTCTATTCTAAAGCTGTATCTGGTCTCAGACTCTCCAATCATAAGAAAATCCTCCCTACATCAACTCAAGGCCTTTCACTATTTGATAGGTTTTAAATTAGATCACCACTCATTCCTCTGAATTCTACTGAATATAGGCCCAGAATCATAAAGTGCTCTTCATATGACAATTTATTAAATCTTGGAATCATTTTCATGAACCTCCTTTGAACCCTCTCCAGTTTCAGCACATCATTTTTAAGATAAGGGGCCCAAGACTGCTCACAATACTCCAAGTGAGATATCACCAGTGCTTTATAAAGTCTCAACATTACATTCTTGCTTTTATATTCTAGTCCTCTTGAAATGAATGCCAACATCATATTTGCTTTCCTCAACACAGACTCAACCTGCAAATTAAACAAAAAGACTCACAAATCTCTTTGGTCTCAGTTTTTTCGTATTTTCTCTTCACTTAAAAAAAAATCAACCCTTTAATTTCTTTAACCAAAGTGCATAAACTTCCCAACACTGTATTCCATCTGCCATTTCTTAGCACATTCTCCTAATTTGTCAGTCCTTCTGTAGTCTCTCTACTTCCTCAAAACTACCTGCCTGTCCACCCATCTTTGTATCGTCTGCTAACTTTCCAACAAAGCTATCAATTCCATCATCCAAATCATTGATATATAATGTAAAAAGAATTGGTCCCAACACAGATCCCTGTGGAACACCATCAGTCACCAGCAGCCAACCAGAAAAGCCTCTCTTTATTCTCACTCTGACTCCTGCCAAACAGTTGCTGCCTTATCTATGCTAGAACCCTTCCTGTAATAATTTGGGCTCATAACATGTGGCCTCTTGTCAAAGGCCTTCTGAAAATCCAAGCACATGACATCAACTGATTCTCCCTTGTCCATCCTGCTTGTTATTTCTTTCAAGAATTCCAATAGATTGTCAGGCAAGACTTACCTTTGAGGAAACCATGATGACTACAGCCTATTTTATCATGTACCTCGAAGTAATCTGAGATTTCATCCTTAATAATAAACCCCAACATATTCCCAACCACTCAGGTCAGAATAATTGGCCCATAGTTTCCTTTCTGCTGCCTCTCTTCCTTCTTGGAGTGGAGTGACATTTGCAATTTTCCAGTCATCTGGAACCATTCCAGAATCTAGTGATCCTTGAAAGATCATCACTAATGCCTCTAGAATCTCTTCAGACTCCCCCTTCAGAATCCTGGAGTGTACTCCAGATGGTCCAGGTGTTTTATCTACCTTTAGGCCTTTTAGTTTCCCAAGAACCATCTCTCTAGTAATGGTGACTTCACACACTTTTTGACCCCTGACACTTGGAACTTCAACCATTCTGCTTGTCTTCCACAGTGAAGACTGATGCAAAATACTTATTCAGCTCGTTTGCCATTTCATTACCCACCAGTACTGCCTCTCCAGCATTGTTTTCCAGCGGTCCGATATCCACTCTTACCCCTCCTTTACACTTTATGTATCTGAAGAATCTTTTGGTATCCTCTTTAATATTACTGGCTAGCTTACTTTTGTATTCCATCTTTAGCCTTTTTAATAACTTTCTTAGTTGCTCTCGGTTGGTTTTTAAAAGCTTCCCAATCCTCTAACTTCCCTTTAATTTTTGCTCTTTTTCATGCCTTCTATTTGGCTTTTTTTTTGGTGTTTACATCTCTTGTTAGTCACAGTTGTGTCATCTTGCCTTTAGAATACTTCTTCCTCTTTGGAATGTATATATCCTGTGCCTCCGAATTGCTTCCAGAAATTCTAGCCGTTACTACACAGCCATCATCCTTGCCAGTGCTCTTCAATAAATTCTGGCCAACTCCTCTCTCATACCTCTGCAGTTCTCTTTTCTCCACTGTAATACTGATACATCTGACTTTAGCTTCTTCTTCTCAAATTTCAGGGTGAATTTGATCATATTATGATCACTTGCCCCCAAGGGTTCCTTTACTTTAAAAGCTCTCTAATCAATTCTGCTTCATTGCACAACACCCAATCCAGAAAAGATGATCCCCTAGTGTGTTCAAGCACAAGCTGCTCTAAAAATCCATTTCATAGGCACTCTGAAAATACCCCCCCACCCCCCAGAATCCAGCACCAATCTGATTTTCCCAATCTACCTGCATATGGAAATCCTCCATGACTATTGTTAACCTTGCCCTTTTGGCATGTATTTTCTATCTAACATACCTTTACTACCTTTTGGGGGTCTGTATACAACTCTCATCATGCTCTTTTTACCCTTGCAGTTTCTTAGCTTTTTCCACAATGATTTGACTACTTTCGACCCCACGTCACCTCTTTCTGATGATTTGATTTGATTTTTTAGCAACAGAGCAATGCCACCCCATCTGCCTTACATTCGATACAATGTGTATCCTTGGACATTAACTTCCCAGCTATAATCTTCTTTCAGCTACGATTCCATGATGCCTACAACACCATAGCTGACGATCTGCAACTGTGCAGCAAGTTAATCTACCCTATTTCATATACTACACGCATTCAAATACAACACCTTCAGTCCTGTATTCACCCTTTTTGATTTTGTCTGCCTTTTACCTTGCAACTCATCCTGTAGACTACAATTTTGCCCAACCAACAACCTCTTTTCCCTCTGTTTGTAAACCATCTTCAGTACTATCATCCTCCTTTCCTACGATACTTCTTGCATTGAAATATCTGCAGCTCAGGACACTAGTTGCACCATGCTCAACCTTTTGATTCCTAACTTTGTCTGGGGTCTTACCAACATCTGCCTCCACAACCTCTCCACTAACTATTCTGGCACTCTGGTTCCCAGCCCCCTGCAACTCTAATTTAAACTTCACCATGCAGCATTAACAAGCCTTCTCGCTAGGATATTAGTCCTCCTCCAGTTCAGGTGCAAACCATCCTGTCTGTACAAGTCCCACCTTCCCTGGAAGAGTGCCCAATGATCCACAAACCCTATGCCCTCCCTCCTACACCAAGCTTAGCCACGTATTAAACTGTATAATCTTACAGGTTCTGGCCTCACCAGCGCATGGTATGAGTAGTAATCCTGAGTTTTACATCATGCAGCTAACCTAACATTCAAATAAATTATTGTGCTCAGTTTATTTTTGAAATTGCTGGGCAGCTTTCCACGTTGCCCATGTTTGCACATACAGATATGCTCTCCACTAAAGCAAAACTTTGCAATATATTTTATTCCATACAGGAACATTTGCTGAAGCTCTAATGACTTTTCTGGCACTGGTCCAATTAATTCTAATTTATGAAGTGGTTTGGGAAATGGGAGTGGTGTTAGAATAGTAATGTCACTAAAACTGCAATACTCAAGCCCCAAAACAGAGGTTAAATTTCATTTTCTTAATCAGATGATCATTAATCAGTGGCAACATAGAATGATCCAAGCCAATGCCAATAAAAAAAAGAAAATAACAGTCACTCCAACCTCATCAAGCTTTCTAATCAGCAGTCTTTGTAATAGTCATCTGCAGTATATGGAAGACACATTGCACCCTTCAATATAAAGTCCCAGTCAGCCAAAACTAAGCCAGGAGTATAACGAATTACAAAGGAATCAATTACTGATAAGATAAAGTATTTTCAAATGATTTATTTTTCGAAAGATATTTTCAGCTAGGAAATATGACAGTAATGTTCAATTAAGTGAAAAGTTTCACTGGATTTCTTTTGCCACAGCATACAAATTCAGTTATTAATTATGTGGATGAATAGAAAACAAATTACAGAGCTTGAAAGCTTAATATATTACGAAAAAATATTGTAAACACCATCCAATATTTTGAAACATTGACCCCATCTGGAAACTTGATCATGTTATTATGACAGGTTTGGTCCACCTGTTCTGACAAAAATATTCATTTATTTTTCTAGATGAACCGAAGATGCAGCATGAAAAGGAACTGCAGTAATTTTCAAATAATAACAGAACTACACCAACAATCTCAGAGTGCTGCTTGTAATATTGAAATACATGTTTTCATACCAAATATAAAAAAAATTGAAGGAATCACGGAAGACATAGAGCTAAGATTCAGCATGACCTCCTGCTTGACTTCCTGACCAAAAGGCTGTAGTAACGATAGGCACCAAACCCGCCACAAAAATTATCCCAACACTATTGCTTGGCAAGTCTGGGTCCTCAACACCACACTTTACTCCCTGCGCACACCAGTGACTGTCTGGTCAGATTCTGCTAACTCCATCTACAATCCAGAGATAACACCACCGTAATAGGCTGAATCACAAATAAGAGTGCAGGAAGGAAATAGAGAGGCTAGTATTCCAGTGTCAATATTCAAGACTCCAAAGTGAAGTAAGGCAGATTGTACAAGACTAAGGAATGACTTGGAGAAAGTGAACTGGGAACAGCTAGTTAAAGCTAAATCAGTGTCATGTTTTGTACCTTCAAAATATTAAACTAATAACATGGAAGACACAAGAGTCCAAAATGTGAGTCTAACTTCACATTTACTTTTAAATGAGGCAAACATGTATTATGTGGTAGCGTAATGATGCATGGAATTCATGTATTTTATATTATGATTATTATGATTTTAATGAGCAAGAATGCTTAATCAAATAATATACAAGATTACTCGAATATTACTGAAATATTAAATACACAACGTTCCCTGCCCTTACATAGATCATAGGTTATCAGAATACAATTGTGCTATTCTGACCATCAGCTCTGCTTCACCATTCAAATGCGTTTGATTATTTTGACCCCGTTCTCCCACTTTATCTCCATAACATTTAACCCAATTAACAATGAAGAATCTATCAATGTCTGCCTTAAATAGATCATCCAATGACTTAGCCTCCACGGCACTTTGCAGAAACTAATTCCACAGATTCCTATCCGATCAGGTACTATTGCCACTCACTCCTCCAGGTTCATATCTCTGAAGGAAATAGTTCCATCAATAACTTTTGCATAAATAAAAGCAAAAAGGTCAGTTCACCATAAACAAGAGATTCATACTTAGCATTCCTTCTCAAGGACAATTAGGAACGGTGTACAAATCAAGCAACCAATTTTTAATGATCACCTAAGGTGATCAATGATTCTATTATGGCTATTATTCTGTTATGGATTTATTGAGTATGCCTACTAGAAAATGAATCTCAGGGTTATATATGGTGACATGTATGTACTTTGATACTAAATTTACTTTGAAATTTAAATGCTCCCAAAAGTGGGGCCATAGTAAACTAATGACTTTCCAACCTGTTGACTATTCATCAATGGAACTAGGTTAGGAAATTCATTACACAACTCGTAATTAATCAAAGCTCACACTTTATTGTCTCTGCACAAACAAGGTCAATATGTTGACCCCAGGTCAATAACAATAGTTCCCTTTGTACCAATACTCACTCAGACCACTTTTCCAATTTATAACACTGAAATAGGGGATCTCAGTTGGCCAGATGATCGATCCTTCCTTCTCCCAGCCCCTGGTGTGGTGGGATCTTCCTTGCGATGGTAGGACTCTTGAGAGAGTTATCACTGATAGCACACTCGAAGCATCCATTTTTATATTCATTCCTGACCAATTCAAATATTGTATTCCAGTGTCATTGACCGCAGGTCATCTGATTGACCTTTAACACCTTTTTATGGGTTCTGCTCCAGGACAACATCCATTTATTGTCCTCTTTCCAGCAAATGACAATCAGTAATTTATGGCTATTTGTTCTCTTCGGTTACCAGCTTGAATCACTCCAGGCAGGCACCATCTCCCACATTCACAAACCTACCTGTTATATTATATCAAAGAACACCTCACAATAACTTCTTCTTTATAAATAGTCCAGCAGATAACCTGAAGCATCACTGTGTCTACTTTAAAACAAAGAAAGCCAAGCAACTTCATCTCACAAAATGGAGGACGTAAAACAATTCCACAAAATGGCAGCCTCCTCCAGCTCCAGGCACATGGCAGGAACGAAGACAATTGATCTGTTTGATTCCACTGACCTTGACCCATTTGAGTTCAGCGTGTTCTTCCAGATTTTATATCTGCCACAGCGAAAGAACTAATAAAAAAAAAGGTGGGGTTTATTTGCCCGCTATTATCATCTGATTTGAGTTAATTAATATGGTTTCCTTCCAATTTTTGTTTAAATGGATTTGACTTAGTGGATTGATGTTTTTCTTTTATGGAACCTTGTACGATGTATAGCTCCGGGATTGTGCTCCCAATGGTTTTTTTTCCCTTTTTTTTAAAGTTAGTAGGGTTTTTTCCCCTCTTAGTTTGTAGGGGGGGGGTTCTTTTTTTCTTTCAAAAAAATATTCTTAACACTTTATTTTTTCTTATTATTATTGATATATTGTTTGGCTTTGTTAATCAGTTATTTGCCAATTTAATTCTTTATTGTACATATTGACTTGATTACCTTAATGTATTTTTTGTTTATCTTTAATAATAATTAATAAAAAGATTTTTAAAATGATATGAAAAAATTCAAGGAAGAAAGTGACACTAATTGCAAAGTTGGAAGATTGCAGCTATGCTTGGAGGTGTGGCGTGGGGGTAAAAAAAAGCTCAGAAGTATGATTATAGGGAAATAAAGCCTCAGAAATAAATGTAAAGGTTTACTTTTCATTTGTTGTTTTGAGGTTTTGAAGTCGGTGTCGAACAACAGGGATGTACAACAAATGACAAGATAGGAGAATGCAAGCTCAGAAAGTGGAGATACAAGATGGAGCAGAATAAGGATTTCAGCCACAGGAAAGTAACTAATTTAGTTGATGTGTTTGTGTGTGAAGTTGGCATTTCAAATTTAGCTTGACAGGCTGCAGTGTACATGGAGTCTGACTCACCATGAGATAATGATTTGAGTGAATGGCAAAGCTGCAATGCTTCAGAGCAGACCAAAATCGGAATAAAAAATCGGAATCAGGTTTAATATCACTCATAAAATTTGTTGCTTTTGCAGCAGTAGTATCATGCAATACATAATAATAGAGGAAAAGAACTGAATTACAGTAAATATATACAGTTCCTAAAAAAGTATTCACTCCATCCATCCCCCCCCCGCAAGTTTTTCATGTTTTATTGTTTTACAACATTGAATCACAATGGATATGATTTGGCTTTTTTGATGCTGATCAACAGGGAAAGACTTATGTCAAAGTGAAAACAGAACTCTACAAAGTAATCTAAAGTACTTAAAAGTATAGAACACAAAATAATTGATTGCACAAGTATTCACCCCCCTTCAAGTCAGTATTTAGTAGATGCCTTTTTGGCAACAATTACAGTCTGTGTGGATAGGTCTCTATCAGCTTTGCATATCTGGATACTGCAACTTTTCCCCATTCTTTTTTTTTACAAATCTGCTCAAGCTCTGTCAGATTGCCAAGGGATCATTTCAAATCCAGCCACAAATTCTCAATTGGATTGAGGTCTGGACTCTGACTCGGCCACCCCAGGACATTAACTTTGTTGTTTTTAAGCCGTTTCTATGTAGCTTTGGCTTTATGCTTGGGCTCATTGTCTTGCTGGAAAACAAATCTTCTCCCGAGTTGCAGACCCCTTGCAGACTGCACCAGGTTTTCCTCCAGGACTTCCCTATATTTTGCTGCATTCATTTTACCCTCTACCTTCAAAGGCCTTCCAGGCCCTGCTGCAGTGAAGCATCCCCACAGCATGATGCAACCACCAGCAAGCTTCACAGTAGGGATGATGTGTCTTTGATGATCTGTGGTGTTTGGCTTACGCCAAAGATCTCAAGTTTTGGTTTCACCGGACTTTAGAAGCTTCTTCCAGCTGACTTCAGAGTCTCCCACATCCCTTCTGGCAAACTCTAGCTGAAATTTCTAGAGATTTTTTTTCCCAACAGTGGCTTACTCTTTGCCACTCTCCTATAAAGCTGTGACTGGTGAAGCACCCAGGCAACAGTTGTTGTGTCCGCAGTCTCTCCCATCTCAACCACTGAAGCTTGTAACTCCTCCAGAACTGTCATAGGTCTCTCGGTGGCCTCCCTCACTAGTCCCCTTCTTGCATGGTCACTCAGTTTTTGAGACAGCCTGCTCTAGGTAGATTTACAACTGTGTCATATTCTTTCCATGCCATGATTATTGACTTAACTGTACTCTAAGGGATATTCAGTGATTTGGAATTTTTCTTGTATCCATCTCCTGACTTTTGCTTTTTAGTAACCATTTTGTGGAGTTGCTTAGAGAGTTCTTTTGTCTTCATGGTGTAGTTTTTGCCAGGATACTGGCTCACCAGCAGTTGGACTGTCCAGATGCAGGTGTAACTTTACCTCGACCAGTTGAAACACCTTGACTGCACACAGGTGATCTCCATCTTCTAAAACCATCTGGCTGCACCTGTGCTGATTTGGTGTGTCATATTAAAGCGGGACGAATACTGACGCAATCAATAATTTTGTGTTTTGTATTTGTAATTTTTATATCACTTTGTAGAGATCTGTTTTCACTTGGGCATGTTGATTCTTCTTCTGTCGATCAGTGTCAAAAAAGCCAAATTAAATCCACTGTGATTCAATGCTGTAAAACAATAACACATGAAAAATTCCGAATGGGGTGAATACTTTTTATAAGCACTGTATATTATTTAAATTAAATAAGTAATGCAAAACTAAAAATAAAAAGGTAGTGGGGTAGTGTTCATTCTTGTTAAAATTCATTTGGCGATCATATTTAATAATTAAAAAACCTGTTGAAAGATTTGGAACCTTTAAGAGTATTACACTGCTGGACTTTTAGTGAAGTGTAAAGGTGAAACACAAAGATGCTGGGGTCTCCCAGACAAATACTGGGGAATCTGCTCATAGGTACCATGTTAGATGAGAACTGTTGCACAGAAAGCAAACAAGGATAAAGGCTAGTTAGATATTTTTTTAATAACTTTGTGGTTTTTTTAAAATTGTGCTGTGTTTGAGTTTTTATTTGTTTTACCTTTTTTTAACCTCATTTCTAATAATACTTGAGAGCGCATGAATTTCCAGTACTTTCAGAATCATTAACAGCTTTGACTTGGCAAAGATGCAGAATATTTAGTTGAATTCCTGATCAAATCACTACTTCAACTTCTTCAATCAGAAGCTTTCCAGTGTTTTTATTTTCTGTCACTGCCCTACAAATTTGTCATCGAATCTCCTGAAAATTGGTACGAAGTGATTTCAACACCCTTTCAGGTTCCACTTTGAAGGTCATAACTTGAGCCAATGAAAAGGTTTATTTCACTGTTTCCTTTGCCAATAATTACAACTAGTAAGAGATTTGAAACGAGCTCTTCTTTCAGTTAGTCCTAACGACGGTTTCCGCCCGCAACGTCGACTGTACCTCTTCCTAGAGTTGCTGCCTGGCCTGCTGCGTTCAGCAGCAACTTTTATGTGTGTTGCTTGAAATTCCAGCATCTGCAGATTTCCTCGTGTTTGCATTTTTAAAGAACTTCCGTCGCTGTGTTTCTTCCATCTAAGAAAATATAGCTTTATCCATGCATTGCCCAGGACCACATCAGGACAGAGATAAAGCTGATAGACTGTGGTGGGACATTTCAGGCAAAATAGGTCTCCACCACAGTTCCCTCTAAGCTGCGCGGGTGTGCTGCTGCACAGTAACTGAAATGCTCCTGCACTCCTAACCTTTGCTACCATGCAGCTGATATTTCCTTTTATATGGTGTTTCAGAAAAGTGCCGCACAGTTTTCAGGCTGTGTAAAAATCTCCTGCTCAGAGCAATATTTGGCCCATGCCGCCATAAAAAGACAACTTATGAGGGAACATTAGTCTTCACATTCGGGTAACAGAAAATCTCTAGTAATCAATTACATAACTATTTGGAAATTTCAATGGTCCAGCATTTAGCTCACCAAGCGGTATTTTTTTACCTTCCCTTCCTGTTCACCAAGACCCTGCTCTTACACTTCATTTGAATGGACTGGGGTTCTCTTTTCCTGCATTTCCTTTAAACTCAATGGGTTCACTAAAATATTGTGTAACATCCAAAAAAAAATGCAAGTTTAAAATGCATGCCACTAAATAATCCTGAAACTCTACTAGTCTGGCACCATAAACAGCTTGGACAGACTGGATTACTTCTTCCATACTAGCAAAAGGAAACATGTCAGGATCTAAAAGACCAAGACCAATTCTACCCCAATGTTTGCTTCCTCACTGGAAAGAGTGCGAAGTTCATTTCCCTATGACCAACGGCAACAAAACCAGCAAATTTATAGTAACTGTAGCTGAGTAAAGATATACTTTGACATTTTGGAAGTCAAAGTATATCTATATACAGCTTTCAGTTTGTCAGTGTCAAGAGGACAAAAAGGAAGCATCTTGAAAAGTTATTAGAGATGACAAGTTGCTATTAAATTACAGGCGTGTACAGATGCAGAGATCGAGTCACTTGTGCTTTCTGGCATGAAATTCAAATATAAATCTAGATGAAATCAGCTGTGAAGTTCAGCGAAAATCTCTAAATTCGGGGGAATAAAATTCTGCTGAGAATGCACATTTCAATGCATCCTCAAAAATAACTTCAACAAAGGAAGACTTCGACCTGTTGTTTATAAAAAATAACCTTTACTTCAATCACCTTTACCAGCTTGCGATAAATAGCAAATAGCATAAAACTTGCCCTATGGTCCAAAAAAAATGTTTCTGATTTAGTTGTGCCCAGGGCAATGAAACATCACTGACCCCAGAAAGACATTACTAAAAGTTCTGCAAAACACAGCTTTACAAATTATAACTCTCCCTGACAGCTGGCTGGTTGAAATTTTAATACTCTTTTCTTAAGAAATCTAAATTTAAGCACTGTTCGACCATACCGTTGTTTTTATATCTTGTGTAACACAAATAGAACTGTATTATGCCATAAGCAGTTCTGGGATTTGATGGCTTCTGCAAGGTCATTATCTGTTTGTACTTCAAGCATTGCAACATCTACAGATATTTGGCTGTTTCATCAAATAAATTAGCTTTTTTTTATTTTAAACTAACTCATCTCAGTATAGTGTTTGTGTTTTATGTACTGTGTCCCCATAATTCATAGCTAATACTAATGCAATACGTGAACCTAATAAAAAGCTGAAGCAGAGGATTTATTCAAAGGATCCCGCAAATAACAGTCCCAGAAAAAAGCTGGAATGAAATACTCCAGAGTCAATGTATGTTAATTCTTGACTATTCATTATGAACTCATCTGGTAAAGGGCAACATCGACCCTTCGGTCTGTCTCTTGCCTCTAACAGAAGGAAGCATTAACTGTGAAAGGCACCATATCTAAATTTTCAGTGGAAAAGAGTAAACAGTTGCCATGTCAGGTTGAGACCCTTCATCAGAACTGGAATGTTGACTGTTTACTCATTTCCGTAGATGCCTGCTGAGTTCCTCCAGCACTTTATGTGTGTTGCTTGGATTTCAAGCACTTTGTGTTTCTAAATTTTGTGTTTGGAATGTTGATCCATAAAACATTTGAATTCAAATGTTTTCTTCAGTAAAAGGAAGATATTTAGATGGATTGAAGTGCAAGAACTCAAGGAAATTCATATTCATGAGCAATTTGGATTAGTCACAACTACCTATTTGAAGTCAATGTACCCATCCCACCAATCACAACCATGGTAGTGTAGCAGTTAGTGCAACCCTATTACAGCTCAGGTGTCAAGTTCACAGTTCAATTCCAACGTAATCTGCAAGGAGTCTGTATGTTCCCCCCCCCCCCTTATCTGGGTCATCTCCAGGTCCTCCAGTTTCCTCTCATAGTCCAAATATTACAGGTTAGTAGGTTAATTGGCCATTGTAAACTGTCCTGTGATTAGTTTGGTGTTAAATCAGGGGTTGCTGGGCAATGCAGCTTGAAGTGCCGGAAAGGCCTTTTCCGTGTTGTATCTAAATAAAATAAATATTCTAAGGAAAAGAGGGACTTCATGATGAGCAAAATAAAATACACCGTTTTACTTTATTTTGGAATATGTGGCAATTAAAAGACTTAGGAGACTGTTCTTCGTTTGTATGTATCCTGGCAGGAGTGATTTACCATTTGTAATTATGGCTGGTTATAAAATCATCACTGGACCACAGAAAACCAGGGTCACCTGAAAATGCCTACTCTTAGCCACTGTAGTCTCCAGTAGCATTACATTTGTTGTACCAGTAAAATGAAGAGTTTGAATTGAAAAAGTATTCAATTTGAAACATTAACACAATGTACATTCTCAACCCTTCCTGAGGAACGCCAGAAATACAATAACATAATTAATCATTTAAATGATTGATTTATCCTTTATTTGTTTAAAGCAAAATGGGAGAGCACGGAATGGGGAGGTGTTATTTAATATATAATTGCTAAAAATATCAAAGCACTTTATGTTTTGGACATGAAGATAGTGAGATCAGCGTGGATTGTGCTTGTATGCTGGGAGTTGCTGAAACTAAGGTAGCATTGGGTCCCTTGAAAAACATTAAGGTGAATGGTTTACCAGAGCATGATAGGATAAAACCTAGGTTGTAGACGGTCACTGGTAGGGAAACTATTGGAGAAATTTCTAAGGGATAGGATTTGTGGAAAAAGATAGCCTATTTAGGGAAAATCAGCATGGTTTTGGGCAGGGCAAACCATGCTTCACTAAGCTGTTAAGAGGTTAGAAGAGGTGATGAAGGTTGCATGGATTTTACTAAGGTTCCTCATGGTAAACTCATCCATACGACGCATGCCATCAAATAACATGACCATTTGGATTATAGAAAACTAAAGGGTAGAGTTGGGTGGGACTTAATCTGGCTGGAGTTCATTGACTAATAGTGTTCTGCAGGGATGCATGCATATTAGGACCCCTGCTGTTTGAAATACATTACTTCGATGAAAACATAGATTAATACAAAGATTGATGGCAATCTTCTATACTGTCAATGCCAATGGATACAGCAGGATATAGATCAATTAGTCATAGAAATGTACTGCACAGAAACAGGCTCTTCAGCCATCTCGTCCGTACCCGAATCATTTAAACTGCCTACTCCCATTGACCTGCACGACCAGAGTCCTTCATACCCCTAGCATCTATGTCCCTATAAACCTTGAAATCAAGCTCATATGCACCACTTGCACTGGCAGCTCATTCCACAATCTCCAGAGCCTCTGAGTGAAGAAGCTTCCCCTCATGTTCCCTTTAAACTTTTCACTTTACACCCTTAACCCATGACCTCATGCCTGCTTGCATTTACCCTATCTATACACCTCATAATTTTGTACACATCTATCAAATCTCCTCTCAATCTTCTACATTCCAAGGAACAAAGTCCTAACTTATTCAATCTTTTCTGATAATTCAGGTCCTCCAGACCTGGCAACATCTTTGTAAATTTTCTCTGTCTTCTCTCAACCTCTTTACATCTTTCCTGCAGGCAGGTGACCAAAACTGCAAGCTGTACTCCAAATTAGGCCTCACCAATGCCTTATACACATGGACATAACATCCCATCTTCTGTACTCAATACTTTGATTTATGAAAGTCAATGTGCCAAAAGCTTTTTTTTTACGACTATCTACCTATGATGCTACTTGCAATGAATTATGGACCTGTATTCCCAGATCCCTTTTTCTCCCCCAACAGCACTCTTCAGTACCCTACCACTCACTGTCTAAGACCTACCCTGGTCAGTCCCACCAAAGTGCAACACCTTGCACCTTGTCTGCATTACATTCCATCTGCCATTTTTCCAGCTGGTCCAGATGCCACTGCAAGTTCTGATAGCCTTCCTCGCTGTCTACCACATCCCAGTCTTGGTGTCATCCATAAGTATGCTGATCCAGTTAACCACATCATCCAGATTGTTGATATAGTTGTGGACATACTGCAACCCTGCCCCCCCCCCACCCATCATGCAGTGCCAAAATACTTAATATTAGAAAATATGCATCGAAGGATTGAAGGTGAGTGGGAGAATCCAAAGAAGATGTGCATGGATTTTTTTTCTTTTTACACAAGAATAGTGGGTGCTTGGAATGCATTGCTGGGATTGATAGTGGAGGCAAATGTGATTGTGTTTAGAAAGCTCTTGGACCTGCACATGAATGTGCAGAAAATGGAAAGAAAAGGATACTGTGTAGGCAGAAAGGATTAGTTTAATTAGGCATTTAATTACTAGCTTAATTAGTTTGGCACAACATCCTGGGTCAAAGAGCTTGTTCCTCTACTGCACTCTGCTCTGTTTCCCCCAATTTTCAAAACAAAAACCAATCCAAACAAGAACATATTTATAATTGAGATGTCAAGCAATGTCAACATAATAAACTTGCAGCAAGGGAGAATGGATTAAATTGGATATAAATGGTTCACCACGCATTGTTACAAATCCAAAGTTGCAGATCTGTTAAAGTTCTGGCTTGGATAAAGACCAAGCTGCTTTCTCACATCTCTATACTCCAATTCAGTATTAGCACATCTAAATAGTAGGATTAACAGTGAATTAATAGGTCAGTTTCTTTTGCACTGAGAAAATCAATTTAACTCCAAAATTTATGGGAGCTTTCATGAAATACGGTAAATAAAAGACTTCCTCCTCTAATTTACTACAGAAGACCAGTAGCCCTTGCATTTAATTTCCTTTTGGGGGGTTTGCTGGCACATTGATCCAATTGCTAAATGCACTGAACCCAGAGTTCATTAAAACTTCACCCACTGCCCTCACTGGTTCTCCCCATTTTCCATAGTCACCTTTACCTTTGGAGTTCTGTCAAGCAGTCAACAGTGACAGTGTCTAGGAAGGCAGATCAAGGTCACACACCTGGAACATCCATGTGGCCATTTTACGGGACGTAGAAATAGATCAAATGTTTACAATCACAGCAATTTAAAAGCACGGTTTTATTTAAAAACTTATGAAAAATACTTAAAATGCATTAACCTACAAGAATATTCTTTTTTTTTAAATTAACTAAAATAAACAAGCTACTTAACAACAGACCCGTATTCAAGGTCAGCTACATCAAGTCACACTACATATGTTAGTTATCCCTAGCCTAAAGCTGAGGGGCTGTTCACACATCTCAGCACACCAGCCTATCAAGTAACCGAGGTGGCAAGTCCAGCAATGAAGCAGGAAATCAGACTTGCCAGCATCTGACCTTCAATATGTTCCTAGGTTCTGTGCTGCAATGTACTAAAGCAATGTCCCAAATCAACTCACTCACTGGCAAAACATAACTGGTTGCTCCCTACTCAAGCACGATCCATGATATTATACTTGGTGCCCACCTTGTTTACTGTGCTTGACAAGTATGCTATTTTCGCATGTTCACTGCACCATCTATTGCACATCAGAAGCTACTGTATGTATTATGAAATATTGTTTCAAATCAAGATTTTATATGAACATTGAAAATTCAAACAACCTTGTGATTATGCAGAGAGGCAGGATGAACAAAATGTTGATGAAAGCTAAATGATTTAATGTATCCAGATAAGGTCTGCCAGGGCTCAGGATAATTCCTTGAGGATTACTTGCGTGACTGAGAAATGAATGCAACTCATTTAGGAATATAAAATGCAGGAAAGGATTGACATTGCAGATGCAGCAAGGCTATTACATCTTCCAAAAAAACTAGAATGAAGTTTTTTTCAGAGATTTGCAAACCTTTGTAATTCCATCTCAGATGTATCAACACTTAGTTATTCAGCACATAGTCAAGACTGAAACTGACATATTGTTGATAATTAAAGGGAAACTATGTGGTGCCCGTCATTAAGACCATAAGACATTGTAGAAGAATTGGCCATTTAGCCCATCGAGCCTGCTCCACCATTTAATCATGGCTGATCCTTCATTCCCCTCCTCAGCCTCACTCCCTGGCCTTCTCCGCGTAACCTTTGATGCCATGTCCAATCAAGAATCTATCAAGATCTGCCTTAAATACATCCAACGACCTGGCCTCCACAGCTGCCTGTGGTAATAAGTTCCACAAATTTGCCACCCTCTGGCTAATGAAATTTCTCAGCATCTCTGTTTTAAATGGATGCCCCTCTATCCTGAGGCTGTGCTCTCTTGTCCTAGACTCCCCCACCATGGGAAATATCCTTTCCACATCCACTCTGTCTAGGCTTTTCAACATTCAATAGGTTTCAATGAAATCCCCATCATCTTTCTAAGTTCCAGAAAGCACAGATCCAGACTTATCAAACTCTCCTCATATGATAATACTTTCATTCCCAGAATCATCCTTGTGAATGTCCTCTGATTCCTCTGCAATGCCAGCACATCTTTTCTTAGATGAGGATCCAAACCTGTTCACAACACTCAAGATGAGGCCTCACCAGTGCCTCATACAGCCTAAGCATCACATCCCTGCTCTTGTGTTCTGGACCTCTTAAAATGAATGCTAACATTGCATTTGTCTTCCACACCACCAACTCAACCTGCAAGTGAACGTTCAGGGTGTTCTGCTCAAGGACTCCCAAGTCCCTCTGCATCTCAGATTTTGGATTTTCTCCCCCATTTAGAAAATGGTCTGCACATTTATTTCTATTACCAAAGTGCACAACCATGCATTTTCCAACATTGTATTTCACTTGTCACTCTCTTGCCCATTCTCCTAATCTGCCTAAATCCTTCTGCAGCCTACCTGTTTCCTCAACACTACCTGCCTCTCCACCAATCTTCATATCATCTACAAACTTGGCAACAAAGCCAAGTTCCAACTTTTCCATCATCTAAATCATTGATGTACAGCATAAAAAGCAGTACCAACACCGATTCCTGAAGAACACCATTACTCACTGGCAGCCAACCAGAAAAGGATCCTTTTATTCCCACTCGTTGCCACCTACCAATCAGCCAATGCTCTAATCATGCCAGTACCCTTCCTGTAATGCCATCAGCTCTTAACTTAGTAAGCAACCTCATGTGTGGCACCTCGTCAAAGGCCTTCTGAAAGTCCAAATATACAACATCCATTGCATCCCCTTTACCTATCCTACATGTAATCTCCTCAAAGAATTCCAACAGGTTCATTGGGCAAGATTTTCCTTTAAAGGAAACTCTGCTGATTTTGTCCTGTGTCACTAAGTACTCTATAACCTCATGCTTAACAATTGACTCCAACATCCTCCCAACCACTGAGGTCAGGCTAACTGGTCTAAATTTCCTTTCTGCTGCCGTACTCTTTCTTAAAGAGTGGAATAACATTTACAATTTTCCAAACCTCCGGAACCATGCCAGAGTCCAATGATTTTAGAAAGTTCATTACTAATGTCTCCACTATCTCTACCACTACCTCTTTCAGAACTCTAGGGTGCAGTTCATCTGGTCTGGGTGACTTATGTACTCACTGTGGTTTCAAACATTCCAGTTTTGGAAGTGGCAGATATGGTTGTGAGTGAATATCAAATCCCCATCACCCAGGACATGCCCTCTTCTGCTACCATCAGAAAAAGGGTGCAGAAGCGAGAAGGCACACACTCAATGATTCAGGAACAGCTTCTTTCCATCTGCCATCTGATTTTGGAAATAGACATTGAGTCCATGAACACTACCTCACTACTTTTTTATTTCTATTTTTGCACTACTTATTTAATTTAGTTGTCCTCTCAGGCCATTTTAGTAGAGTGATAGATCCAACAGGAGCTAGGGAATGCATCTGTCACAGGAAAGCAACATCCATAATCAGGGACTCCCACCACTTAGATCATGGTCTCTTCTCTCTGCTACCATCAGGAAGGTGGTAAAGAGGTTAGGACTCACACCACCAGGTTCAGGAACTCATCATTAGGCTCTTCAACCAGAGGGCATAATTTCATTGCCCCATCACTGAACTGCTCCTAAAACATATGAGATCACTTTCAAGAACTCTTCATTTCATGTTCTTGATATGCATTGCTTCTTACTTTATTATTATTATTATTTACTTTTTTTTGTATTCTTTTGCACATTGCTTGTTTGGCCCATCATTTTGGTTGCAGTCTTTTTGGAGCCTACTATGATTCTTGGATACAATGGGTATGCCTGCAAGTAAATGAATCGCAGAGTTCTATATGGTGACATATATGTACTTCGATAATAAATTTACTTTGAACTTTGAATGAAGGCAGTCTACTATTTGCACTAGGTGCCTGTGCTGATCTTGTTCATTTAAAGTCTAACAAAGAACACACAACATACACTGGATGAATTCCTCCACTGATAACTATTAGGAACCAATGCAGTTTTATAGTACCATGGTAGTTTTGGTAACTCAGTTGAATGATACTTTGTTTCTGTACCTTAACTATTTCCATGAAATTTCGGCTAACGGGGGCAACCGCCTAATTGGGAGATGAGCATGGTTCAGAATAGAGTACTAAAAGAAGCATTTTTCTCCAACCATTTAGTACCAAGAAGCAATGGAGCTCAAGCTGGTCATCACTCCATAGAAATGCAACAGTTATTCAGCCTCAAAACATTACCAGACTTTCAATCAGAGCATTTG
The DNA here is from genome assembly GCF_963921235.1 of Mobula hypostoma. Lineage (NCBI taxonomy): Eukaryota > Metazoa > Chordata > Chondrichthyes > Myliobatiformes > Myliobatidae > Mobula > Mobula hypostoma. The sequence goes on from NC_086098.1 coordinate 19,712,146, forward strand.
AAATGTTGAAGTGTTATATTCATCGGAAAGCTGCAAATTGAATCACAGATGAAAGAGTGGCTAACAGAAACTAAGCATGTGGCTCAGTTCACTAGCATTTTTTATTTTAATCAAAAAACTCCATGTGAAGAATACTCTTTAGTTAAAAAAAAGTTTCATTTATCATAACAATAAGAAACAATTTAGTGACTTGGAAGCAGACGTAAATGACTGAACATGACTTCATGCAATCTAGAAGTGTTTGACCCAGAGATGAACTTTGAATCACACACGTACAGTATGCTAAATCAAACTATTTCCATCTCTGAAGTAGTGTCAGACTGCTGGCCTTTTCCAGCACAGTTGCTGCTGAAATCCTATCCACACTGTCAAAAATGCATATCTCCTCCACCCAATTCATTCCTGGCATCTAAAACTTCGTGCAGTGTTTCAGCTCATGCCTTACCCCATGCTCCCAGTCTTTCTCACATAACAGCATCTGGTTAGAAAATCTTCCTTTTTCAATCATCTATAGCCACATTCCTTCCCATTTCCACCAATTCCTCCAGTTTTATGTTTTCGCTGAATTCCTAACAATACTGGCCTTTTGAATATCACCAAAAATTTAACCATTCCAAGATCAGTCACAATGCCTTCAGCAACAAGACCATAAGCTCTGGAATTTCCTCCCTAAACCTTTTTTTCCATATTACCATCCTCTACATTAAGTACAGCCTCAGAATAGAGGGGTGTCCTTTCATAGTGGAGATGAGGAGGAATTTCTTTGACCAGAGAGTAGTAAATCTATGGAATTCATTGCCATAGGATGCGCTGGAGGCCAAGTCTTTATGAATTCCCCAAGGCATTCTACAAGTATGAGAATAGGACCGATCAGGTGCGATAGTGGAAACGTGTGCATGGAGTCGGAGGAGGTAGCAGAGGTACTTAATAAATACTTTGCTTCAGCATTCACCAGGGAAAGAGACCTTGGCAATTGTGGGGAAAACTGAAAAGCTTTCATATAGACATTAAGAAAGAGGATGTGCTGGAGCTTTTGAAAAGCATTAAGATAGTTAAGTCACTAGGACTGGATGTGTTATACTCCAGGCTACTCTGGGAAGCAAGGAGATTGCTGAGCCTCTTGTGATGATCTTTGCTTCATCAATAGGGATGGGAGAAGGATTGAAACGATGCAAATGTTGTTCCCTTGTTCAAGAAAGGGAGTAGAGATAACCCAAGAAATTATAGACCAGTGAGTCTGAATTCAGTGGTGGGCAAGTTGTTGAAGATCATCCTGACAGGCAGGATTTATGAGCATTTGGAGAGACATAATCTGATTAGGGATAGTCAGCATGGCTTTGCCAAGGGTAAATTGTGCCTTACAAGCTTCATTGAATTCTTTGAGGATGTAACAAAACACATTGAGGAAGGTAGAGCAGCAGATGTAGTGTATATGGATTTCAGTAAGGCATTTGATAAGGTTCCCCATGCAAGGTTCCTTCAGAAAGTAAGGTGGCATGGGATCCAAGGAGATGTTACTTTGTGCATCCAGAACTGGCTTGCCAACTAAAGGCAAAGGGTGGTTGTAGATGGTTCGCATTCTGCATGGAGGTCAGTGCCCAGTGGTATTCCACAGGGATCTGTTCTGGGACCCCTCCTCTTTGTAATTTTTATAAATGACCTGGATGAAAAAGTAGAAGGGTGGGTTAATAAATTTTTTGCTGACACAAACATTGGGGGTGTTGTGGATAGTGTGGAGGGCTGTCAGAGGTTACAGCGGAACATTGATAGAATGCAAAACTGGGCTGAGAAGTGGCAGATGGCGTTCAACCCAGATAAGTGTGAGGTGGTTCACTTTGGTAGGTCCAATTTGAAGACAGAATATAATATAAATGTTAAGATTCTTGGCAGTTGGAGAATCTGAGAGATCTCGGGGACTGTGTCCATAGGACACTCAAAGTTGCTGTGCAGGTTGACAGTGTTGTTAAGAAAGCGATGGTATGTTGGCATTCATCAACTGTGGGACTGAGTTCAAGAGCCAAGAGGTAATGTTACAGCTATACAAGACCTTGGTCAGTCCCCAATTGGGGTACTGTGTTCAGCTCTATTCACCTCACTACAGGAAGGATGTAGAGACTATAGAGAGAGTGTAGAAGAGATTTACAAGGATTTTGCCAGGATTGGAAGGCGTACCTTATGAGAATAGGTTGAGTGTACATGGCCTTTTCTCCTTGGAGCGACGGAGGAGGAGAGGTGACCTGATTGAGGTGTATAAGATGATTGGGGCATTAATTGTGTGGATAGCCAGAGGCTTTTTCCCCAGGGCTGAAATCGAGGGGGCATAGTTTAAAGTTGCTTGGAAATAGGTACCGAGGGGATGTCAGAGGTAAGTTTTTCCACACAGAGTGGTGGGTGCGTGGAATGCACTGCTGACGTCAGTGGTGGAAGTGGATACAATAGGGTCTTTTAAGAGCCTCTTAGATAAGTACATGTAGCTTAGAATAATAGAGGGCTATGTGCTACGGAAAATGTAGGTAGTTTCTAGAGTAGGTTACATGGTCGGCACAACATTGTGGGCGGGAGCCTATAATGTGCTGTAAATTTCTATGTTCGGTGTTCTATATTTAAGGCAGAGGTTGATAGATTCAAGATTGGTCAGGACATAAAGGGATATGGGGGGGAAGGCCGGCGACTGGGCTGAGGGGAAAGATGGATCAGCCATGATGAAATGGCGGAGAAGTATCAATGGGCCAAATGGCCTGATTCTGTTCCTGGATCTCATGGTCTTATGGTCTAAATACTTTGAGTATATTTCTTCTAATCATTTTCTCTAATCTCTTGTGTGGGTTCGGTATGAAATTTTTAAAAAGCTTTCTTGTAGCATATTTCAATACAGTTTGTTGTGTTCAAAAACATAAAACAAACGCAAATTACTGTTTCTGCTTGTCACATGCTAGAAAATTGGAGGGCACAGTATTGACTGAAGTACTCAATGTCCTTTAGACCGACGCAAAATGACTTCACTTCCTCAATGTGGCGCAAGGAAGCATTGTTAATATGTAACTTTGCCAATACTGCTGTATAGATTTTTCATCATGCATCAGCAAGGTTAATGGTTGGCAGGCTACTTACCAATTATATATAAAATATATTTTCTTATATAATTTCAGTGGCTATTTAAAATGTTTGCACTGCAATTCAAAAAGCAATTAAACCTGAAAAAGAAATTTTTACTACTAATTTAGGTGAACGCAATTATATTTATAAATTAATCCAATTTGGTGTGCATAGGTTAAAGATAATGTGAATATGGCACTGCTCAACTGTTTCTCATTTGCACAACCTATTTAGGGATGTGGAAGGAGAATAATTTGCCACACACTAATCAAATCCCAAAGCGGTCAAAATTAATTTTCTGTACTCACTGTACCAGAGTGGCCACAATCAGCGTCTGAAACAAATCTTTGTGACTTAGTAGGAAAGTAAATAAAGTATTTTTAAACTGAACAGAAAAGAAATAGGTTAAGCCTACATACCAACATGAACATACCACTTTACTAAATCAAAGCTGAAACAGTAGAATTCCTTCACAATTTACATTGCAATACTCATGGACTCTGGGCGTTGGACTATTTTTTTGCGTGACTATATTTCACAGATATCTTAAAATTGGTTCCTATCTTATATGAACTTTAGGTGCCTTGTGCTGTGAATGATATTTTAAACTTGGTTCCGGATGAACGCTCTTTCGTTTGGGTATTCATGTATTCATGAGTATTCATGTATGGCTGTATGATAATTAAACTTGAAATAGCCATACCTTTCTCAGGATTAAATGGATCTTAAAACTGGAACTACACGACAGAAAAATCTCCTACAAACCGGAGTTGTTTCTTTGGATATGGTAATTTATGAGATCCAAACAAACAATTTTTTTTCTATTATTTGTATATCTGTCCAGAGTTACAGAATCGCTGTACAATCAATGGTTTAGAATCTATGACATAATTCTTTGAAGGCTTTCTTTACTCAATTTTAGTGCCTTTTCACAGAGGAGGTATGAAAAAACATACGTGGGAGGGCCAACTATGCTTTACATGTCCTACTATATAAAGATATGCAGATGGTCGTGCAACTTAAACAACCATGTAAAACTGTGATATTCCTTCAACTTTTATAATCAGAAAATGATTTTCCAATTGAGTTACATTCTGCCACACTGCAATTTCTAATTAAAACAGAGTAATTTCTCATAAATGTACTTGTTCAAACAACTTGTGATGACTTATTATTGCACACTTTCAAACTTTCATTCATAGAAGAAATAGTCATAGTTACATCTTGTACAAGACCACAAGATATAGGAGCGGTATTCAGCCATTTGGCCCATCATGTCTGCTCCAGCATTTCATCATGGCCAATCATTTTTTCCTCTCAGCCCCAATCTCCTACCTTCTCCCTTCAAGTGCTGACTAGTCAAGAATCTATCAACTTCTGCCTTAAATATACACAATGACTTGGCCTCCAGAGTTGCCTATGGCAATGAATTCTACAGATTCACTACTCTCTGACTAAAGAAATTCCTTTTCACCTCCATTCTAAATGGATGCCCCTCTATTCGGAGGCTGTTCCCTCTAGCCTTAGACTCCCCTACCATAGGAAACATCCTCTCCAAATCCATTCTACTGAGGCCTTTCAAAATTCGATTGGCTTGAATGAGGTCACCCCTCATTCTTCTGAGTTCATGAGTACAGGCCCAGAGCTATCAAACGCTTCTCATATGACAAGCCTTTCAATCCAGGAAACATTTTTGTGAACCTCCATTGAATCCTGGTGTGAAATTTGTTTTGCAGAAAGCACAGTGCAAAGTCACAAGATTACTACAGATGCCCTTATCTGATCTCCTCCTAGATACCTTGCCCTCACCTCCCAATTCACCAACTCCTATTTTTAACAGATCTTAGACTTCCAACACGTCAATCAGATTCTACCCATAGATGAATCTCCTGCTCCTCCCCATCTCCCCTTTTAGTATTTAGGAAAAGAACATTCCATTTGTAACTCCCTGTCTACTCCTCCAATTATCAGAAGCTAACCCTCTTCAAGCTGCATATACTATAACATAAAAAGTAACACAAAATGTAAAACATCTCCTTTCATCCGTTCCCTTCTGCCCATTCAGGTGTTAAGGCATATTCTGGACTTCGGGTATACATCAAAATATTAATTTCAGCAACCAATCTTTAGACCTGAACGTAGACTGTACATTAAGTTTAAAATGCAGCCCTGGACAACAGCTTCCTAGAGCCATTAACAGCAGTTAATTGTGAATAAAAAACAGACAATGCTAATAAACATTCATTTTGGGTGTCTGAAGTGTGGGTGCGAAAGAGGTGGTACGGAAGGTAATTCAAAGGAATCATTGTGCATTGTAAATGTAGAAATGTCCTTTGATTTTTAGCATATAAAATATCATGTATTATTGGGCTAAACAGACCTTTTCATCCAAAAGGGTCTCAATATGATGCCTGCTGCTCATTTTTGTTGAATAAACAACTTCTGTATCCCATTCTGACATGTCTATCCATGGCCTCCTCTACTGTAAAGATGAAGCCACACTCAGGTTGGAGGAACAACACCTTATATTCCGTCTGGGTAGCCTCCAACCTGATGGCATGAACATCGACTTCTCTAACTTCCGCTAAGGCCCCACCTCCCCCTCGTACCCCATCTGTTACTTATTTTTATACACACATTCTTTCTCTCACTCTCCTTTTTCTCCCTTGGTCCCTCTGAATATACCCCTTGCCCATCCTCTGGTTCCCCCCGCCTTGTCTTTCTCCCCGGACCTCCTGTCCCATGATCCTCTCATATCCCCTTTGCCTATCACCTGTCCAGCTCTTGGCTCCATCCCTCCCCCTCCTGTCTTCTCCTATCATTTTGGATCTCCCCCTCCCCCTCCAACTTTCAAATCCCTTACTCACTCTTCCTTCAGTTAGTCCTGACGAAGGGTCTCGGCCTGAAACGTCGACTGCACCTCTTCCTAGAAATGCTGCCTGGCCTGCTGCGTTCACCAGCAACTTTTATATGTGTTGCTTGAATTTCCAGCATCTGCAGAATTCCTATTGTTTGAACTTCTATATCTACTTGATTCAGTCTCACTCTGGTGACTTTGTTCACTGAAGGGATGCTGTCCCTTCAGTTAAAGCACTGATTCACTTTGACTCCTTCCAAACCAGTGATGTTCATATTGGAATCTCTTCCACTTTGTGGAAACTAAATGCAGACTGGGTAACTGCATTGTAGTATTTCTACATTCTGTAGCATGATTTGAGAGGCACTGAAATTTGGAGTTTTTAGCATCTAAGATGAATGGGAGAAAGGTCTTCTGTTGCAGCAGCAGCTGTGAAGAAGAGCAAAATGGGCTTGTGAACCCACAATTAATGATAGATGTTGGTTATTGCACAGGGAAGTGAAAAGCATTCACATGCTGACACAGGCATTAAGCGTGCATCTCAGGATTCAATGAGAACCATGCCTCGAGAAATGCTGGGTAGTTTGAACATGCCCCCTATATTTCCATCTCCCACCATGAAGACTTGAGTCCTGTGGCTCTTCCTTAAACAGAGCCCCAAATAGTTCCCCACCTCTAATATTTGTTAAGCCCAACTTCAAAACTCAATGAAAATCTCCTTCTCCAGATCAAAATTGTAACTGTGAAACCTACACATGAGGAATTCTAAGATCAAACAAAATTTCACTTCCCATGATAGTGATCCTAATTTATTGCATAAAGAAGAACAGGTTAGAGGTTTGGTAACAGGTCAGAGGTTGCTCCAGTAAGATGGCGGCACACTCAGACTCAGCAGCCACTCAGGGTCCAAAGGTGTATTTGTTCAACTTGTACATCTATTTTTACGATCACAAGTCACTGCTGGATACCAAGAACATCAAGTACTGCAGGAGTATCCCATTGACGAGTCGCTCGATAGCAAAGGAGATGGATTTATTGTGTACCAGTGTGTCAAAACCAGGACTTGTTGCATACCATTGTGCAGAAATGGTGTGCAGTCCACGGCAAGGTGCAAGTGATTGATTTGGGTGCTTTATTATGATCGCACGATCTTGTTCGGCACCGGTAATGTAGAATACTCCAAGTCCAGTTCACTTGTTCATTGACAAGACTGACGGCATGGGAGCTCTGTTGCCCCTGTTGTTGCGCGGACTAGGCCCCCATGTTGGGAGTCACCGGTCACGTTGGCCAGCAAATGAGATGTCAGAGATGGTTGTGTGCCGCTCGATTTCGTTCTGTGTTGGCAGCTGCATTCTGGTGCTCGCTCGGTGGAAGTACAACCTGAACCAGGACATCTCAGGAACTTGGGCTCTATTGTTATTTTTTCTCTCTTTGTGACTTCATGCTTTTCCTGAAATCATAACCATATGTGTTATTTGTGTGATGTGCAGTGTTCCATGTGCTGTTGGCAATGTGTTTTGCACCTTTGAGGAACACTGTTTTGTTTGGCTATATTCATACATGTTTGAATGATAATTAAACTTGAAACGAATCTGTTGGAAATGAATCACCACTTGACTCAGAACGCAGTACAGCACAGCACAATACAATACAGGCCCTTCTGTCCACAATGTCGGACTGATTTTTCACCTATTCTAAGGTCAATCTAGCCCTTCCCTCACACACTAGGTTTTTTTCACCAACATAAAGCAGCAAGTCGCAAGTGTGACGGAATACTTTTCTTTAGATGCTGCAGCTCCAACACAACATAACTGATTCATGGAAGAGAAAACAGACCACCTCACTGGCACCCATATGCCATCTTCAGTATTCCCTCGCTTCATCACAGGGGCATGCAAGCAGCACCTTAGATCAACAAAATGCCTGGAAGTCATTGACCAAGGTTATTTCAGCAGGATTCCATACTTTCGGCCCCTTTCAGAGCACAAGACCATGCAAGTACACAAGAGTACCAGCACCTTCAACTTGTTCTCTGGTTCTCACATCATCTGAACTTCAAACTGCATCATCACTGGTACAAAATTTCACACTCCGCATCTTCACTATTACAAATGCCGCAGTTGAAGGTGGTAGGTTACTTATTGCCATTTTCTGAAGGACAATAAGGGATGATTCATTAAAATTAGCCTTGCTGGTGATGCCAGATTCAATGAATGAATTATTCAAAAGTTCAATTCTACCCATATCTCAAGTCAAATTAGATAATGCAGCTAACATTTGAATTTGTCCTATTAGGGAATGAATCCTGTTTAGAACATTAGCAATCTACTTGCCTTTAATAACAAAGTTCTACAAGCCTGGCCAATTAATTTGTCTTACCTGGAAACTCAGAAACTTAAACAATCCAAGCTGCTGAATCCCTTTCCAAAATACATGGCACCAATTACAAGATTAAACCACTGTTTGGATGCTGCCACTAGCAATCTCAGTTATTACTGTGCACTGCAAAATTTTACAGTTGCAGCTAGAGAAAATGTTTGAGTTTAGAAGTTAGGCTGAAGTACGACCAATTGACTGATATATCAGTTACGCACAGTCATTATCCACCAGACCCTAATTTTTACATTTATTTTCACATGAATATCTTTGAGATTTTTGACTCTTTTCTCCAATTTCGTGAAGGCTCCTCTTCAGTTAGATTCTATCTGTCACACACAATGGAACTGGAAGGAATTTCCAAATTGCTTCCACTGTGTGGAAGAGTCAAGAAACCGTACACACAAAAGCAGAACTCTCAATACTCATAGAGCAAACAAATCCAATTCTTTTCCAAACTAAAAATATCTCTTCCTAACACTGGACCCATCAGAATGCACTTGGTGAACTTCTTACATTTCAATCTAGTTTAAGAGTCAGTTTGCTGTGGATGCATTTGAAATATAAATTGACCTTTGAGTAGAATGATCTTCTGCTACATTTCAGCAGCAATTAATAATCAAACACACAAGTGAGTCTGGAGTTACAGACAAACCAGCTATGTTGAGAAAGACAGAATAATATGAAGCAACACACATCAAAGTTGCTGGTGAATGCAGCAGGCCAGGCAGCATCTCTAGGAAGAGGTACAGTCGACGTTTCGGGCCGAGACCCTTCGTCAGGACTAACTGAAGGAAGAGCTAGTAAGAGATTTTAAGGTTGGAGGGGGAGGGGGAGATCCAAAATGATAGAAGACAGGAGGGGGAGGGATAGAGCCAAGAGCTGGACAGTTGATTGGCAAAAGGGATATGAGAGGATCATGGGACAGGAGGCCCAGGGAGAAAGAAAAGGGGGAGGGGGGTAAAAACCCAGAGGATGGGCAAGGGGTATAGTCAGAGGGACAGAGGGAGAAAAAGGAGAGAGAGAGAAAGAAAGAATGTGTGTATATAAATAAATAACGGATGGGGTACAAGGGGGAGGTGGGGCATTAGCGGAAGTTGGAGAAGTCAATGTTCATGCCATCAGGTTATATGAAATATAACATGAAACCAGTTGGATTTTTGTTATAATCTTGCAGCTCCTTTGTCACTTTTACTGAAGTTACCTTTACTTTTAGTTCCAGGATTTATTTAATTATTTGAATTTAAATGCAACAGTTGCCATACGAGATTTATATTTGTGCTTGGATTAATAGTCAAGATCTCTGGATTCTAAACCACTAACACAACTATGAGTAACACACACACATAATGCAGGAGGAACTCAGCAGATGAAGCATCTATAGAAATGAATTGACAGTTCATGTTTCGGGCTGAGAGCCTTCTTCAGAACTGAAAAGGAAGGGGGAAGATGCCAGAATTAAAACAGGTGGTGGAGGGAGGGAAAGGAGACTAGCTGGAAGATAAAAGGTGAAGCAGGTGGTGGGGAAGGTCAAGGGCTGGAGAAAGAATTTGATAGGAGAGGAGAGTGGACCATAGGAAAAAGGGGAGAAACAGTCCAGGAGGAAGTAACAGGTTAAGTAAGAAGAGGTAAAAGGTGAGGATGGGGAATGGGGTGTGGTGGAATTTATTTATCAGAAGCAGAACTCAATATTCGTGCCAGATTGGAGGCTACCCAGACAAGATGTTACTCCTCCACTCTTACCAATTATTACATCAAAGCACCCGAAGCATCGAACTGCTGAGAGGGGCAAGGAACATTCCCATTGAATAGGGGAGAACAACATTCTAGCTTCCACAAGTGCTTCTCCACTGCTGTTTCAAGAGGAGCAGGATAATCCAAGAAAGGGTTCTTATCTACCTTTTCAGCCAGGACTCTGCCCATGAGTTGGAGGGCAAGTGCTACAAAATTGCTAATTAATTTTGACTGAAATATGAAAAACAAGAGCAGCAGTAGGACATTCAGTGCTTTGTCTACACCCTCCCCAAGTCAATAGGATCATGGCTGATCCCCTATATAAATACCATTTTCTCAATGTCTGATCAAAACCTTGATGCTTTTTGTGTCTAAATCTAGCTGTTCTCTACAGCTTTTTCTGTTAGAGGCTCATCATCTTCTGCATGTCTCCTTGTCTTGGACCAAAATGTTTAGCTTGCATCCTGAGATTGCGATCTATGACTCTCGGCCTTCTGACCAGAAGAAATATCCTTTCCACATCATGTCTGCTCAGCACAGTCAGAATCATCTACATTCAATTACACTCCCCTCATTGTTCTAAATTTTGGTGAATACAGGCCTAGTTGACCCAATATCTAATCATACAATAGCTCTATCATTCCAGGAATCTGTTGCACTCCATCTACAGCAATTGCAATTGCATTCTCTAAGCGGGGAGATCATATGTTCCAGATGGTCCAATCTAAAACAGCACTTGTTCCATTAATCACCATTCTGAATCACTGAAATTCAGAATGTCTCATATTGTAAGAGAGTCTATTAAGGTTAGATCATACAACTAATTGCAATGAAATCTACTTTTCATCTTGGAACTTGGATTCCATTGCACAATACTGCAGTTATACTTGAAGACATTATAATACTTTTGAAGTGCCTTGAAGTTATTAACTGCTTAAATAATGTTTTTCTTCCCAACAGTGTTTAGTCCTCCACCTGTGAATACACCATGTGAAAATGACTAAAACAAAACAAATATTTTTTTCAGTTACACTGGTTTACAACAGTTGCTAGCAAATTTAAAATGTAGATATTTCATAGGTTCAAGAACTATCCAATAATGCATTTGCAGATTAAAATAAAAATTAAAAGCCTCCTGAAGGCTACAAAGGCCGTAGTAGAAAATCAAAACAGCCATTAATTCATCCAAGGGCATGAGCTGGGCCAACTTCTAATGCACTGCTTTTGAAGTTAACAGAGACATTGCATAAATACAATCTGTGAGGGATATAATGTACACTTGAAATTCCTCAAGCCTTTGTGCAGTTTTCACCTGATTTCTGATGATAATTTTGGAAGAAATCCTTGTGCAAGCTACCAAAATCCACCGTGGGGGACACTTATAGTCACCAAAAGGAAACAACAGCATTAGCCACAATAAAGAATGCTTTGGAATTCAAAAAATATCTGCAAAAATAGTTTTATAATTGAGTAGTTTATTAACATCAAACCAGCACATAGATGGTGGGTTTCACTATCACAAGTTACATTGATTTATTTTTCCAGTACACATTTTATGCAGGGTTCTGCCCTGCAAGTATTACCACTCTTATGTTTGGTTTATAAATGAAGCTGGCTACCCAGAGGAATAAATGATATTATTGAAGAAAACATGGCCTATAGTAATAGAAATTTTGCTAGATATGGGATTCATATGACCTTCAACAACTTGTTGCACAAACTCAATATAAAAAATGTTCAATTGACAAAGTTGGTAAAACTGTAGCTTACATACAAAAGGTGTCTTAAGTTGCCCTGAAGGCAGTATTCTGAAAATGCAATGATAAAGGAACTTTCAGTCCTTTAATACCGCTTAGCAATTATGATTTTTCAAGCGATAAAATAATCAGTACTCTAGTACTCAGTCAACTAAGCTCATGTACCAAGATGGAAGTTTGGCAAAGATCTTACCAATGGGCTAAGAAACCATAAATTTTATATGACAACTCCAGGTTAGCCCCAAAACTATCAATATATAAAAATTTCAAAGCAGAAGAGGTATTCACAATAGGGGTTTCGAAACTTAGCTTGAGGAGCAAACCAAATGTCCATGAGGGTCAGCAACTTTAAATTCCTCATTGTTATCATTTCCAGAGGACTTGTCCTAGGCCCATCACAGAAGTGCAATCATGAAGAAAGCACAGCAGTGCCTCTACTTCCTTCAGAGTTTGCAAAGATTCAGCATGACATCTAAAAAATTGACAAACTTCCATAGAAGTGTGCTGGAGAGTATACTAACCAGCTGAACCATGCCCTGGTATGGAAACGCCAGTGCCCTGGAATGGAAAATCCTATAAAAAGTAGTGAATATGGCACAGTTCATCACGGGTAAAGCCCTCCCCACTGTTGAGCACATCTACATGTAGCATTGTCGCAGGAAAGCAGCATCCATCATGAGGGAACCCCACCACCCAGGACAAACTGTCTTCTTGCTGCTGCCTTCAGGAAGGTGGTACAGGAGCCTCAGGGTTCAACACTGCCAGGTTCAGGAACAGTTATAACTCCTCAACCATCAGGCTCTTGAACCAGTGGGGATAACTTCACTCGCCCCATCACAGAACTGTTCCCACAACCTATAGACTGACTTTCATGGACTCTTCACCTCATCTTCTTGATACTTGAAGCAAATTGTGTGAATACAAAAAGAAAAACAACAATTATAACACCAATCACAATTATAAGGGTGATGCCAAGCAAGTGCATTGGATATGAGACATCATTGATGCCACATTTTAGTATGAAACCATACTTCTGGAATCACACCGACTTCAAAGATTAGACTTGACCTATCTTCCTGATCTATGGCCCAGATGTCCTTCACTGAGCATCCATTAAATCTTGTTCAATGGGCCAGATTTCCTTCATCTGAGATATTGCAAGCTACTTGCTGTGAGGGATGGAATGGGGACTGACCATTCCAGTGCTTGCCACAGGTGCCCTGCCACATCTGTCAAAGACATAACATCTGTTCTTATCTATGACTTGGTCGCTCAAGCAAAAGATAAACCACACCCACCATACTGCTTCATGAGGCAGTTTCCATTAAGTCATGGCTACAGTGGAGAGCTAGAGCTTTAAACCTTTTCAGAAATAGCACGTGATGACGAATGTGTCATTGCGTGGAGGGGCAAGAATTTACTGTGTTTGTGGGCATATCTTTCAGATTTATTTATCATATGTACATTGAAACATACAGAGAAATCCACTGTTTGTGATAACAACCAACACAACCCAACGGGGGCAGCCGGCAAGCATTCCAGAGCCAACATAGCATGCCCACAATGGTCAGCAGAACAACACAGAAGACACCAAGCAACAAAACAACAATGACAAAACAAGTCCCCCCCTTTGGCACTTATACGTAAGCGGAACAAGTGCTACACATGCCCTTACACTTCCTCCCTTACCACCATTCAGGGCCCCAAACAGTCCTTCCAGGTGAGGCAACACTTCACCTGTGAGTCGGCTGGGGTGATATACTGCGTCCGGTGCTCCCAATGTGGCCTTTTATATATTGGCGAGACCCGACGCAGACTGGGAGACCGCTTTGCTGAACACCTACGCTCTGTCCGCCAGAGAAAGCAGGATCTCCCAGTGGCCACACATTTTAATTCCACATCCCATTCCCATTCTGACACGTCTATCCACGGCCTCCTCTACTGTAAAGATGAAGCCACACTCAGGTTGGAGGAATAACACCTTATATTCCGTCTGGGTAGCCTCCAACCTGATGGCATGAACATCGACTTCTCTAACTTCCACTAATGCCCCACCTCCCTCTCGTACCCCATCTGTTACTTATTTTTAGACACACATTCTTTCTCTCACTCTCCTTTTTCTCCCTCTGTCCCTCTGAATATACCCCTTGCCATCCTCTAGGTCCCCCCCCCCCGGCCTTGTCTTTCTTCCCGGACCTCCTGTCCCATGATCCTCTCGTATCCCTTTTGCCTATTACCTGTCCAGCTCTTGGCTCCATCCCTCCCCCTCCTGTCTTCTCCCATCATTTTGGATCTCCCCTCCCCCTCCCACTTTCAAATCCCTTACTCACTCTTCCTTCAGTTAGTCCTGACGAAGGGTCTCAGCCTGAAACGTCGACTGCACCTCTTCCTAGAGATGCTGCCTGGCCTGCTGCGTTCACCAGCAACTTTTATGTGTGTTGCTCCCCCCTTTTCCTTCCTTCCACCCATCCACACAGTCAACTCTAGGGCAGGCCACTGGGGCTCCAGCAGATTCATAGACAACGGGTTTCCAACTTCCCTCATGGGCTTCAGACTCATAGATCTAGGATTGTGGCCATCAAGCTTCAACTTCCAGACTTCTGATTGGCCTTTGGGCTTCCTTCTTTGGTAGGCCCCAGCATTAGACGATGACAGGATCCCCACTTCCTGCACATTAACTCTGGTCTCATCTCATAGCATATCTAGGGGATTACCAGCACTCAAAACTGGTTAAAGAATGATTGATGCCAAGTACTTTCGTTTAAAATAATTGCCTTAATATTTAAAAATTCAATTGATTGAACAACATATCTCTTTCAATCAAAATAATTTTCACTTCTCTTTGCCACAATCTCTTCAAACGTCCTCTAAACTTCTACATTTTTGACAGAAACTTGATAAATTGTACAATGAACACATTACCAGGTACATTGGACCCAGGTGCATTTCAGTTTACATGCACATCAATATGCCTGCTGAGGTCACAAGTACCCTGAGATTAGAATACTAATGCTTTGAATATGTCTAACTACTTCAAGATCAATTCACTTTACATTCTACACACTCTTGCTTTTCTAAATGACAAAATAATAAGCCACTCTTAACTCTTTAAGGAATTGAGGCGCTCTGTTGGTCGGGGTCATTCATGGGTGTTACATCTCAGCTCTCTACATGATACGCAAGCCAGGGCAGTATGATATGGAGAGCAAGCTGCTGCCCATGCAGCAGGTTCCCCCTCTCAACACAGTTGATGAATCCAAAGAAACAGCAGAAGCTGATACAGTTTAGCACTAGTATTGCAGGAGTTTGCTAGTCAGCATTCAACTCAACACAGAATTGCCTTAGAGACTCCAGCTATGGATTTTTCCTTTGGTGTTTGCTCCTGAAGCCTTTCCCTTGAGTGGGTATAGCCCCAAGGCAGCAGAGGTTTGAGTTCAGTTTTCCTTTTCCCAGATGAGCTGACAACCACGGCCAATGAGCCCCCTTCTGCCCGAAGCATCTCGTTTTAAACACCAGTTAACATGCATTTTCCTCTTCTCCTGTCGGTAGAATCAACTCCACCAAGCTTGGTAGCTAAGCGATGCATAAAGGCTGGGAAATGGACTTGGTGGTCAGGAGCTATTTGAAATGTATACAATTGGGAGCGTTTAGTAGTTAGTGGGAGATTATCCGCACTATCTCCCCTGACAATGACAACTTTAAGGAATTGTCAATTTAATTACACTACCTTCAAACTTTTTTTGAAAAGATAATTATATGAAAGTTATTGATTTTAGATTCCATGGGATGAAAGCAGAAGTGAGCTGTTTACTTATGCTGCACTTTGAACTATATTTTATTTGTGCTATCTAAAAACAACAAGTCTGAGCTGTGACCTCGATATGCATCAGAGCGCGGAACCATCTTGACCAGAAGACACTGAACCCTTCTGCTCCCTCTATCTTTGTGTTCATGTATCTGGTCAGGAGTCTTTGCAAGTCAAGTTCAAGTTTATTGTCATCTTACTGTACATATTTACAACCAAATTAAACTTTACTCTGGAACACGATGCACCTACAAAGCATATCACACACAGAACATTAAACAAATTATTACCACAAATAAATTAATAAAATATAGTTCAAAGTGCATGTACTGTACTGCACAAGGAAACAGCTCACTTTCTTAGTGACAAGACCTAAATGGCAGCAGGGCATTCGTTAGTTTCACAGCCTGAACAAAGAAGCTCTTACCCAGTATGGCAGCCTAAGTCTTGATTCTACTGTACCTGCTTCCTGATGGCAGTGGGACAAAGAGATTGTGGGATGGTACTCCAGACTTTAGGCAATATCTCCTGTTTCTAGAATTCCTCATCTGAATTCCAAGGTCCGACCTTCTGGTCTCAAGCTTTTTAAATTTATTCATTAATAACTCCCAACACAACAAGGATTTTTATTCCCCCACAAACATGTTGAAATCAAACCCAAGTCCACCAATTCCACTGGCAGCTCATTCTGCACTCGCACCAGTGGACAAAGCCTACTTGCATTTACCTGATGAGAACTCACTACCCGCCCCTCTTTACATCAGCAGCACAGCAGTGGAACCACACAACGTCTCATGGTCCCAGATCACCTTTGAGGAGGCGACCAGGCATATAGATGAGGGTAGTGCAGTGGATGTGATCTATATGGATTTTAGTAAGGCATTTGACAAGGTTCCACACGGTAGGCTTATTCAGAAAGTCAGAAGGCATGGGATCCAGGGAAGTTTGGCCAGGTGGATTCAGAATTGGCTTGCCTGCAGAAGGCAGAGAGTCGTGGCGGAGGGAGTACATTCAGATTGGAGGATTGTCACTAGTGGTGTCCCACAAGGATCTGTTCTGGGACCTCTACTTTTCGTGATTTTTATTAACAACCTGGATGAGGGGGTTGAAGGGTGGGTTGGCAAGTTTGCAGATGACACAAAGGTTGGTGGTGTTGTAGATAGTGTAGAGGATTGTCAAAGATTGCAGAGAGACATTGATAGGATGCAGAAGTGGGCTGAGAAGTGGCAGATGGAGTTCAACCTGGAGAAGTGTGAGGTGGTACACTTTGGAAGGACAAACTCCAAGGCAGAGTACAAAGTAAATGGCAGGATACTTGGTAGTGTGAAGGAGCAGAGGGATCTGGGGGTACATGTCCACAGATCCCTGAAAGTTGACTCACAGGTGGATAGGGTAGTTAAGAAAGCTTATGGGGTGTTAGCTTTCATAAGTCGAGGGATAGAGTTTAAGAGTCGCGATGTAATGATGCACCTCTATAAAACTCTGGTGAGGCCCCAGTTGGAGTACTGTGTCCAGTTCTGGTCGCTTCACTATAGGAAGGATGTGGAAGCATTGGAAAGAGTACAGAGGAGATTTACCAGGATGCTGCCTGGTTTAGAGAGTATGCATTATGATCAGAGATTAAGGGAGCTAGGGCTTTACTCTCTGCAGAGAAGGAGGATGAGAGGAGACATGATAGAGGTATACAAGATAATAAGAGGAATAGATAGAGTGGATAGCCAGCGCCTCTTCCCCAGGGCACCACTGCTCAATACAAGAGGACATGGCTTTAAGGTTAGGGGTGGGAAGTTCAAGGGGGATATTAGAGGAAGGTTTTTTACTCAGAGAGTGGTTGGTGCGTGGAATGCACTGCCTGAGTCAGTGGTGGAGGCAGATACACTAGTGAAGTTTAAGAGACTACTAGACAGGTGTATGGAGGAATTTAAGGTGGGGGCTTATATGGGACGCAGGGTTTGAGGGTCGGCACAACATTGTGGGCCAAAGGGCCTGTACTATGCTGTAATATTCTATGTTCTATGTTCTATCGCATCCTACATAGTCAAGAAAGCTCACCCAATGCCTCTACTTTCTGAGGAGGCTGAAGAGAGCTGGACTTTGCACATCCATACTCATGCCATTCTACAAATGTCTAACTTGTTAGACAGCATCCTAACAAGTTGCATCACTGCTTGGTACGGAAATTGCACCTGCAGAGAACAAGAAGGCTCTGCAACGTTAATATTTCCCAACAAATCACTGGCACTAGTCTACCTGCTTTCAAGGACACGTGTACAGAAAGGAGCCAATACCATCATGAAGGAACCCACACACCCGACTCATGAACTGTTTGTCCCACTTCCATCAGGCAGGCTAGGTAGCATCCACACCAGGACCATCAATCTCAAAAACATTTACTTTCCTTAAGCAGTAAGGCTTGTTAGCACCTCCACAAGCCAACACCACCACAACTTTATTATTTCCCATTAGTCACCAGTTTTGCATCTTATCAATGTCCCGCTGTAAACTCTGACAGTGCTCCACACTATCCACAACACCCCCAACCTTTGTGTCATCAGCAAACTTACTAACCCATCCCTCCACTTCCTCATCCAGGTCATTTATAAAAATCACAAAGAGTAAGGGTCCCAGAACAGATCCTTGAGGCACACCACTGGTCACAGACCTCCATGCGGAATATGACCTGTCTACAACCACTCTTTGCCTTCTGTAGGCACGCCAGTTCTGGATCCAAAAAGCAATGTCCCCTTGGATCCCATGCCTCCTTATTTTCTCAATAAGCCTTGCATGGGGTACCTTATCAAATGCCTTGCTGAAATCCATATACACTACATCTACTGCTCTTCCTTCATCAATGTATTTAGTTACATCCTCAAAAAATTCAATCAGGCTTGTAAGGCATGGCCTGCCCTTGACAAAGCCATGCTGACTACTCCTAATCATATTATACCTCTCCAAATGTTCATAAATCCTGCCTCTCAGGATCTTCTCCATCAACTTACCAACCACAGAATTAAGACTCACTGGTCTATAACTTCCTGGGCTATCTCTACTCCCTTTCTTGAATAAAGGAACAACATTCACAACCTTCCAATCCTCCGGAACCTCTCCGGTCCCCATTGATGATGCAAAGATCATCGCCAGAGGCTCATCTATCTCCTCCCTCGCCTCCCACAGTAGCCTGGGGTGCATCTCACCCGGTCCTGGTGACTTATCCAACTTAATGCTTTCCAAAAGCTCCAGCACATCCTCTTTCTTAATATCTACGTGCTCAAGCTTTTCAGTCCGCTGCAAGTCATCACTACAATCACCAAGATCTTTTCCCATAGTGAATACTGAAGAAAAATATTCATTAAGTACCTCTGCTATTTCCTCCGGTTCCATACATACTTTCCCACTGTCACACTTGATAGGTCCTATTCTTTCATATCTTATCCTCTTGCTCTTCACATACTTATAAAATGCCTTGGGGTTTTCATTAATCCTGACCGCCAAGGCCTTCTCATGGCCCCTTCTGGCCCTCTTAATTTCCTTCTTAGGCTCCTTCCTGTTAGCCTTATAATCTTCTAGATCTCTAATATCACCTAGCTCTCTGAACCTTTTGTAAGCTTTTCTTCTCTTCTTGACTAGATTTACTACAGCCTTTGTACACCACGGTACCTGTATAATTTTGTGCACCTCCATCAAATCTCCCCTCATTCTCCTGTGGTCTACAGAATGAAGTCTTAACCTATTCAAGCTTTCCCTATAACTCAGGTCCTCAAGTCCATAAGACTGTAGGATATAAGAGAAGAATTAGGCCATTTGGCACAACGAGTATGCTCCACCACTCAAACATGGCTGAGCCTTTTTTCCCCTCCTCAGTCCCCCTCCCTAGCCTTCTCCTCATAACATTTGATGCCATGTCCTAGCAAGAACCTATCAAGCTATGTCCTTAAATACACCCAACGACCTGGCCTCCACATCTGCATGTGGTAATAAATTCCACAAATTCACCACCCTGTGGATAAAGAAACTTCTCTACATTTGTTTTAAATGGATGCCTCTCTACCCTGAGGCTCTGCCCCTCTTGTCCTAGACTTCCCCCACCATGGGAAACATCCTTTCTACATCTACTCTGTCTAGGCATTTCAACATTCCAAAGGTTTCAATGAAATCCCCCTCTTCCTTCTAAATTCCAGCAAGTACAAACCCAGAGATATTAAATATTCCTCATATGATAACCTTTTCATTCGCAGATTCATCCTGGCAACAACCTTGTTAATTTTCTTGGCACTATTTCAATCTTATTGATATCTTTCCCGAGGGTAGGTAACTAGAACTGCAGACACTTCATATTAGTCTCACCAAGGTCTTATAAAACGTCAACATAACATCCCAAATCCTGTGCTCAGTACTTTCATTTATGAAGGCCAATATGCCAAAAGCTCTCTTTATGACCCTATCTACCTGTGACTCCACTCTCTAAGAATCAAACTCTTGATCCATTAGTTCTACCACACTCCTCAGTGCCCTAATGTTCACTGTGCAAGTCCTATCCAGGTTTGTCCTCCCAAAGTGCAACATATGTCACTTGTCTGCATTAGATTCCACCTGCTATTTTTCCAGCTGGTCCACATCCTGTTGTAAGCTTTGATACCATTCCTTGTTGTCTACTATGTCCCTAAATCTTGGTGTCATCCACAAACTTTCTGATCCAGTTTACTACATTAACATCCAAATAATTGATATATTAGATTCATTTTTAAGCATCATATGATCAGCCAACCCCTCTATCCTAATATTCAGTCCCAACGCTACAAAATTTAATCTTCCTGCTTACCCATTATGATGGGACAGGTTACTGGCGCAAAATGTCAGATGTACTTGACTTCCACTCCCCAGATGTTCTCCAGCCTGAAACCTTTCTGTCAGTCTAGCTGCTACTGTATATGGAGAATCTGTTAAAATGGTTTATCTGTGGAGGTTTATAAGCCTCCCTTCATTCTGCAGAAACTTTGTTTCCCATCATCCACTCCAAAACCCTTTTCTGGCACAAGCTCCTTTTCTAACTTGGTGAAGCTTCACAAGAACTTTGGATATGCCTCGACTAATAGACTTCAGAAACAGCTCAGAAGTTTCAGGGTACAAAAATGCAGACTATTTTTTCCCATTCTAAAGCAGATAGTTGATAGATGTGAGACATGCCAAAAGTTTGGAAGGCCCAAATCCAAGCTAGTGGCTTGGTATCTCCCATTCAATGACAAATTCACATGATTCAGTGTCGGTGGCATTGTAAACGAAAGAAAATCTTGTCTTTGTTGTCTGAATGTTAACAAAACCCAGTCAGAAACTTGAGCACGCTTACCTTCTTGTTTATAGTCTACAACCTTAGTGACATCTTGCAATTTTGCTTATAGGGGAAAACAATGACTGCAGAAGCCAAAGAAATTGGACTTCACTAAACCATCCACTTGACTCACATGTTTTACAAATATTTCAGCAATTACATGAAGAACGTGAGAAAGCTGGATAGTTAACTTATTTTGGACAAATTCTAAACATGCTCAGATTTGCAGGTTTAGGTAGTTTCAAACTGAATCCACTTCAAAAAAACATTACCACACATCTGGGCATGTAAAACATAATCAGCGTGAAGAATGAGTTCTATTCTCCCGCCTTGATTACCAGAGACATTTTTCCCCCACTCTGACAGCACTTGGCAAATAACAAGCAATAATTTAGGTGATAAAGATAGTAATCCAAATTCTAACCTTTCAGACAGTCATTCTCCCTAAAGGAGGAAAGGCCAGGGGGAAACAATATCTGTAATTGTAATACCAGTAGAGTGCAGCTGTATATTCTGCCAGAATTTGTTGCTCTTGGCTTGAATATTTCAAGACTAGCTTCCAGGGAACATGCACCAAAGAATATCAGGGTCTCTTATATGATCTTGCCTTTTAACAGCTTATCCCTCCCATATTTAAATATTTAATAGTTGCCTTTTTGAAAGTATTACTCAACTCTTGAATGTCCAAGAAACAGCAAAGTGGAAAGAAGCTTTTATAAACAGTTGGGTCTATGGAAGGGGTGTGAAGTGGAGAGGGGTACAAAGGAAAGAGAATTAAATTTAATAAATATCTCTTTGGGGTTGAGGTGGTTTCAAGAGAGGGGATGTAACTATTAGTTTTCTATCTCCAAAACATGAAACTAATCAAAAGAAAAACACAGAACTGGGAGTAACGCGTCTACTTCGTTCTTATATGTCTTTATAACTTGCTGGTGTAATAATGCATGCCATTCGCATACTTCTTAAAGATAACATGTAATGAATTATATAACCAACAAGTAATTCTTAATCAAATGATATATTTGCAATATTACATAAATAATACTGAAATATTAAATATATAACAGTGATCACAGTTGTTCATCACCAGTCAAGCTGTTCCAGCAAACTCAGTAATCAAGCTGAGCTAGCATGTCATCTATCACAGGACTTGAATTGGAAGATGGGTAATGTAGTGCCGAAACCCCCCACCCACTGAACCAAGTAGAATTGGCTGTATAAATTACTCCAAGCTGTCAGCAGCTCAATTCTCAGGCACAGTAGTGTTGCGATTAGAGAAATGGTTAATGCAGCACTTTACAGCACCAGCAATCATCGAGATGGGGTTCAATATTCACCATCTTCTGTAAGCAGTTTGCCAGTTCACCCCGTGCCCTCTTTCCTCCAGTGCTCCAGCTTCCTCCCACTTTCCAAAGATGTACGGTTAGGACAGGGGTCCATGGACCCCTGATAGAAAAGATTGGGAACCCCTGGGTTAGGGTTTGGCTTAATAAGTTGTGGGCATGCTATGTTTGCGCTGAAAGCACTATGACATTTGCAGCTGCCCCCGCACAATCCTCAGACGGTTAAAATCCTTAAATTCCATAAGTATCTTTGCAGACACTTGCATACTTCCAGGATAAGACTCCAAACAAAAAGCACCTACAACTTCTGCGCCTGGATAGACACGTCTCTATAGGGAAGAAAGTATGCATTTCCAATTACACAAGCAAACCATGCAAGTGTGCGGGGCGATCTCTGAAACTTGATCCAGAGCAAGCTGAACAACTTATTTAATTGGTAAGCAAAATTAGACCAACATGAAACAAGTGGTACAGTTAGTAGCCCAGGTTCAGTCCTTTCATCCAGTGCTGCCCGTGTTCACTTTGCACATTTTCCCTGCATCTTGTTTCCCTTTGGTGCTCCAGTTTCCTCCCAAGTCCCATGGAAACATAGGGTGGCAAGTCCACTATAATTCCATTCACAATGGACTATTGCCTTTGCAATTTCTGAGTTACATTCTTCACCAAGCGTACTATACAGTCCTGGAAATCTCAAACTAAAAGGGGTTAAAAGCATCACGTTTCACACATAGGAGCCTGTCAACTAAATCACTGGCAACCACTGCGGTGTAGCTCACTACTCTTTATTAGCATAACAAATGAAGAGTTGCCAAACAAGGGCACTTCCCACATCGCTCACATGCTCACCTCTTTTGCTCATTAAAACAATTTATGGATATCACATCACATGCCAATTTCAACCATTTGCTAATTCTGTAAAGCACCCTAGGTACTTGATTAAATAATAACCATATGAATTAAATTAGATAAGGATCAAACTGTAAATCTAAGTTATATCATTAATCAAATTCCAAATAAAGACACACTGCAAGTCATTTGCTCAGAATGTTTAAAGTAATCATGGCTCTTCTTCACGTACAGAAACAATTTCAGAGTGTGCTCTGTCTGCCATACAAAGTACTCAAGCTCTGTGGTACTAGTTGCTCCCTTAAAGTAAATGTACTCCTTTTATCCCTTCAGGGGAATTTATTCATAACCCACTTTATTTCACAGTAGACAGAGTACTATGCATGATGAAAAATTACTTGGCATATTCGCATCAACTTCTGTTTTCGTGTTCTGCTGAAATGAATAATGGGAAGTATATTAGCACTTTTGAGAAGATTCCCACTTAGCATAGAGAGGCAGGTGCACTCTTATCTGCTCTGCTGACTGCAGATGTTTTCTTCTACCTCACAGCCTTTGAGATCTAGCACGTCTATTGATTTTAAAGCCTCCGTTCAAAGTTCAGCAGAGATCAAAGAAATTGATCAACATTTAAGTCCTCGATGTCTCCCAACTGGCCATATATCACTGATGATTAAGTCACTGTTTGAGAATAATTCACCTTGTATTTCAACTGGCATTCAACATGGATCTCATGACACCTCATGACGCAAAACATATGAACTGGGAAAAAGTAAGTACGGCTGCCATGCCTTCACTTAGCAACCTAAAATACAAAACTTGTTATTTTCACCATGTCTTTTAGAATCTTAAATACATGTTTTGTAAAATACAATACCAAATAGCCCATTTAACAACTGACTGTTCACAGTACTGTCCATTAATCTCTTCAAACCCCAAAACCTCATTGAAAACCACGCCGAAGTTTGGAAATTTGTTTATACATGTTTTACTATTAATAAGTACTCCAGATTTTCAACAGGTAAAATGTTAATTAAATACATATTACCATTGTACATTGCCATTACATACTAAATCCAAAGTGGGAACGGTTATATGTTATCTTGCATACTCTATTCTCTTTGAACTGATGCTTCCAAGAATTCACTATTCCCCCCAGTGTTCAACTGGTTGCCTGTCTTGCAAAAGTGGTAACTTTAGTTATTATCAAGGAAATCCCTTTCCAAAAAGCATATACTAGTATTTGCTTTCATTAGCCATCTAAAAGAACAAAATTTTCCTCTGAAAACAAATGAAATGAAGATTGGCAAAAAATACCTTCTTTCCCACTCCCACCTGTTCACAAATAGGAGGTGGTGATACCATTTTATTCTCAAGCACCAAATGATATGTATTTTGATTGTGCTGTACTTCTTCACTTTCATTATAACCGAACTTAATTATAACAGTACCTAATTCTTCCATAAAAATGAAATCTGGCCCTAAACACTGACATCAATATTTGGAGCCATTGCACTTGACAATATCAACATTCAGTTCAACAAGTGGTCATACTATACAGCTGAAATCATACATTCACAAAAGCCCTGAAGTTTAAAGCTATGATTATATATTCCCTTAAATTTTAAGTGACTTCTGAAAGCATTGTTTCAAATATAACACTTGTATTCTATCGCACACTTTTTTGTAACTGAAAAGTAGTTTTGTCATTGAACAGTACAGATGTAAAAAAAACAAATTTCATGTCATTTAAGTGACAGTAAATCGAATTCTGATCTTTTCAGATCATTACCACAGTTTATCTTGTGCATTGGCTGGTTTTTACTATATTTTCTGCAAAGATTTTTACAAACTTTCAGATGTGCTAATGACAAATTTTGTATGTCATGCACCAAAAATTGGCCCTGATGTTTAACTGAGGTCATAACCCCTCCAACCTGAAGGAACATAAACTAATCAATTGTATCCTTTTTTATTAAGTGCAATAGTGAACAATAGCCAATTCAGAAATGCTACTCAAGTCAACAAGTTCCCACAGAGAACTCTGATAGGCCAATCAGATGGTTCATGCTGCCTAGCGATAGAACACAAAAAAATTATATCTACAATTAAGAAACATTAAAAAATAGTAGAAATACTGGAGTCAAGATGATCATTGTGAAGTCTGCTGGAGAGAGGCATTTATACACATGCTGTCCTCCATAACTCAAAGAGATTGAAGGATAAAGTTGCAGGGTGACAAAACATGGCAAGAGCTCTTGGAACTCAAAACTAATCCCTACCAGGAGAAAACAGCACCTGTTCTTTCTGGTGAACACAGCAGGCCAGGCAGCATCTCTAGGAAGAGGTACAGTCGACGTTTCAGGCCGAGACCCTTCGTCAGGACGTCCTGACGAAGGGTCTCGGCCTGAAACGTCAACTGTACCTCTTCCTAGAGATGCTGCCTGGCCTGCTGCGTTCACCAGCAACTTTGATGTGTGTTGCTTGAATTTCCAGCATCTGCAGAATTTCTGTTGTTCCTGTTCTTTCTGCACTGTTCTCCAGCAGTTTAAGGACTACAGGTGGCCCCCATTTTCCGAACGTTCGCTTTACGACAGCTCGCTGTTACGAAAGACGAACATTAGTTACCTGTTTTTACTAACCGAAGAGTGTTCTCACTTTTACGTAAAGAGCAGCTAAGCTCCTCCCCCGGAACTGCATTCTAGCCGCCATAGCTTAAACACATGTCTGTGAGCATCTGTGCTTAATCTCGATTTATTTTGTGCATCCGTTAGCAAGATGGGTTCTAAGGTATCGGAAAAGCCTAAGAGAGCTCGTAAGGGTGTTATGCTTAGCATAAAACTGGTTGTAATTAAGCGTTTTGATCGTGATCAACGAAGTAAAGACATTGTCTGCGCGTTGAACTTGCCTGCATCCACCATTCGCACTATTCACATGCAGGGAGAAAGAATCTTGAAAGCTGCCAATATTACTATTGGTTCTGCTCGTAGCAAACTGGTCTCTCTTAGTTGGCATCCAATAATGGATAAAATGGAAAGTTTATTGCTTGAGTGGATTGATGGGTGTACAAAGCGTGGTGTTCCATTAGCTTATACTTAAGGGGAAATCAGTCAGCCTTTTTAATAAGCTGAAACAGAAAGCACTGGATGATGGTGATGAAAGTGTTGTGAGAGTGGAATTTAAAGGTAGTCACGGATGGTTTGATCGGTTTCTGAGGCAAGGGCAGCTTCATAGTTTAGCGTTTACTGGAGAGGGTGCTTCGGCTGATACTGAAGTTGATGAAGGTGATGTTGAAGACGTTTTGGCATCCCATGACCAAGAACTGACAGACGAAGAGCTGATGCAATTGCAAGAGGAAAGGATATGAATCAAAATCGAACGCAGTAGCAAACGGCCCCAAAGTGAAGTCATCCAGGAAACTGAACGTGAAGCACTTGTGTGAGATTTTCGCTGCGATTGCAGAAAAGTATGACTTTAATTTTGAAAGGGCATGTAGGTTTAGGGCATATTTTCAGGATGGTTTGAGTGCTTACAAAGAACTGTATGATAGAAAAATGCGTGAGGCTAAGCAGTCAAGCATACTGTCGTTTTTCAAGCCTTCCACATCAGCCAACGAACATCGGCCTTCGACATCCAGGCAGGCAGACATAGAAGATGTTAGTAACCAGTCTCCTGTACCTCCCATCACCACAACCTCTGCCTAACACAGCATCATCAGTGTGCTCACTGTCTTTCCAATTCCAGTAAGTGAAACTACACTGTACATACATTATTTTTACTTTATATAGTCTGTGTATTTTTATATGTTACTTGGCATGATTTGGTAGGTTATTTTTCGGGCCTGGGAACACACAAAATTTTTTCCAATATAAATGAAAGACATTTTTACAAAAGTGGAATTTAAAGGTAGTCATGGGTGGTTTGATCGGTTTTTGAGGTGACGGCAGCTTCATAGCTTAAAGGTTACTGGACAGAGTGCTTCCGCCCAGAGCGCTTGCATGAGATTTTCGCTATGCTTGACAGTGCTGCAATAATTGTAGAAAAGTATTTCTACTTTATATAGACTGTGTATTTATCATATCATTCCTGCTTTTACTATATGTTAGTGTTATTTTAAGTTTTATGTGCTACTTGGTATGATTTGGTAGGTTATTTTTTTGGGTCTGGGAACGCTCAAAAAATTTTCCCATAAAAATTAATGGTAATTGCTTCTTCGCTTTACGCCATTTCGGCTTACGAACGGTTTCATAGGAACACTCTACCTTCGGATAGCCGGGGAAACTTGTGAGTCCAGCCGGAACATAACTCACAAGTGCTCTTGAAAGTCAGGTATTAACCCTACCTACCAACAACCAAGCATTTCCATCCTGGTCCCCTTCATGATAGCTTATGAAGAACCACGTGACTTCCCTCCCAGAGATGATGGGTGTCTGTGCACTCGACTTGAAGGCTTGGACCCCATCGTCGCAGATGTTTCCAACCACAGCATCTGGAAGGCTGTTCCAAATTCTGATAGCACAGTGAAGAAAGCTTCTATCCAGTGTGTAGGTTCTCGCATAAAACATAGAAACAGCATGAGCAGGTATAGATAAACTTGATCATGTGGTGCAACGTCTCTCATAAGATGAAGGCAGCATGGTGCGAAGGTCTGCAGGGCTGTGGCTGGTGTACATTTTGTATAGCACAGTAGCTGCAGCAACCTGTCGTCTGTGGTGTAAGCTACTGATGGCTAGCTTCTCGCGAGCTGTGGCTTTATCTACACCTATGATCCTGAGAGTCTTTCTTTGAATGGAATCAAGCTGGCTGAGGACACTCTGTAAGGCATTCATCTGTGATAAGCAGACATACTCCATGATATTTCCTACCTGGGCATTGTAAACCGTGGCTCTGCCCTCTTTGTCTAGTTTAGATACCTCTTTTCACAGAGCTTCAAGGCTTTGTCCAGTCTTGTTTGAAATAGTGGAAAGGTGTTTATCCCACAACAACCTGTTGTCAATATTAACACCAAGGATTTCTAGCTCCTTCTTTAAATCCAGCTTGCAGTTCCCAAAATACAGGTCAGGGTTAGATGGATTCCTCTTCCTAGACATCACCATCGGCTTGCACTTAGTAAGCTCAAAGGTGACATTCCAGTCGTCTGCCCAGGCTTTCATCCTGTCAAGATCCCTATTCAGGCCTGCTGCCACTATATTACTCTCTCCTGCTCTCTCTCAACAACAGCAAGGGTTAGGATCACTTTATTAGTACAAAATTAGCATCTGGGACTGTGAGACCATAAGACCATAAGACAAAGGAGCAGAAGTAGGCCATTCGGCCCATCGAGTCTGCTCCACCATTTTATCATGAGCTGATCCATTTTATCCTATTTAGTCCCACTGCCCCGCCTTTTCACCATAACCTCTGATGCCCTGGCTACTCAGATACCTATCAATCTCTGCCTTAAATACACCCAATGACTTGGCCTCCACTGCTGCCCGTGGCAACAAATTCCATAGATTCACCACCCTTTGACTAAAAAAATTTCTTCGCATTTCTGTACTGAAAGGGCGCCCTTCAATCCTGAAGTCATGCCGTCTCGTACTAGACTCCCCCATCATGGGAAACAACTTTGCCACATCCACTCTGTCCATGCCTTTTAACATTCGAAATGTTTCTATGAGGTCTCCCCTCATTCTTCTAAACTCCAAGGAAAACAGTCCAAGAGCGGACAAACGTTCCTCATATGTTAACCCTCTCATTCCCGGAATCATTCTCGTGAATCTTCTCTGTACCCTCTCCAACGTCAGCACATCCTTTCTTAAATAAGGAGACCAAAACTGCCCACAATACTCCAAGTGAGGTCTCACCAGCGCCTTATAGAGCCTCAACATCACATCCCTGCTCCTATACGCTATTCCTCTAGAAATGAATGCCAACATTGCATTCGCCTTCTTCACTACTGACTCAACCTGGAGGTTAACTTTAAGGGAATCCTGTACGAGGACTCCCAAGTCCCGTAGCATCTCAGAACTTTGAATTCTTTCCCTATTTAAATAATAGTCTACCCGTTTATTTTTTCTGCCAAAGTGCATAACCATACACTTTCCAACACTGTACTTCATTTGCCACTTCTTTGCCCATTCTTCCAATCTATCCAAGTCTCTCTGCAAACTCTCCGTTTCCTCAGCACTACCGGCCCCTCCACTTATCTTCGTATCGTCAGCAAACTTAGCCACAAAGCCATCTATTCCATAATCCAGATCGTTGATGTACAATGTAAAAAGAAGCGGCCCCAACACTGATCCCTGTGGAACACCACTGGTAACCGGTAGCCAACCAGAATAGGATCCCTTTATTCCCACTCTCTGTTTCCTGCCAATCAGCCAACGCTCTATCCATGTATGTAACTTTCCCGTAATTCCATGGGCTCTTATCTTGTTAAGTAGCCTCATGTGTGGCACCTTGTCAAACGCCTTCTGAAAATCCAAATATACAACATCCACTGCATCTCCCTTGTCTAGCCTACTGGTAATTTCCTCAAAAAATTGTAATAGGTTTGTCAGGCAGGATTTTCCTTTAAGGAATCCATGCTGAGTTCTGCCTGTCTTGTCATATGCCTCCAGGTACTCTGTAACCTCATCCTTGACAATCGACTCCAACAACTTCCCAACCACCGACGTCAAGCTAACAGGTCTATAATTTCCTTTTTGCTTCCTTGCCCCTTTCTTAAATAGCGGAGTGACATTTGCAATCTTCCAATCTTCTGGAACCATGCCAGAATCTATCGACTTTTGAAAGATCATCGCTAATGCCTTCGCAATCTCCACAGCTACTTCCTTTAGAACACGAGGGTGCATTCCATCTGGTCCAGGAGATTTATCGACCTTTAGCCTATTCAGCTTCCTGTACACTTTCTCTGTCGTAATTGTGACTGCGCACACTTCTCTTCCCTGCCACCCTTGAGTGTCCGGTATCCTGCTGTCTTCCTCAGTGAAGACTGATGCAAAATACTTGTTCAGTTCCTCTGCCATTTCCTATTACATCTCCCATTACAATTTCTCCAGTATCATTTTCTATTGGTCCTATATCTACTCTCACCTGTCTTTTACTCTTTATATACTTGAAAAAGCTTTTAGTATCCTCTTTGATATTATTTGCTAGTTTCCTTTCATAGTTAATCTTTTCTCTCTTAATGACCTTCTTGGTTTCCTTTTGTAAGGTTTTAAAAACTTCCCAATCCTCTGTCTTCCCACTAATTTTTGCTTCCTTGTATGCCCTCTCCTTTGCTTTAACTTTGGCTTTGACTTCTCTTGTCAACCACGGTTGCATCCTTTTTCCACTCGAAAATTTCTTCTTTTTTGGAATATACCTGTCTTGCACATTCCTCATTTTTCACATAAACTCCAGCCACTGCTGCTCTGCCGTCTTTCCCGCCAGTGTCTCTTTCCAGTCAACTTTGGCCAGTTCCTCTCTCATGCCACTGTAATTTCCTTTACTCCACTGAAACACCGACACATCAGATTTCGGCTTCTCTTTTTCTAATTTCACAGTGAACTCAATCATGTTATGATCACTGCCTCCTAAGGGTTCCTTCACCTCAATCTCTCCAATCACCTCCGGTTCATTACACAATACCCAATCCAGTACAGCCGATCCCCTAGTGGGCTCAACAACAAGCTGTTCTAAAAAGCCATCTTGCAGACATTCTACAAATTCTCTCTCTTCAGATCCAGTGCCGACCTGATTTTTCCAATCTACTCGCATGTTAAAATCCCCCACAATTATCATAACACTGCCCTTCTGACAAGCCTTTTCTATTTCCAGTTGTAATTTGTAGTCCACATCCCTGCAGCTGTTTGGAGGCCTATAAATAACTGCCATCAGGGTCTTTTTACCCCTGCTATTCCTTAGCTCAACCCATAAAGATTCTGCACCTTCCGATCCTATATCACCTCTTTCTATTGATTTAATATCATTTCTTACCAATAAAGCCACGCCTCCCCCTCTGCCTACCTTCCTATCCTTCCGATACATCGTGTATCCTTGGACGTTCAGCTCCCAGAGACATGTATCCTTTAGCCAGGTCTCAGTGATGGCCACAATATCATACCTGCCAATCTGTAGCTGTACAACAAGATCATCCACCTTATTCCTTATGCTGCGTGCATTTAAAAGTACAACACCTTAAGACCAGTATTTGATACTTTTTGCTTTGATTTCACTGCAACTTTATTGCACTTCAACTCATCCCAATGGCTACACATTTGCCCCATCACCTGCCTGTCTTTCCTGACATCTTTACTGCTCACTATCTTAGATTTATTTCTGTTATCCCCTTCCTCTGCTCTATCATTCCGGTTCCCACCCCCCTGCCAAATTAGTTTAAACCCTCCCTAACAGCTCTATTAAACTTTCCCGCCAGGATATTGGTCCTCTTCGGGTTCAGGTGTAACCTGTCCTTTTTGAACAGGTCATACTTTCCCCAGAAGAGATCCCAATTATCCAAGAATCTGAAGCCCTGCCCCCTACACCAGTCTCTCAGCCAGGCATTCATCTGCCTGATCCGACGACTCTTGCCCTCACTAGCACGTGGCACAGGTAGCAATCCCGAGATTACTACCCTGGAGGTCCTGCTTCTCAGCTTCCTTCCTAACTCTTGGAAATCTCTCTTCAGGACCTCCTCCTTTGTCCTATCTATGTCATTGGTACCAACATGTACCAAGACAACTGGCTGCTCACCCTCCCCCTTTAGAATATTCAGGACCCGATCCAAGACATCCCGTACCCTGGCACCTGGGAGGCAACACACCATGCGGGAGACGAAACTTGGGCAAATAAATTATACATTTTGAAAAAAAATATGAACAGCAGCAATAAATAGAGCAACTTTAAAGTCATGCAGGAATAGTCTAGCATCGTACAGAGATCTTTGATGGGGCAAGTCACACTACAGTGGTGTTGTGATACTTTTGTGATCCAAAGGTTCTTTGAAAGTAAAGAATGAGGCCTAAAACCTATTGTTTATGACCATTTTATTAAGACTATAAGAGCATAAGATACAGGAGCAGAATTAGGCCATTTTGCCCATCGAGTCTGCTCCACCATTTCATTGTGGCTAATCTACTTTCCTTTCTGCTCCAGTCTTCTGCCTTCACCCCATACCCCTTCATGTCCTGACCAATCAAGAATCCATCAATCTCTGCCTTAAACATAAATAATGACTTAACCTCCACAGCTGCCTGTGGCAAAGAATTCCACAGATTCACTACTCTCTGGCTAAAGAAATTCCTCATCTCCATTCTAAAAGGACACCCCTCTATTCTGAGGCTGTTTACTCTGGTCTTAGACTCTCCCAACATAGGAAACATCCTGCCTACATCCACTCCATCAAGGCCTTTCACCACTCAATAGGTTTCAATGAAGTCACCACTCATTCTTCTGAATTCCAGTGAGTACAGGCCCAGAGCCATCAAACGCTCTTCATATGACAAGCCATTCGATCCTGGAATCATTCAACCATGGTTCCTTGAGGATTTCCTGCTTGGTTGCTGTACCCAAGAAGGCGACCCCATCTGAACTTTATGACAACAGACTAATTGTCCTCACATCTCATGCGATGAAGGTGCTGGAGAAGCTGGTTTTGACTTACCTTGGACCGCAAGCGACATCTTTATCGGACCCGCTACAATTTGCCTACCAACCTCATGTGGGAGTGGATGAAGCCATCATCTACCTGTTGCAGAGAGCTCAGTCCTACCTGGATGATGCTCACGGCATTGTCAGAATCACATTTTTTGATTTCTCTAGTGCCTTAAATATAATCCAGCCACTTCTTCTCAGCAAGAAGCTGTAAAGGATGGGTGTAGACAAATCCACGATCTCCTGGATTACTGACTGCCTGACAGATAGATCCCAGTTTGCATGCCTTGGTAGTTCTCTGTCTGAGGTGGTAGTGAGATGCACTGGAATGCCATAAGGACCTGTCCTGTCCCTGTTTCTGTTCAGACCGTACACCTCAGATTTCAGTACAAATCTCGAGTCTTATCACTTGCCATAGTTCTCTGAAGACTATGCAGTGGTTGGATATATCAGAGATGGAGAGATGTCACAGCATGGAGGACTGGTTGACAAGGCTGTGGAGTGCTGCAGAAGGAAACACCTGCTCCTGAATATGGCCAAAGCCAGGGAGATGGTGATTGATTTTAGGAGGAAGAGGACTGTGATGATACATTCTGGGAGAAGCTGTTGCAGCGATGGAGGAGTACAAATACTTTGGTGTTTACTTGTAGCCAACAGTTCTATTCAAAAGGTTCAAGGGAACATCTAAACAAGCCTGATGCATTTTGGAAACAAGACCTGTGGACTGATGAAGTTAAAATAGAACTTTTTGGCCACCATGAGTAAAGGTATGTCTGGAGAAAAAAGGGTGCAGAATTTCTTGAAAAGAACCCCTCTCCAACTGTTAAGCACAGGGGTAGATCGATCATGCTTTGGGCTTGTGTTGCAGCCAGTGGCACAGGGAACATTTACTGGTAGAGGGAAGAACGAATTCAATTAAATACCTGCATATTCAGTAAGCAAACATCACACTGTCTGTAAATAAGCCAAAGATGAAAACAGGATGGCTTCTACAACAGGATACTGATCCTAAACACACCTCAAAATCCACAATGGACTACCTCAAAAGGTGCAAGCTGAAGGTTTTGCCATGGCCCTCACAGTCCTCCGACCTAAATATTATCGAAAATCTGTAGATAGACCTCAAAAGAACCGTGCATGCAAGACGGCCCAAGAATCTCACAGAACTAGATGCCTTTTGCAAGGAAGAGTGGACGAAAATCCCCCAAACAAGAATTGAAAGACTCTTAGCTGGCTACAGAAAGCGTTTACAAGTTGTGATACTTGCCAAAGGGGGTGTTACTAAGTACTGACCATGCAGGGTGCCCAAACTTTTGCTTCGGGCCCCTTTCCTTTTTTGGTATTTTGAAACTGTAAATGATAGAAATAAAAAAAGTTTTCTTGCTTAAGATATTAAAGAAATGTGTCATCTTTAACTGTATGCATTTTGGAAATCAATTCATCTTTTACTCGCCTAGGGTGCCCAAACTTTTGCATGCCACTGTATATCTGAGTAAATTTTAGGTATTCTCTTTAATGTAATTGGCTAGCTTACGTTTATATTCCATATTTACCTTAATGACTTTTTAGTGGGTATTGAAAAGCTTCCCAATCCTCTAACTTCCCACTAATTTTTGCTCTTTAGCTTTTATCTTGGTTTTGACTTGCGTTGTTAGCCATGGTTGTGTCATCTTGCCTTTAGAATACTTCTTTCCTTTTGGAATGCATATATCCTGTGCCTTCTGAATTGCTTCCAGAAATTCCGGCCATTGCTGTTCTACCGACATCCCGGCTCTTTTCCAATCAATTGTGGCCAACTCCTCTCTTGAGCGTCTATAATTTCCTTTCCTCCACTGTAATACTGATAAATCTGACTTAGCTCCTCCTTGTCAAATTTCAATTCAATCAATTATGTTATGATCACTTCCCCCCAAGGGTTCTTTTACCCTAAACTCTTTAATCTATTCCAGTTCATTGCAAAACACCCAATCCAGAATAGCTGATTCCCTAAAGGGCTCAACCATGAGCTGCCCTAAGTGTATGGTTATGCACTTTGGCAGAAAAAATAAACGGGCAGACTATTATTTAAATGAGGAAAGAATTCAAAGTTCGGAGATGCTACGGGACTTGGGAGTCCTCATACAGGATACCCTTAAAGTTAACCTCCAGGTTGAGTCAGTAGTGAAGAAGGCGAATGCAATGCTGGCATTCATTTCTAGAGGAATAGAGTATAGGAGCAGGGATGTGATGTTGAGGCTCTATAAGGCGCTGGCGAGACCTCACTTGGAGTACTGTGGGCAGGTTTGGTCTCCTTATTTAAGAAAGGATGTGCTGACGTTGGAGAGGGTACAGAGAAGATTCACTAGAATGATTCCGGGAATGAGAGGATTAACATATGAGGAACGTTTGTCTGCTCTTGGACTGTATTCCTTGGAGTTTAGAAGAATGAGGGGAGACCTCATAGAAACATTTCGAATGTTGAAAGGCATGGACAGACTGGATGTGACAAAGTTGTTTCCCATGATGGGGGAGCCTAGTACGAGAGGGCATGACTTAAGGATTGAAGGGCGCCCATTCAGAACAGAAATGCGAAGTAATTTTTTTTAGTCAGAGGGTGGTGAATCTATGGAATTTGTTGCCACGGGCAGCAGTGAAGGTCAAGTCATTGGGTGTATTTAAAGCAGAGATTGATAGGTATCTGAGTAGCCAGGGCATCAAAGGTTATGGTGAGAAGGCGGTGGAGTGGGACTAAATGGGAGAATGGATCAGCTCATGATAAAATGGCAGAGCAGACTCGATGGGCCGAATGGCCAACTTCTGCTCCTTTGTCTTATGGTCTTATGGTCTATTCCTATCCTCAATGGCACATGGCACATGGCACAGGCAGCAATCCAGAGATTACTACACTGGAGGTCCTGTTTCTCATATTTCTACCTAGCTCCTTAAAATCTTTCTTCAGGACTCCCTCACCTTGTCTACCTATGTCATTGTGTCAATATGTACCATGACTTGTGCCTGCTCACCCTTGACCTCAAGAATGCCATGGACACTATCCGCGACACCCCTGATCCTGGCACCTGGGAGACAACATACATACGGGTGCCACTATCGTGCCCACAGAAACTCGCCTCAGTTCCTCTGACTAAAGAACCTCTTATAAGCACTGTAGTCTTCTTCACCTCTCTGCTCTTCTGAGCCACAGCACCAGACTCAGTGCCAGAGACCCAGTCACTGTGGCTCCCCTTGGTAGGTCGTCCCCCTCAACAGTTTCAAAATACTTATTATGGGGAGTGGCCACAGGTGTACTCTCCATTGGCTATGCATTTCCCCCTCTCATCCTGACAGTCACCCAGTTACCTGTCTCCTGCAACCTAGGGGTGACTACCTCCCTGTAGCTCCCGTCTATCACCTCCTCAGTCTCCATATGAGTTGAAGGTCATCAAGCTGCAGCTCCAGTTCCTTAATACGTTCTTTCAGGACCTGTGGCTTGGTGCACCTGGTGCAAATGTGTTTAATCTGGGAGACCTCCAGACTCCCAGACTTCCCACATCCAGTACAAAATACTGCCCCTACAGCCATTCTCACTATACTATGCAGTAACAGATGAGGAATGAACAAAGAAGGACAGAATGAGAGTAATTTACATGATACTTTACCTCACCCAAGCCTGATGAGCCAAAGCCACTCTAAAGACTGGCACATTCAAAAAGAATGGCTGCTCCAAGAATGTCCTCTCCACTGCATCTGCATTACTTGTATTCCCCCTTTCTAATGAATACCACTTCTTTTGAAATCTCGATCACCGCCCTGATTTAAAAAGTAACTGTCGTCACGCACCCCGGTATGGATTATCCAATTTATTAAGCGTTACAAGAGCAGAAAACAAAGAAAGAATAGCCACGAGAACAAAGGCAAAAGCACTCGTGGTCACTGCATACTCAGACTAGAGATAACTAAATTCCAGTGATAACGATTAACCTATAAAATAACCAGATTCAAGTGGTATCATGCCCATCACTGAAAACTAAGTAGATCCTTGAAAAATACAGAACAATTTTACTGCAATTGCTCGGAAATTCACTGCATATTTCCATGTCAAATCTGTGCAAAAGTCTTAGGCACACATATCTAGGGTGTTTGAGACTTTTGCACAGTACTGTATTTGTTAACGTGGAGTAGTAAGTTTTAAAATCTGGCAAACAAAGGATGTTGGGGATGGTGAGGATGGAGAGCTGCAGGAGGGGTGTGGGACAGATGGCAGAGGAGAGGTGCCAAGGGCTGGGGTGACACGGATGCAGACATGTGCAGCCCTGAGACACCAGGCAAGATCACTTGATTCCAAAGAATTGGTTCATTGATCATCCGTCCGTCTGTTGCTTCCTGCTCCCTCCTCTCTCCCTTCCCCTTTACCAATGATTCCTCTCTCCCTGCCCCCTACTCACACTCATTTCACAATAGAGACTAGTATCAGAATCAAGTTTATCATCACTCACATATCTCATGTAATTTGATTTTGTGGCAACTGTACAATGCAATACATAAAATTACTACAGTATCGTGCAAAAGTCTTAGGCACCCTTTCTATATCCATGTGCCTAAGACTTTTGCACAGTTCTGTATATAGGTGCAAGCAAGCAAAATTAAACTTACAAGAAAAATATCAATCCTACACCCCAATCCAACAGTGGCTTGTGAATAAAACCTTCTAAACTTTAAACAAACTCACTAAGTAGAAAAACAAGGAAGTCAGCAAACCTTTATAAATAACCCGTAGGCCCCAGATGGAATATTATAACCAGTTCAAGACAGCACATGAACATAACAATTAGATTTAGCACCCCAAGCCTGTTAACATTCAATCTAAACTACACAAATCTGCATGCAAACTCCACATTAACAGTCATTAAGTTAAATGTGGCTCTAGCATTTTCTGCCATTTGTAGACAAGTTTCAAACTTATAGCATCCTCTTTGCATAAAAATCATTTCAAACTTCACGCCTCAAAAAGGCTTGGCTCTAACTTTTAGGTTGTCTGTCCTCCTTCTAGAAGTCCCGACCAGTAAGGTTGCCCCCATCATATGTCTTATCTTTTTCCTAACCTACTATACTTCCAAGTTGATACCCCTCACTTATGTAATTGTCTCCATTTTAACCCTTGGAATCCAGATATCATGCTTAACTGATTGCCAGGCAATATAAAGGATGCAGCAAGAAATCAATGGAAAAACCTGAGGGATACAAGACTTCAGTTATATAAAAAGGAAATGAAATCTGGAACTATTCCCATTACAGAAAAGATGTAGGAGAATTTTTGTAGTGGTGTTGCAGTCCACTAACTGTTGAACAGAGTAGAAACCGAAAACTCCACTAGCAGCAGAACACCAGTTGAAATAATAAGCAAACAAAGCAGGTGACCCAATGAAAACAAAGTACCAGGTTTTGAGGAACTGGATGCACTGCCTTTATGGATGCTGGAAGCAGATTCAGTGCTGACCTTCAAATGAAAATTGGATAAATAGTTAAAGGAAAATGACAAGAATTTTGAGAGTTCAATTATTCTTTGAAAAGAACCTGGCCAAATAAACAAGCTATATGTAAAACATTTTTTTTGTCAAAAATGGGAACTATGGGAAGTAGAACACAAATATTTATGATTTCTTATTCAAGAGCCTTTATCTTACATTTATGGGGCAGTATCTCTAAACATTTCTTATGGGTGCTTTAGAATGGTTTAGAATGAGCAAGGTAATCGGCCTCCATTTTCATACGTATTCATGAA
This sequence comes from Mobula hypostoma, assembly GCF_963921235.1. NCBI lineage: Eukaryota > Metazoa > Chordata > Chondrichthyes > Myliobatiformes > Myliobatidae > Mobula > Mobula hypostoma. Next base: position 19,750,662 of record NC_086098.1, read on the forward strand.
ATATCATACTTTCACACCGGTGTTTTCCAGCTTACTTAATCTGTCAATGTCCATGTCAAGGTCAACAATGGTTCTTCCAAACCAAGACAGCTAGACCAATTTAAAATACATATGCGGGGTTCAAACCAGAAATATTTTTTTTCTAAATTGGTGGTCATCAATAATAATATATTCAAAGAACACTCAGCTTCTAGGATTCCTGTGAATAACTCTTATCCCAAGCCTAAGCTTCACTCTGAAATGCATTAGTCTATAATTTTCTAAATCATCCATATTTAAAATCGGCTAATTGCTTTATGTAGTAATAATAAAGATTTTAAATAATTCCTTAATCTAATTCTAGATTAACAAAGGATGTGAGTGTTTGAAAGAGGATAACTAATAACTTGCATACATATATTGGTAATAAGGTGGGCAACTAATAAATTACCAATTGCCATCTATTATCTAGGTCAGTTTACAAAATGACTAACATGCAGGCTTTGATGGTGACTTCATCAATGGCAGGTGAATTATTTCATGTTTTAAAGGCACTACTTTTTCCTTCATATCCAACTGTTTTTAGGTTCTGCTAGAAACCACTTTTTTTATATAAGATTTGTACCTTTTAAACGAACTCTTGTATTTTTCACACTCACTGGCAGAAAGTGATATAGCAGCTAAACTAATGGTTTATCACCTTTCTCATTTTAATTGGCTAAGTATTAGCACATTACCAAAGTGATGCAATTATGATCATTATGTAGCCTATTAACTAATTCACCACTAAGAAATTTTCATTATCTTGTCTATTGCTTTGTCTTACACCCCTTATCATTTTTCATTAATTCCCCTCTTAGCATTGTTTCTCAACCCTTTATTTAGCTTGCTTAGTATTTGTACGTTTGTTTGTACAAAATAAACTGAAATCCTCAAATTAAGACTGCTAGCCATTTTTGATTCCTCGAAGAACCCTGAAGATCAAAAATTAAACAGAGATCCAACAATTCCAAACAAACTGGTGGCAGAGAATTCAAATTACCTTTCCCACAAATACACCCCTTTTGATGCAGGTTTTCTCCAATCTACAATTGAAAGAACAAGTGTATCTTTTCGATAGATAAATGGGGTGAAAAGTACAATCATGAGAATATTGTGCGTAACATTCTTCCTGGAGGAGCAGTAGATTTACCTTCACTATGAATTTTGTGTTCTGCTCAGCTATGAGACAACAATGCTGTCCAGTGCTGCCAAATCATTTTTACATATATCTAACTGATAAAGTAATGGCCTTCTCAGCAGGAGATGGAATTTGTGGCAAGTAAAGAAGTTTGCACTAAAAATTGTTATTTAAAAAATCCTTTAAAAAGTTGTATTATTCCTGCATTTGGAACACATAATTTTTACTCCATAATTGGCCTTGAAGCACATATTAAATTTCCAACTGCTATAAGGGTCATTTTGTTTCACACCATTCTACTCTGGACTTTCCAGCTGATTTCTTTCACTGGTTAAACATTCTGAGGTTTGCAATTTAATTCCAGTCACCATCTATCATAAATAAACTGCCATTCAGGATTAGAACCTTCCTTTGACACCGTGGACTGTTTGCAGGTAATTCCAACGGCATTTCAGTGCTAGGCAAGGTACCCTAGTTAAACCTTATCATCTGAAATACACGTCTGTTTTTAATTGTACATTTGTTATTACATATTCATTTATATTCTGACAACAAAAGGCAAGCTAATAACTTGGATGCACTCCAAATTGGCTCAAATGTTTTGCAGGCAACTGTAAACATTACTTTCCTACATGCTCTATGGGTTTCTTGCGTTAATGTCAACTCCTTGCCTCAAAAACTTTTAATTATTCAGAAAATCAAAAGGAGCACGGGCTACATAGGAACCTAGCTGATTGAACACCATACTGCTCCACGTTAACCTGACATTCTCCTGTGACACTCAGCTGTCCTAACAAATGGATTACAAAAGCTATTATTAATAATGCATTGAGGAGAAACTGATTAAAAATAGATTTAGAGAAAGCAAAGGTTCAGAAATGCTTTAAAAATACTCTGCTGTAGAGCAAGTGCTAGAGATCAGAGTTACCTTTTCCCCAAAGTAACAGTAGTTCATCAATCAATCTGTACACAACACATCTTGTACTTGGGCTATGCCATTTAGAAACAGGTTAGAAGTTAACTACTCTCTTATACTTGCCCATTATGTCGCTGGCCTGTAGGGCAGCAATGAAGGTCCTCCATATCTGTCTGTCCTTGGCCACCTTCGCCATTGTGACCCAGGAGATAAAATAAACCACTCAGTAGACCTGGTTGAGCCTTGGGAGTTGGACATCACGTCTGACAATTTGTCCCTTCTCTACTGATCGGGTAGGTAGAAGGAACAAACTCACAACCATATGGAATCTTTCATCATTTCAGAATGTCCCAAGGCAGTTTAAACAAACGAAGTACTTTGACCTTCTATCAATGTTGTCAAACAGAAAAGTCAACCACATTACCATGTCAGTTTTTCTCCCCCATTTTAAAATAATTAATAATTCTTACAATGGGACATTTTACAATAATGAGAGGTTTGCACACCTCTCATTTGTCAATATAGTGGACTCCCGTTAATTGAATACATTGGGACCAGTTTATTTTGCCCAATAAAGTGGCTTCCCCTATTAGCTGAAGTTTTATGGAAATAGTTAAAAAGGTATGTTAAAAAAGGCAAACTACTGTTTAAATGAGTAACAAATTATGCACTTGAACAAAATAAAGAACAAGTCAAAACACTACCAATACTACTAGTGGTTGCCCGTCTTATCCAACAATGACAGGAAATCTGTGCAGGAGATTTTTAAAGTAGAAAAGCCATTGCATTGGGACAGTTCCATTCTCTCCACCTAGGAAGTCTAGGTCCAGTGAGACAAGCAAATGTCACAACTGAGGTCTTCCCTGGTTGCAGTGGATGACCATGATGATTTCTCTTCCTTGTCATGTTCTTGGCTCTTCACCTTCCTGGCCATTGGATCTTGCTGTACAACCCGTCCGCCCAGTATGCCAGAGCATACTAGGATAGGCATGTCCTTATCTCACTGGGGTACAAGGCTGCTGGCTACTCTAACCTGGTTTAGCCCATCTGTTAGCAGCATAGGGGTGTGACTGCTGTCACATGCAAACTGCCACTTGGAGCCACAGATGAGAGCTGAGCGTCCAGTGGGGACTAAAGGTAACCTTAAAGATGCTACCTTCAAATTCTTCATAGTTCCTAACTTGAAGTAGTGAACTAGTTTCATTTTCATTCCCGGCTGTTTCTGGCATTTCTATATCTGAATGCTTGAAACCACCGTGAGCAAAACAGTTCTGAATTGCCTTACTGCTTATTTCTCATCAACTATCAGTGTCAAAAATCACTACTTTTTGAAAACTAACATATGCAAATGACACTCTTTAAGAAGTGTTTTCTCTAACACAGTGTGGTGTCTAATGGCCACATGACACGCATGCAACTGATGCTATCCGGCAACAGTCTCCTGCCCCAATTAAGCAGCATATCATCTGAAATAAATGAAGGAAATCCCAGTTATTTTCTCAGTTTGTTTATTTTTCCTCTTTAGGAGCTGTCCCAAATAAGCAGCTTCTCCAATCAACAGATGGTCCAATTAAGCAGAATCCAGTATATACTAACCAAAACATCACCATTTCAAACAAATATAGACATCATAAAACACTAACTTCCTTGTTGTATTTGCAGTGTCCTATTCAGGGGCTGTTTCACCCTTCGCCACAGCCCTTGGGTCTGTTCTGACTCAACCCACAACTCCAAAATGAAAATAACAGTGACTGCAGATGCTGAAAATCCAGATTCACTACGAGATGTTGGAAACCATTTTGGGTTAGGGTGCCATGGTAGCACAGTGGCTAGAGCAATGCTACTGCAGCTCAGGGCATCACAGAGTTCAATCCTGATACTGTCTGTAAGGAGCTTGCTCATTCTCCCCGTGACCATGTGGGTTTCCTCTGGGTGCACCAGTTCCCTCCCACATTCCAGAGATGTATTGGTTAGTAGGTTAAATAGTCATTGTAAATTGTCCAAGCAACACACACAAAATGCTGGTGGAACGCAGCAGGCCAGACAGCATCCATAGGAAGAAGCACAGTCGACGTTTCGGGCAGAGACCCTTCGTCAGGACTAACTAAATGAAGAGATAGTAAGAGATTTGAAAGTGGGAGGGGGAGGGGCAGATCTGAAATGATAGGAGAAGACAGGAGGGGAGGGATGGAGCCAAGAGCTGGACAGGTGATTGGCAAAAGGGACACAAGGCTGGAGAAGGGAGAGGATCATGGGACAGGAGGCCTTGGGAGAAAGAAAGGGGGAAGGGAGTGCCAGAGGAAGATGGATAGCAGGCAAGGAGTAATTGTGAGAGGGACAGAGAAAGAAAAAAAAGGAAATAAAAAATAATAAATAAGGGATGGGGTAAGAACGGGAGGAGGGGCATTAACGGAAGTTAGAGAAGTCAATGTTCATGCCATCAGGTTGGAGGCTACCCAGATGGAATACAAGGTGTTGTTCCTCAAACCTGAGTGTGGCTTCATCTTGACAGTAGATCGTAAATTGTCCTGTGATTAGGCTAGTGTTAAGTAGGTGGGTTGCTGGGCATCATGGCTTGTTGGGCCAGAAGGGCATAAATAACAATATGCTTCTGCATCTATATCCTACTGCAGGGCCTCAACCCAAAACTTAGTCATATACCTTTTGTCTCCACAGACGAAATTTTAAATGAGTTTGAAAATCATTCCATACGTTTGTCACATCTACATGAAACGTTGCCATATAAAAGCAGCATCATCAAAGATTTTCACCACCCAAGCCATACTGTTTTCTCACTGCTGCCATCAAGTAGAAGTTACAGATGCCCAAAAGGACTTGCACCACCATTATCTACATGTGCAGCTTGTTTACAGTCAGCATTGATGATCAAGAACTGACAGTCAGTTTCTGATGTTTACAGTTTACAGATCCCGTTACGGTTACTGTTCTACAGATTTGCTAAGTACCCACACAAAATAAATCTCAGGGTTGTATATGGTGACGTTATATGCTCTGATAATAAATCTTACTTTGAACTTTCTTAAACCTTACATTGCATAGTACTTTACTGCAAAAACCCCATTCATCTGTCTCAATGCCTTTTCCTCACTTATGTATTGTTAATAATCTGCAGATAACCTCACACAACTTCTCCACTGTTCTTTACACACTGCCATTCAAACAAACACCTATGACTTTCAGTCTCTGGATCAGCACATATTTTGAGAAATCCATCTGTTTCTTCAATGTAGAAGGCAATAAGCAAACAGCAGGCATTTCTTCTGACAACCAAAAGCAAAGACGGCCCCAAGACACTTTGCCCCACGAAGGCTGAACAGGCAAACAAGAGACCAAAAATCAAAGGAACAAAGCATCTCTAGTAATCATAGAAGCTATTGCATGAGATGATGCACAGGGCATGAAGGGATTTAAACAGTTTAGCTACAAGTTAAGACTTTAAATGAGTCCCTGTGGGGGATTCAAAGTCATAGGTCTGCCGAAGTCTAAATCTGATAAGCAGGCAGAATATGGACACGAAAGTGATCAGCAAAACTAAAGAAGCTGATATTTACAAAATGTGGACGTGAGGAGCTAGATAGGAGCTCAAGAAGAGTCATATGTTGGGGCGACAAAGGCATAATAATGGCAGCAGATTTGCCAAGACACAAAAGCAGTGCTGCTGAAGTAGAAATACATGAATTATCCATTAGAAAGGTTAGGACTCAGGAAGAACAGGTCAGCTCACACAGAGTGCCAAGACTACAAGCAGTTTAAGTCATCTCAGTGGCTGCAGGTGTGGTGGGTGAAGGAAGTACAAAGGAAGTGATGACATGTATTCAATTCAATAGGGTATTACGGCCAAAGACAATGACTTCAGTCTTTTCAGTGTTTAACTGAAGAAGATTCCAACTCGTCCAAGGCTAGATGTCAAACATTTTAAATTATGATCCTAATTTGCAATGTACCTTGTTAAATTGATAGGGTGCTATTGCACTTGCCAAAGCGCAATTGGAGCAGCTTCCAGCATCAATCAGCTTAACAGGGCTTGGATAGAGTGCAGTTTAATTCATACAGCAACTTGACAATAAAAGTGGCATTACACAAAGTGAAAACGGGGGCGGGGGGGCGGGGATGCAGTCCCATTGACTACACTTCAGAAATGTTTGGGACATCCCAATTTCACAAAAGGCACTGTATAAATTAAAATTCTTCTTCTTTTCATTACTCTGTTAAAACAGGAAAACCAAATTGAATGCATTTAAACATTTCAGATTTTCAGGTTCCAACCTTGACAAACACTGTTCAAGTTTTGTCAAAGAACAGGAAGAAAGCCAAATGGCAGGATGGGTGGGGTTCCACCACACAGAGCAAACAGCAATTTCTTTCAATGTTAAATCTGCAAAATTTTCTAAACACAGTTCACAGGACCAAGTTTCACACCCACATACAGTACATAGCCTGAACAAACATCAACTTGAATGCATTTAGCTTATTTCCATCTGTTTCTCTCTCTTCCAGATCCTCACATCATGGCAAGAATGGCCAAATGTTAATCTAATTTCATTCCATTTTCATTTAAAACCACAACAGTTGTTCTGAACCAACTTCTTATGTAGAAATGAATGGAGCACATTTATTACAAATGCAGAGTTAAGTTTTGTAGATTCAGGAGACCGTAGATGCTGTACTCTGGAGCAACAAGCAAAGTGCTGGAGGAACTCTTGTTGACAATATTCCTTCCCTCACAACATCCACTGAGTTCCTCCAGAACACTGTTAGTTGTGCTAGAATTAAGTTAAAAATAGACTGGAATACAAAATCACATTTTTGCTTTAAGTTCCCATCAATCTGTTAAATGAAATTAACAGACACACACACACACACACACACACACACACACACACACACACACACACACAGTGAGAGGGGGAGTTGGTGCATTGTGTGAGTGCAGTCGTATCCACCGCTGAGACACCAGTCAAGTCCATTTGATTTTGAACCATTGGTTGATTGATTATTATAGAATCAGGTTTATTATCACTCATATATGTCATGAAATTCGTTTATATAAAAAATGGGCCGTGTACCAAGTAGACAACTTTAATAAACTGGAACCGAACCATGTGTCATCCTCAAACTCTTACACAGCTGGCAAAGTTGTTATCTGTATAGCCTTAAGATGTGGTATCAATGTGGATTTATAATCTTCTAGCTTGGACAGTGAACAGGAGAACAAATGCAAACACGAGGAAATCTGCAGATGCTGGAATTTCAAGCAACACACATAAAAATTGCTGGTGAACGCAGCATCTCTAACTTCCGTTAATGGCATGAACATTGACTTCTCTAACTTCCGTTAATGCCCCACCTCCCCTTCGTACCCCATCCGTTATTTATTTATATATTTATTTATTATTGTTGTTTTTTTTCCCCTCTCTTCTTTTCTCCCTCTGTCCCTCTCACTATACCCCTTGCCCATCCTCTGGGCTTCCCCCCTCCCCCTTTCTTTCTCCCTAGGCCTCCTGTCCCATGATCCTCTCATATTCCTTTCGCCAATCAACTTTCCAGCTCTTGGCTCCATCCCTCCCCCTCCTGTCTTCTCCTATCATTTCAGATCTCCCCCTCCCCCTCCCACTTTCAAATCTCTCACTACCTCTTCTTTCAGTTATTCCTGATGAAGGGTCTCGGTCCAAAACATCGACTGTACCTCTTCCTATAGATGCTGCCTGGCCTGCTGTGTTCACCAGCACTTTTTGTGTGTTGTATGAGAACAAATGCATCTATCACTTCTATATTTCATTCAGTATTATGATGTGGATAGTGCTGATAAGGTACCAGCTTATCTCATGAAATAACACTGTCAAACTGTCTTCAAATTTCAATGCAAGTCATGGGGTAATGTTGGCTATGGAGCTTCAAAACTCAGACCCAGTGACCAGGAAATAGCAGCAATCTACATCGGGGTCTGTATAATGCATGATATATCAGTATATCTGGACCCTACAGTACTATGCAAAAGTTTTCGGCACATATACATATGTAGCTAGGGTGTCTAAGATTTTTGCATAGTACTGTAGTAATTTTATGTATTGCACTGAACTGCTGTCACAAAAGAAAACAAGTTCGTAACATATGTGAGTGATGATAAACCTGATTCTGATATGGGTCTGACAGTGGGAAGGGGAATCGTGATTGGGAAAGAGAGGAGGAGGGAGCAGGAAGCACCAGACACTCTGAAATGATCAATAAACCAATTGTTTGGAATCAAGTGACCGTGCCTGGTGTCTCAGGGCTGTGTGGTCTGTACCCTGGCACTTCCCCACTGCCACCTGTCTCATACCCCCGCCTCCCATGGCGCTCCACCCATGCCATTCCCAACATCCTTTGCTCATATCAGATTTACAGACTTTCTCTCTGCTCCAAGTTGACAAATACAGTACTGTGCAAAAGTCTTAGGCACCCAGTTATATATACAGTATGTGTCCAAGACTTGCACAGTACAGTACGTTTGCATGCACAATAATAAAACCCAAAGTTGTGGCAACCACAAGAACACAACAAGAATTAGCAGTATTTGAATATACTTGTTACTATGGTGTGTTGCAGGATATCAGATCACCATTCTTGCTTAACTTAAATTGACATAACACATGATGTAATGAAACCCAATTATATTTCTCAATGTTCTTAAATTCTAATCTAACATACTCTATACACTGCAATTAACCACACATTGCTCTGCGACGACACTGGTGCCAAACTGTATGGGTCCTAATGCCCTCCCTTGGACAACATCAGTGGCGTGGAGAGGGGAGACTTGTAGCATGGGCAACTGCTGATCTTCCATACAACCTTGCCCAGGCCTGCGCCCTGGAAACCTTCCAAGGCGCAAATCCATGGTCTCACGAGACTAACGGGTACCTATATAACATACTCTATATGGAAGGTCAAAACTAACATTACAATCTACATAAATCTCAGCTTCCAAGTACTTCTAGCCCAAAAGACTGATATTTAATGCATAGACACCCAGACCAATTCCATTTTCACCTTAGAAACCATAGAAAAACTACAGCACAGAAACAGGCCTTTTGGCCCTTCTTGGCTGTGCCGAACCATTTTCTGCCTAGTCCCACTGACCTGCATATGGACCATATCCCTCCATACACCTCCCATCCACGTATCTGTCCAATTTATTCTTAAATGTTAAAAAGGAACCCGCATTTACCACCTCGTCTGGCAGCTCATTCCATACTCCCACCACTCTCTGTGTGAAGAAGCCCCCCCTAATGTTCCCTTTAAACTTTTCCCCCCTCATCCTTAACCCATGTCCTCTGGTCTTTTTCTCCCCTAGCCTCAGTGGAAAAAGCCTGCTTGCATTCACTCTATCTATACCCATCATAATTTTATATACCTCTATCAAATCTCCCCTCATTTTTCTACGCTCCAGGGAATGAAGTCCTAATCTATTCAACCTTTCTCTGTAACTGAGTATCTCAAGTCCCGGCAACATCCTTGTAAACCTTCTCTGCACTCTTTCAAACTTATTAATATCCTTCCTGTAATTTGGTGACCAAAACTGAACACAATACTCCAGATTCGGCCTCACCAATGCCTTATACAACCTCATCATAACATTCCAGCTCTTAGACTCAATACTTTGATTAATAACGGCCAATGTACCAAAAGCTCTCTTTACGACCCTATCTACCTGTGACGCCACTCTTAGGGAATTTTGTGTCTGTATTCCCAGATCCCTCTGTTCTACTGCACTCCTCAGAGCCTTACCATTAACCCTATATGTTGTACTTTGGTTTGTCCTTCCAACGTGCAATACCTCACACTTGTCTGTATTAATCTCCATCTGCCATTTTTCAGCCCATTGATCCAGCTGGTCCAAGTCCCTCTGCAGGCTCTGAAAACCTTCCTCACTGTCTACTACACCTCCAAACTTTGTATCATCAGCAAATTTGCTGATCCAATTTATCACATTATCATCCAGATCATTAATATAGATGACAAATAACAATGGATAATTGTTATATTTCCAGCTGGAAATACTTGAGTTTGAATCATTAAGGTAAAAACTACCACAATTTTCACTCAAACTCTGCAAAGTTACATTGACATATAACATAGAGGTAGGTTTGTTTGTTTTAAGACATACACTTGGAGGAGCATATTTATTGAATTTACTCACCGGGTGCATATCAGATACAATTAGATATTTTGTCAATAGATTTCAAACTGATTAAAATTAATTTGAGAATCAACAAATTATTCTGAAAAAATTTGACTCTGATGGTGCAGAGTGTATTATCACCATTACCACTAAAAGCAGCTGATTCTGCATACTTGGAACATTATTCAATTAAGTATATAGATTCTATATTTGTTTTCTATTAAGCACCAAAATTCTGAAGGCAATACAATTAGTTAGAAATACAAGGAGAAATTAAACTGATAGCAGTAGAATAGGAACCAAATGATGACCTTTATCCAATAGTAAGTACCAATATTAACATGAACATTCTTTTAAACTCTTGATTAACCAAAATCATTGCAATAACAAAGTTCTACAACATTTGCAAGAAACATGATTTTACTTCTGATCGCACCAGAAATATATTTCAGGCTTTAGTTTTGGATATCTTGCAAATACAAGAGGAATTCTTGTGGATATGAAAAACCCACCGACACTTCCAACTGTAACTTGCTAGAAGCAGAAAACCACAAGATTGATTCTAAATTTGAAAAAAAATTAATAGAGTGATTGGGGGTGAGTGCAGTTTGTTACCTGAAACTCATCTGCTTAAAGACAGGCAGTTAAGATGTATATGCCTCAACAAAATAGCATAGATCAGATTAATCTCTTGGTCGATTATCTAAATTACAAGTCACAAAAAATTCCTACATCGCCTCTTCACTCCCCTCCATGTTTGGGGCCTGCCCTGCTGAAGAGAATCTTCAACATTAGCCTCCTGTCAACATGGACCTCCTGTCCCATGATCCTCAAGTATCCCTTTTGCCAATCACCTCTCCAGCTCTTGGCTCCATCCCTCCCCCTCCTGTCTTCTCCTATCATTTCGGATTTCCCCCTCCCCCTCCCACATTCAAATCTCTTACTAGCTCTTCTTTCAGTTAGTCCTGATGAAGGGTCTCGGCCCGAAACGTCGAATGTACTGCTTCCTAGAGATGCTGCCTGGCCTGCTGCGTTCACCAGCAACTTTGATGTGTGTTGCTTCAACATTAGTGTTCTTTTTACTTTATAAATGGAAAGAGTAACTGTTGAATAAGCCCTTAATGACAAAGGCTTTGTTTATCATCAGAATGAACAAAACAAGCAAGTGTCCTTCACCCTTGATTTCTTTAGCAGAATCTACAGGTTATCTTACGTTATTTTTATTTTGAGATACACCATAGGTCAGGCCCTTTTGACCCATCGAGCCGCAATGCCCAGCAACTCACCGATTTAACCCTAGGATTCACAGAACAATTTACAATAAACAAGTAACCTACTAACTGGTATGTCTTTGGACTGTGGAAAGAAACCGGAACACCTGGAGGAAACCCACATGCTCATGAGGTGCAACATACAAACTTCTTGCAGAGGACGCCGGAACTGAACTCTGAGCTCTGACACCCTGAGCTGTAACAGCATCGTGCTAACTGCTACAATACCATTGTACCCTATAGAATTTTTTTTTAATTTGACCCTCTCATTCCCTCACGCACCACTTCATCCACCAACAACGGATTCTGGTTAATTGGGCCATCAATTAATCAGGGCAGCCATTTATTTGGGATAACTCTTAAATAACAAAAACTAAAGTTGTGAAAGTAGCCGTGATTCCTTCATTTGAGACACTATGTACTATGGACATGTGGTGGATGTTTAGAGAACTCTTGCATGAAGGGATAAATTTGTCCCGGTGAGGAAGATAAAGAATGGTAGGGTGAAAGAACCATAGAAACCATAGAAACTACAGCACAGAAACAGGCCTTTTGGCCCTTCTTGGCTGTGCTGAACCATTTTCTGCCTAGTCCCACTGACCTGCACATGGACCATATCTCTCCATACACCTCCCATCCATGTATCTGTCCAATTTATTCTTAAATGTTAATAAAGAACCCGCATTTATTACCTCATCTGGCAGCTCATTCCATACTCCCACCACTCTCTGTGTGAAGAAGCCCCCCCTAATGTTCCCTTTAAACTTTTCCCCCCTCACCCTTAACCCATGTCCTCTGGTTTTTTTCTCCCCTTGCCTCAGTGGAAAAAGCCTGCTTGCATTCACTCTATCTATACCCATCATAATTTTATATACCTCTATCAAATCTCCCCTCATTCTTCTACACTCCAGGGAATAAAGTCCTAACCTATTCAACCTTTCTCTGTAACTGAGTTTCTCAAGTCCCAGCAACATCCTTGTAAACCTTCTCTGCACTCTTTCAACCTTATTTATATCCTTCCTGTAATTTGGTGAGCAAAACTGAACACAATACTCCAGATTCGGCCTCACCAAAGCCTTATACAACCTCATCATAAGATTCCAGCTCTTATACTCAATACTTTGATTAATAAAGGCCAATGTACCAAAAGCTCTCTTTACGACCCTATCTACTTGTGATGCCACTTTTAGGGAATTTTGTATCTGTATTCCCAGATCCCTCTGTTCTACTGCACTCCTCAGTGCCTTACCATTTACCCTGTATGTTCCACCTTGGTTTGTCCTTCCAACGTGCAATACCTCACACTTATCTGTATTATACTCCATCTGCCATTTTTCAGCCCATTTTCCAGCTGGTCCAAGTCCCTCTGCAGGCTCTGAAAACCTTCCTCACTATCTACCACACCTCCAATCTTTGTATCATCAGCAAATTTGCTGATCCAATTTACCACATTATCATCCAGATCATTGACATAGATGACAAATAACAATGGATCCAGCACTGATCCCTGTGGCACACCACTAGTCACAGGCCTCCACTCAGAGAAGCAATTCTCTACCACCACTCTTTGGCTTCTTCCATTGAGCCAATGTCTAATCCAATTTACCACCTCTCCACATATACCTAGCGACTGAATTTTCCTAACTAACCTCCCATGCAGGACCTTGTCAAAGGCCTTACTGAAATCCATGCAGACAATATCCACTGCCTTCCCTTCATCCACTTTCCTGGTAACCTCCTCGAAAAACTCCAATAGATTGGTCAAACATGACCTACCACGCACAAAGCCATGTCGACTCTCCCTAATAAGCCCCTGTCTATCCAAATACTCGTAGATTCTGTCTCTTAGTACTCCCTCCAATAACTTACCTACTACCGACGTTAAACTCACCGGCCTATAATTTCCCGGATTACTTTTCCATCCTTTTTTAAACAACGGAACAACATGAGCCACTCTCCAATCCTCTGGCACCTCACCCGTAGACAACGACATTTTAAATATTTCTGCCAGGGCCCCCGCAATTTCAACACTAGTCTCCTTCAAGGTCCGAGGGAACACTCTGTCGGGTCCCGGGGATTTATCCACTTTAATTTTCCTCAAGACAGCAAGCACCTCCTCCTTTTCAATTTGTACAGTTTCCATGATCTCACTACTTGATTCCCTCAATTCCATAGACTTCATGCCAGTTTCCTTAGTAAATACAGACGCAAAAAAAGTATGGAAAGTATGGGTGACAAGTGAGGTGGAAAATCTAGTCAGGTGGAAGAAGGCAGCATACATGAGGTTTAGGAAGCAAGGATCAGATGGGTCTATTGAGGAATATAGAGAAGTAAGAAAGGAGCTTAAGAAGGGGCTGAGAAGAGCAAGAAGGGGGCATGAGAAGGCCTTCGCGAGTAGGGTAAAGGAAAACCACAAGGCATTCTTCAATTATGTGAAGAAAAAAAGGATGACAGGAGTGAAGGTAGGACCGATTAGAGATAAAGGTGGGAAGATGTGCTGGAGGCTGTGGAAGTTAGCGAGGTCCCCAATGAATACTTCTCTTCGGTATTCACCAATGAGAGGGAACTTGATGATGGTGAGGACGATATGAGTGAGGTTGATGTTTTGGAGCATGTTGATATTAAGGGAGAGGAGGTGTTGGAGTTGTTAAAATTCATTAAGACATGTATTCCAGGACCTGATGGAATATTCCCCAGGCTGCTCCGCGAGGCGAGAGAAGAGATTGCTGAGCCTCTGGCTAGGATCTTCATGTCCTCTTTGTCCACGGGAATAGTACTGGAGGATTGGAGGGAGGCGAATGTTGTTCCCTTGTTCAAAAAAGGTCATAGGGATAGTCCGGGTAATTATAGACCAGTGAGCCTTAGGTCTGTGGTAGGAAAGCTGTTGGAAAAGATTCTTAGAGGTAGGATCTATAGACATTTAGAGAATCATGGTCTGATCAGGGACAGTGAGCATGGCTTTGTGAAGGGCAGATCGTGTCTAACAAGCCTGATAGAGTTCTTTGAGAAGGTGACCTGGCATACAGATGAGGGTAGTGCAGTGGATGTGATCTATATGGATTTTAGTAAGGCATTTGACAAGGTTCCACACGGTAGGCTTATTCAGAAAGTTAGAAAGCATGGGATCCAGGGAGGTTTGGCCAGGTGGATTCAGAATTGGCTTTCCTGCAGAAGGCAGAGGGTGGTGGTGGAGGGAGTACATTCAGATTGGAGGATTGTGACTAGTGGTGTCCCACAAGGATCTGTTCTGGGACCTCTACTTTTCGTGATTTTTATTAACGACCTGGGTGTGGGGGTAGAAGGGTGGGTTGGCAAGTTTTCAGATGACACAAAGGTTGGTGGTGTTGTAGATAGTGTAGAGGATTGTCAAAGATTGCAGAGAGACATTGATAGGATACAGAAGTGGGCTGAGAAGTGGCAGATGGAGTTCAACCCGGAGAAGTGTGAGGTGGTACACTTTGGACAAACTCCAAGGCAGAGTACAAAGTAAATGGCAGGATACTTGGTAGTGTGGAGGAGCAGAGGGATCTTGGGGTACATGTCCACAGATCCCTGGAAGTTGCCTCACAGGTGGATAGGGTAGTTAAGAAAGCTTATGGGGTGTTAGCTTTCATAAGTCGAGGGATAGAGTTTAAGAGTCACGATGTAATGATGCAGCTCTATAAAACTCTGGTTAGGCCACACTTGGAGTACTGTGTCCAGTTCTGGTCACCTCACTATAGGAAGGATGTGGAAGCATTGGAAAGGGTACAGAGGAGATTTACCAGGATGCTGCCTGGTTTAGAAAGTATGCATTATGATCAGAGATAAAGGGAGCTAGGGCTTTACTCTCTGCAGAGAAGGAGGATGAGAGGAGACATGATAGAGGTGTACAAGATAATAAGAGGAATAGATAGAGTGGATAGTTAGCGCCTCTTCCCCAGGGCACCACTGCTCAATACAAGAGGACATGGCTTTCAGGTAAGGGGTGGGAAGTTCAAGGGGGATATTAGAGGAAGGTTTTTTACTCAGAGAGTGGTTGGTGCTTGGAATGCACTACCTAAGTCAGTGGTGGAGGCAGATACACTAGTGAAGTTTAAGAGACTACTAGACAGGTATATGGAGGAATTTAAGGTGGGGGCTTATATGGGAGGCAGGGTTTGAGGGTCGGCACAACATTGTGGGCCAAGGGCCTGTACTGTGCTGTACTATTCTATGTTTATGTTAACTGGGGCAGGAGACCGTTGCCCAACAGTTTCCAACTAGCTTCAGTCGATTGCATTTGCATGCCAGTAGACACTGTAGCATGCTTAGCGTGAACAGTTTTTAAAATAGTATCAGATGTGTGTGTTTGTGTTCAGAAAGCAATGACTTTTGCCACTGACAGTTGGCGAGAAATAAGCAGACAATTCAGAACTGTTTTCTTCACCACAGTTTCAAGCAATCAGGCTTGGGGATGCCAAAAACAGCTGGGAGTAATTACAAGTTAGGAATTACAAAGTATCAACAATCATCTTGAATATTACAATGAAAATTATTGTTTGGAGGTTGCAATAGTCTAAAGTATTA